>NW_003852526.1:2805698-2895461 GCF_000181295.1 Otolemur garnettii | reverse complement strand
CTTCTTTTTTTATATTTTGGAAAAGGTTAAGTAATATAGGTACTAGTTCCTCTTTAAAGGTTTGGCAGAATTCTGACGTCAAGCCATCTGGTCCCGGGCTTTTGTTTTTAGGGAGATTTTGTATAGCTGATGCTATTTCAGAACTTGATATAGGCCTGTTCAACATTTCCACTTCATTCAGGCTAAGTCTTGGAAGGTGACGTGCTTCCAAGTATTAGAATTTCCTTCAGATTTGCATATTTCTAAGAATAAAGTTTCTTATCTTCATTAAGGATTTTTTTAATTTCTAAGGGGTCTGTTATTTTGTCTTTACCATTTCTGATTGATGAAATTAGAGATTTTACTCTTTTTTTCCTGGTTAGGTTGGCCAAAGATTTATCTATTTTATTGATCTTTTCAAAAAACCAACTTTTTGCTTTATTGATCTATTGTATAATCCTTTTGCTTTCAATTTCATTTAATTCTGCTCTAATTTTGGTTATTTCTTTTCTTCTGCTGGGTTTGGGATTGGAATGTTCTTTCTTTTCCAGTTGCTTGAGATGTCCCATTAAGTTGTTAACTTCCTCTCTTTCCATTCTCTTGAGGAAGGCTTGCAGTGCTATAAATTTCCCTCTTAGCACTGCCTTAGCAGTATCCCAGAGGTTCTGATAATTTGTGTCTTTATTATTCTTTTGTTCCAAAAATTTGGTAATTCCCTTCTTAATCTCGTCTCTGACCCACCTATCATTCAGCATAAGTTTATTTAGCTTCCATGTTTTTGTATGAGTCTGCAGATTCCTGTTACTGAGTTCAACTTTTATTACATGATGTTCTGAGAAGATGCATGGAATAATTTCTATTCTTTTAAATTTGCTGAGGTTATGCTTGTGACATAAGATGTGGTCAATTTTGGAGTATGTTCTGTGGACTGATGAGAAAAATGTGTATTCAGTTTTGTTAGGATGAAATGTTCTGTAGATGTCCGTTAAATCCAAATACTGAATGGTTAAGTTTAAATCTAAAATTTCTTTGCTAAGCTTCTTGTTGGAGGCTCTATTCAACACTGCCAAAGGAGTATTAAAATCTCTGACTATGATGGAGCTGGGAGAAATCAAGTTGCTCATGCTTATGAGAGTATCTATTATAAATTGAGGTGCATTCTGGTTGGGTGCATATATATTGTTAATTGAAATCGCATAGTATTAAGTATTACCCTTAACAAATATAAAGTGACCATCCTTATCCTTGCTTACTTTTGTTAGTTTAAAGCCTATTGTATCTGTGAGTAAAATTGCAACACCTGCTTTTTTCTGTTTTCCATGTACCTGAAACATAGATGACCATCCCTTCACCCTGGATCTATATTTATCTTTTAAGGTAAGATGAGATTCTTGTATGCAGCAGATATCTGGCCTGAGTTTTTGTATTCAGTCAGCCAACCTGTGCCTCTTTAGAGGACAATTTAAGCCATTCACATTAATTGAAAATTTTGATACACCTGGTAAAATTTTGGGTATTGAGTTTTTTTGAACGTCCAGTGGACATTTTTAATACTTTTGCCACTGTGGAAGTTGGAATTTGATCAAATTTTCTGAGTGAGTTTATTTTTGTGGTGGAGGATTACACTGGTCATTATGGAGGAATAGGTCTGAGAATTTCCTGGAGAACTGGTTTAGTTATGGCAAATTTCTTCAACATGTGAATGTGATTAAAGTATTTAATTTCTCCTTCATAGATGAAGCTCAGTTTAGCTGGTTACAGGATTCTGGGTTGAAAGTTGTTTTGTTTTAGGAAATTAAAAATAGATGACCACCCTCTTCTAGCCTGAAAGGTTTCAGCAGAGAGAACTGCAGTCGTTCTAATATTCTTCCCCTTGTAGGTTATGGTTTTCTTATGTCTGGCTGCTTTTAGAATTTTCTCTTTCATATTAACTTTAGTGAAGTTAATTATGACTTGCCTGGGGGATGTCTTATTCAGGTTTAGTTGTCCTGGGGTTCTGAAACTGTCCACTATCTGAATTTCAGAATCTCTTGGCATATCTGGAAAGTTCTCTTGCATAATTTCATGAAGAAGAGCTTCTGTGTTTTGTGAAGCAACTTTGTCGCCTTCAGGGATTCCTATAAGGCGAATATTAGTTTTCTTCAAATTATCCCAGGGCTCTCTGAGAGAATGATCCATATTTGCTTGCTATTTCTCTTCCTCTTGGAGCGCTTGGGTGCATTCAAAAGCTTTATCTTCAATGTCAGAGATCCTTTCTTCTGCCTGTTCCATTCTGTTACCAAGGGATTCTACTGTTTTTTTCATATCTTTGAGGCCTGCAAACTCTTGCCTCAACGTGTCCAAATCTTTGGTTATTTTATCTTTGTAATCATTGAATTCTTGAGACATCTTTTGAATAATTTGAAATTCTGATTCTCTCCTTTTCTCCATTCTGTTGATCTTATTTGCTATCCAGACTCTGAACTCAATTTCTGACATATCTGCCATTTGTTTATGGATGGGGTCTTCAGTTGCATCTGCCATGTCTTTCCTTGGGAGGGTTGATCTACTCTGGTTATTCATATTACCAGAGTTTTTCCATTGATTCCACCTCATGCTTAATTTACACCATTTGGCTTTTTTCCTAGAGCTTTGCCAAGGACCTGTACAGTGTTATGGCCTGAGAAACTGGGGGCCTCCTTAGTTTGGTAGGGCTAAGTCACTCTGTCTTGTTTTCAGCTGGTCTCTGTTCTATGCTAGTAAATTAGTTACTCTGGGTTGAAGTCTCAGCTGTGGAGAAATATCAGCAATTAAGTCACTCTGCCCCCCACAGACAACAATTGGAAAATGAAAATCACACCTTCCCACAACCACACATCAAGGGCAGAACTTTGGATAGTCCTTGGGTGATTGGCCCAGATTAAGAGGTCCAAATCAATTTTCCCAGTCAGCACTGGTCTCAGGTGGGGGAGTTCAAAAGGTCTGTGGCAACTAGATAGCAGGGGTCTGCTGGAAGCTCAGGTATGACTGACTCCAGTGCTCCATGAGGTCAGAAGGATGAACCCAGAAAATAAATTAGTCTGGGAAGGTTGATACCTCCTTCCCCACCTTGCACCTCTGTCACATCCAGTCACTGATAACCCCAGTAGGGCTGGGGCTGTGACCCAGTTCACCCCAATGAGCAGATGTACCAGGGGTTTACACCTGCCTGAGTCAGAGAGAGATCTATTTCTCCTTAACCAGGTCTCTGTTCTTGGCCACAGTCTGGCAGAAGAGGTAAGGCCTGACAACCTTGGGTACTTAATGGAGGTGGGGCAGTTCACTCAGTTCCAGCCCTGCCCCTGATTGATGTTGTTGGGAGAACAGCACAACTTCTCAGAGTTTGTTTCTGTCCTGGTTATCAGACGCTGCTTGAGGTGACAGAAACCATGACTCAGTTCCAGGCAGTGGCAAGCAGTTAGAGCTTACACTGAGCTGTCAGTTCCTGCCTCTGCCTGCCTTTGTCTCAGCTATGATCCCCTGGGGGCCAGGTGTGTCTCAGCCTCAGTAAAGCTGACCTCTGGTTCTGCCCCTCCCTGGAAGTCTGCCAGCTCTGCGGTGCGTATTCTAGTCCCCGTGCTCCTTTACTCACATCCCAGGTCCACCCACCAGTAGCTGCTACCAGAGAAGGTGCCTGGCTTCCTCTGGTTGCCCAGACAAACAGGGCGTGTCTGTCTGAGATAGCTGCCCCTGGGGTGTGAGCCTTATTGTTCCTACCACTGCTTTTGTTCTACTCCTGGGGTTCGTGCTCCTGCAGGTTCACGCTCCTGCATGGTTCCCTCTCAGCTGACCATCCTCTCCTTACTCCCGTGCCACAGAATCAGCACAGCCGAGCAAGGGCCCTTCCCCTATCCACACCTCTTGAGAAAATGCCCAAGAATCTGGACTCCATGGGGGACAGGTTTCCAGACCTTGGGGTGAGAGAGGAGGGGAGTGCTGGGAGTTCAGAGTTGCAGGTAGAGAATATATATAGTTTTATATAGTTTTATGCCTCGCAGGAAAGTGCCATGGCACCCTAGTACAGGTAGGAAGTCCAGTTTTTAGAAGATCTCTCCCATGGGGTGGAATGGGAGGATGTTTGAACTCTGCTCGCTTGTTTGTATGGAGTTTACTGTGAGCCCTTGTCATGGGGGAGGGGACTCCTGTTGGCTTGGTGATGGATTCAGTACCTTTTGTTTGTGTCTTTGGTGTTGCAGCTTGCCTCAGCAGGGTTGGTATGCATTGTTCAACCTTCTCTCTTGGCTCAGGTCTAAACCATTGGCTTACTTGCTAAACTTATGCCTTTTAACTCTCCTTCTGGATGGGAGCCTCTGTGGAAAACTGGCTGCACTCCGCCATCTTACCTCCACCTGAAACCTATATAATATTCTAAATTCTCTATTGTTGTTGTAACAGTCTTCACAGCATCCTTATCAAGAGTAGTTCCCATCTCAAGAAACCACTTTCTTTGCTCATTCATAAAAAGAAACTCATCAGGTGTTTAAATTTTATCATAAGATTGCAGCAGTTCATCCTCATCTTCAGGCTCCACTTTAATTTGAGTTCTTTTGTTATTTCCATCACCACATCTATAGTTATGTCTTTTACTAAAGTCTTAAACTCCTCAAAGTCATCTAAGAGGACTGGAATCAACTTCTTCCAAACTCCTGTTAATGTTGATTTTTTTACCTCCTCCCATGAATCTTGAATGTTCTTAATGGCATTTAGAATGATGAATCCTTTTCAGAAGGTTTTCAATTTGCTTTGCTCAGATCCATCAAAAGAGTCAATATCTATGGCAGCTATTGCCTTATGAAATGTATTTCTTAAGTAATAAGACTTGAAAGTCAAAATTACATCTAGATCCATGGACTGCAGAATGGATGCTGTATTAGCAGGCATGAGAATAGCATTAACTTTTTACATTGCCATTAGCGCTCTTGAGTGGGTGACTAGGTGCAATGTCAGTGAGCAGTAATATTTTGAAAGGATTTTTTTTCTTCTGAAAAGTAGTTCTCAACAGTGGGTTTTAAATATTCAGTAAATCATACTATAAACAGATGTGCTGTCATCCAGGCTTCATTATTTCATTTATAAAGCATAGACAGAGTAGATTTAGCAGAATTCTCAGGATTCTTAGAACCCTAGGATTTTTAGAATGGCAAAAGAGCATTGGCTTCAACTTAAAGTCCCCAGATGTAATGGCCCCTAACAAAAGAGCCAGCCTATCCTTTGAAGCTTTGAAGCTGGGCATTGACTTCTCTCCTCTAGCTATGAAAGTCTTAGATGGTGTGGTCAGGATGGAAAGCTGTTTCATCTACATTGAAACTCTGTTGTTTAGTTTATCTACTTTCATCATTTATCTTAGCTAGAAAATTTGCTGTGGCTCTTACATTACCACTTGCTTTAATTTGTGTTTTTATGCTTTGGAGATGATTTCTTTCCTTAAACCTTGTGAACCAAACTCTATTCACTTCAGATTTTTCTTCTGCTTTCTCCTCACCTCTCTCAGCCTTCATAGAGTTGTATAGAGTTAGGGTCTTGTTCTGGATTAGGGTTTAGCTTAAGGGGTGATGTGGCTCATCAGCTCCTCTGTCTGGACCACTGAAACTCCCTCAATATTAACAATAAGACTGTTCTGCTTTTTTATCATTTGTGTGTTCACTGGAGTAGCACATTTCATTTCCTTCAAGAGCTTTTCCTTGGCATTCATAACTTGGCTGATCATTTGGCACAAGAGGCCTAGCTTTCTGTCTCAACTTCCACTTTACCTTCCTTACTAAGCTTAATCATTTCTGGCTTTTGATTTAAAGTGAACGATATGCTGCTCTTCCTTTCTCTTGAACACTTGGAGGTCATAGTAGGATTATTAATGGGCCTATTGTTGTGTCTCAGAAAATAGGGGGACCCAAAGAGACAAAGAAGAATGGGGGGAATGGCCGGTCAGTAGAGCAGTCAAAACACACATTTATCAATTAAGTTTAGTGTCTTATCTGGATGCGCTCAATGGTGCCTCAAAACAATGACAATAGTGCTGTTAAAGATCACTGATCTCAGATCACTGCAACAGATATAGGAACAATGAAAACATTTGAAATATTTCGAGAATTACCAAAGTGTAACAAAGACATGAAGTGAGCACAAGTGATTATATAGTTAGCACCAATAGACTTGCTCGAAGAAGGGCTGTCCCAAACTTTTGATTTCTATAAAAACACAGTCTCTGTGAAGCACAATAAAGTAAAGTATGATAAGATGAAGCATCCCTGTTCTAGAGTTTGTTTCTCTATTTTCTGCTCTAAAGATTGAATGGTGCTATGAGGATTGTATTTGGTATTAAGCTCATGTGAATTATCATAAGAGGTACTATGGTTTGGGGGTTTGTTTTATTTGCAACCATAAGGACAACCATAAGGACAGTATCCAGAGCAGAAGAAAGTGGCCCTGCAAACCTTCTCTCATCTACACAGAGAGAAGACACACAAACCTCTCATAGCCTCTCTTTAGGAAAGAAAGGTGCCCTTCCTACCTAGCAGACATTCAGTCTGTACTGTCCTTTGGTGATGGGTTTTTCATCCCTGTCAGTTTTTTATTCACTGCTTATTTTAAACTATGGAATGGAAATGGGGGGAGAGTTGGGAGTGAGGAAGCTGCATGCACAGCGCCATTTGTATGGTTGTGTGCCATCAAGTAACACATGACAGCCTACTAAACCCTGGACATCTACTTTTGCACTAAAATAAAATAACTCCAGGGCATAGTTTCAAGTTGTAGGTCAGGGATACTCTGTGAATTTCAAGTGAGAGGGGGATAAAAGGGGATGTTTTTAAGTGGGTGTAGAAATACTTGAAAAATTAAATAGTAATGAATGTAATTCTTTGAATTACAGTGTACTGTGAAATGAAGAAACATTTCTGGGTCAACTTCAAAATTCTGATATTTTTATCTTTTGGAATTTCTGGGCAGTGCCCCAGACTTAAAGGGTTATAGCAAGTGTAATATGCCATTTTTACTGATCAAAGAAAGCTACTTGGGAACCATTGTGCTTACTGGGTAATTTCTTAATGAGTTGTGGTACATGGCTCTCATCCTTTTAAGAGGGAAAAATGTAACTCAGAAGCACAGAGTCCAGCCATGAGCATTTTGACATATGTGGACATGCAGCACAGCTGGAGAAAAACTCCCTTCTCTCAAGTTTCATGTCTCTAACACTACATCTGTTTTCAAGCATGTTCCATTCCAGTTCAGGTTTTAATATGAACAGGAACTGGAGGCCATTATTGATATAGTAAGAAAACAAAGATTGGAATCTGTTCACCGGATTGCCCTATTTTTCCCCCACAATAATTTGTGAGGGCAACAGGTGAGTAGCAAATGAGGGCAGAGCGTGTGGCAGAGTGATGTTGCTCTGTTGGCAGAAACCCTGGCAACCAAGACAACTAGGTAGTGATTTATCCTATGGCATGATCTTCACCTCCTGATCAGCATCCCCCTGACGAATCAGGGGAACACAAGGCCCTGATAATTGCTCTTTTTTGAAACACATTTTATTTTATTTTTTTAAAAAGCAGTACTTTTTTATTATATCAAATACAGGAAATAAAGGAAAAATTAATAGGTAAAGATGGCAGCTGCTGCTCCTAGTTTTCATCTCTAATTGACTGTTGTCCTTGTGGTCCATCCCAACTTGAAGAACGACTTCAATCCCCCATGCAACACAATCTAGTCCTTCAGTGGCAATCAACAAACATACATTGAGTTACATATCCTGAGTCAGGAACCAGACTAGGTGCTGAAAGTACAAAGTGAACATAGAATTGGTCCCTGACAACGAAAATTGTAGTGGTTCACAGAAATGATTGACAGTTAAACTAGTGATTAAGTCTGAGAAATTATAGTACTATGTGTGTCTGGAGAAGGAATGACTCTGGATAAAAATGCGTACAAGTGGCACAGGTCACTAACCACTTGGCCTATATGTGTTTTCTAGCAACTTTGGCTTCCTTCAGAAGGGGTTAGACCAGGCCATATGCAGGGTGATCAACTTATCCCAGTTTGCCTGGTACTTTCTCAGTTTCAACACTAAATATCCATTTCCCAGGAACCCCTTTAGAGCCTCCCAATTTCCAGGAAAACTGAGAAGGTGGTTTACCCTATTTATGCTTTCTTCTAATTGTTATATTCAACATGTTGAGAAAGAATACTTGGTAAGGTTTATTATGATGTTACCACATTGTAAGACACATAGATTGAAATACTGTATGTGCATAACAATGCTACTGTTTTCTTTTTTTAAAGCAATTATTGTAAAGGGTGAGCTATTTAAACACATTTTAGGTAAAACAGGTTTTGTGAGCTAGCGCGTGACAAAAACATTAGTATCATACTATTTATGGGAACCTGAGTTTTATCCTTCCAGGAAACTATCTTACAAAAAAATATTTGCAAACGCTATGGAGAGTAAGAGAGTTTTTTGTGAGCTGTTGCCTTTGTTGTGATTCTCAGTTGTGTCCTCTGGTCTCGTGAAGTCTTGGCAGTCAGGTATTTTTCCTCTTTTACTTACTAGCCAGGAAAACTATAGCAAATAAGAGTTTCTTCAGTTATAAAATATTAATAATAATTGCCACCTGGTAGGGCTGTTAGGAGAATCAGAGGACATTGTCAAGTAGGAAGTGCTTACCACTGAGGGATGCTTTGTTTCCCTCAACAGTTTGCTTTCTGTTATCAAATCAAAGGGATCTGGATCTGATTGGGATACAGGTGAGAAATACACTCTTTGTAGGCATCAACAAACTCTTGAGCATAAATATGTGCATATCCAAATATACAAGTATAAGCATACGTATGATGCCTGACAATTAAGTTAGTGAACTTGCCACCAACAATTTAAATTTGCAGCACTGTATTTGGTAAGGTTTCAAACCTTGGTATATTAGTGTCTCACAGCTGTGTTCATATTAATATGTAGCTGTGTCTTGCAGAGTGGTGTTCATTATTATTGTTGAGTGTTTTGTGTGCCGTTGAGAGAATGTTAGAGCTTGAATTAGGGCAATGAACAAACATTAAATTTCTTTTTAAACTTGGCAAGAGTGGAAGTGAAATTAGGGACATATTAGTCCAAGTTTATGGGGATAATGGCATGAAGAAAATGGCAGTGTACAAATGAATTAAACCTTTTTCTGAGGGTAGAGAAAGTGTCACTGGCGAAGAGAGGTCAGATCAGCCAGGAAAGACCAGAGACTGAGAAATATATTGCAAAAATTCCTTGAATTGTGTGTCAAAATTGTCAGCTGACTGTGAGAAGCGTAGTAGACCAAGTAAACGTCAATAGAGAAACAGGAAATTCTTAACTGAAAATCTTGGAATGAGAAAGGTGTGTGCAAAACAACACAGCTCTTGTATCACAGTAACGAACCAGCTCCCTCAGTACTATCTGTGGGGGAGTTTTTAGCCAGTAAACAAATAGCATCCAACCTACTCACCTGATCTGGCCCCCAATGAAGATAAAAGAAATACTGAAAGGAAACATTTCAGTGACATTTAGGATAGTAAGGTTAATATGATGACAGCTCTGGTGACCGTTATAGACAAAGAGTTCCAAAACGGCTTTGAAGGTTGGACTAGGCACTGACATCAGTGCACAGCTTCCCAAGGGGAGCAATTAGAAAGTGACCATAGTGATATTCAGCAGTGAGATATGTAGCACTTTTTCTAGGACGAGTTCTCAAACTTAATTGTCTGACTATATATATGGTCAGACTATATTAAAAGACTATACATAGTCAGACTATATTATAATATAATCAAATATTATATATAATCAAATATTTATATGTAATATTTATCAAATATTATCAAATGTATATAATATTCCATTAATGTTGCCACTCAAAATTAGGATCCAGCCTATGTAGAGTCTTACAAACCCCATCTATCTACTGAAAACATAACTATTATAATGAGGTTAAAAATGTATTTTACTTCCACAATGTCCATTAAGTCTAGTAATTTCTTTGTATTTTAATATTAAAAAAAGAAAGCTATAATTTTTCCAGCATTACTAAATGTTAATGCATAGGTTACTCTAACCAGGGTAATTTTACATTTTTAAAAGAAACATTTGAGGCAAAAATTCTCAAATGTACCACAGAAATGATGACTAATGTACAATAGTAGCTTTTAACTTAGTTTTTTGTACATATATTACAAACTCTTGTGAGGAGTAATGAATGGCCTAAAGTACAGAAGGGGACACATAGGAAGAAAGGAAGCATCTGAGGCCCAAATGCACCTGAAGAAACATAAAGATTTGTTCTACCTCTCGAAGATTTAAAAGGCAAGGGGACCTAGCGCCTGAGATGTATAACTATTTGATGACAAGCCGGAGCGTCATTAGCTGGTGTTCTAGAAAGCAAATAATAGAATTCCTCACCACCTCTACATTTATAGATTTCTTAGCTGGGAGACAAGTGTCAGTTTGTATTTCATAGACCAAGCTATTTTAAAAACTCCATTTTCATTTGTCTGTGTAGGCAAAAATGTTGGCTTGTCAAAATGCAGACTTAACTATTGAATTATCTAGTTTAATAGCCTGTACCCAATGTTGTGCACTCACTGTGTGCGTGGAAGCTGCAGTAGGCATTGGGAGGAATGGTGATGATGTTGAGAATTAAGTGGACAAACAAACCAATGGCATGCACATTTTTCACCCTCCAGGAGTTTACAGTTTTGGTGTGGAGGCCTGATTGTACAAAATGTTAATAACATACTCGATTTAGCTGACATTATTTCAACATGAATTTTTGGAATATTTTTTCCCAGAATTAAAAAAAGTAGGGTCAATGCCAAAGCAACCAATTCCAAAGTGATAGTCTAAAACCTGAGAATTTTCCTTGGAGTAACAAACATTTTCCAGGAAGGGAAGCAGTTTTTATAAATAGTTTCAGATCTTGGGCGGTGCCTGTGGCCCAAATGAGTAGGGCACTGGCCCCATATGCTGGAGGTGGTGGGTTCAAACCCAGCTCCAGCCAAAACTGCAAAAAAAAAAAAAAAAAAAAGAAAATAGTTTCAGATCTTAGTGGAAATACACTGAAAAAACTGGCAGACAGTGAAATGTATGGAGCTTTCAACAAGCAAGATCTAAAGACAAAATCAAATGGACTCTGGATTATGTACCTATTGTCAGAGATAGTCATGCAAAATAATGGTTAGGTAGTGACGGGATTACAACCACAATGAGAAGGTGAGACACAGATAGTGGAACTCCAAAGTGCTCTTTTAGAATAAATAAGCCTGAATAGCACTGTGTTTTTATAACAGATAAAGAAAGTCTACAGAAGAGACCTAGATTCCTGTTAGGCTGAGCATTCCCTAACCCGTGCTACTTTGACAGTTCTGATGTGTGGGCGTGGGCTTTCACATGGGGTAAATGCCTGTAACAACTGTGTTACAGCTGTTTTTAGATCAAATGGGTTGTATAGGATTTGTAGGGTAATAAGCATCAGTGGCAAAGATTTCAGTATTTTAGAGAATTGTACCTTCAGTGTACCTCAGCAATATGAGTTGAAGGGTTCCAGGGAAGCTTTCCAGCTCTAGTTCTCTCTTCGGCTTTTGAGTAAAAGTTGTATTATCAGCCATTTCTGTGTGGCGAGTGTCATTTCCTTTTGTCTCTTTTTGAGGGTAGAATAATTGCTGAGAATAGCAGAGCTCTTTCTCCATCACACCTTGGATCAATGCTTATTAGGTCACTTTCCTATTTGATGGCAGAGACGAGAAAACTTGAGAACACTAGGACATTGGTGAGGGACTGTGGAAAGGGGTGGAGAGAAGGAGGCTACAGAAATAGAGTCAGAAACCCAGATGACAACGGCATGGGCTTTCCCATTTCTTCTGGAATTGTGTGTAAGAACTTGAGAACTAAGCAGGTTTTTACTTTGCTTAGGAAATACTCACTGAGATATTGTTAGGATGGAAGTAATAACAAAACAACACTAACAATAAACTTTTAAAGCTCTCTGAGCATTGCAGAAAAGTATGATTATAACATTGTGACAATGGACACGTTATCAATACCAACTTCCATGTATTCTAAGCCAAAGAAAATTTAACCATAGGGCCAAAGAAATAAATCCATGAGATTGCCTTTAGCAAGGTCACAGAGTGAAATAGTTTCCAGCCATGAGAAACTGTGACTTCCTTCCTTTTTTTTTTTTTTCCATCTTTATCCATTCTGTATTCCAATATTTTGTCTCCCATGTTCGTCCCCCACTCACTTCCTTTCGCAGTATGGATTTCGATTTGAGACCTGAGGATATTGCCACTGTTTTGGTTATTGCTGTAGCATTTGAGTAGCAGCGTTTAAATTCCCATCTTTTTTAGCAGCTGCAGCCAGACAAACATATGAGTCAGTGGGAGGGGTTTAGAGGAACTGGCTCAGTTCTCCAGGGAGCAGTAACCTTTTGGCAGCCCAACAAAAAGAACATTTAAAGTCCAATGACTGCAAAAGCTCTCTCTGTACATGTGATAGCAACTGCAGTTTTCCCAAGGTCTACTAAGAGTTTTTTCAGAGAGAGTCAGGTTTCTGCCTATAGAGAAACACATTCCTGAAGGCTTAACTCTGACCTCATAGCTCAAGTGGATATAAAATAAAATCTGGAGACAGCTGGGAAGTGATAAAGGAGGGGGAAGAAATTTGTGGCTATGAAAGTGAAAAGGTCTTATTACATGCTCTCACTGGGTTTTGTTGCCTATATACCATACAGCACGAGAAATGCAGGAAAGTGAATCTTTGTTTTCTCAGTAGCTGGCTCACTCGGATCTTTCTCTTCACTGTGATTCTCAGTGTTGGTTCCCTACCTGGTGGTCTTTGAGAGCCTCCTAGAGGGCTGGACATTTTCAACTCAACTTTTTACCCTTGTTCATCCTCCACCAGTGGTCCACAGGCTAGGCTATACCTGTGTGTCTGAGGTTTCTACTTTAAGCAACTAATTGCTGACACATGACTTTTTACAAAAATGCTAATTTGATCAGCCTATTATCTAGAAGAAAACAAAGATAGGAGTGGGTTGTTAATTCCTACAGGAAACCAATAGGTTATTCCTTATATTTCTCCATTTCGTTGCTTTGTTCTTCCCTGTAATTTTTTCTTCTTCATTGCTCATCATAGAATGAAAAGAGTAAGGGAGTCTTTTGTGGAAAAGATGAATCATGGCAGATTGTTTTCTGTGGCAAGTAGGAACAATTGATTCTTTTGCTAAATGAAAATTTAGACAATAACTTCTGTGACAGGCATTTGCTAAGGTAAAGTGTCATAATCAAGAAATTCATTTAAATTGAAAGAGGTAACAAAATAGTATCTTAGTTAACATAGAAGAAAGTGGTAATTGAAGGTCAACTGGGAAGCCAGAGACTCTGTCCCAATGAGAATGGAAAATTTTACTTTAGGGCTTAAGGTACCATCCTGGGTTCTTGGTTGCAAATAACAGAACACCTCTGTCCAACACAGGCAGGAAAATAATTTGTTGGAAGGATATTGGATTTCTTACAAATTGGCCAGAGGGCTAGAGACCAGATTCAAAAAGAGATTAGGAACCATGGGAGAATAAACAGCTGAAGACCCACATGAGCTCACTCCATTGGAGCAGCCTGCATGGAATTCTTGCTGCTTTTGGAAATGCTACTTCTGGCCATTCACCAACACTCCACTGAGCACTGGCTTCTGGCCTCTGCTGTGGGGACTGAGAATAGTCTCTGACTTGTTCAGCAACTTGGCATCTTTCTCTCAAATATCAAAGGTTTAGTCACAAGCATCTAATTGGCTGTGCTGGGGTCATATGCCTTTGTCCATATAGCTAGGCATGGTGTCTAAGGAGTGAGGGGCAGGAGATTGGGAGGTGGGCACTTCAGTTTTGAACTCAATTTTATCCATCTATTTATCCTACAACGACGACAAGAATCCCCCTCTCTTTTTCATCCTATTGGAGTTAATGACATTTTCTTTTCTGTACTTTGGCAGTCCTGTATATATTGGCCTTCCTATACTGTTTTATTTATAATTTACATTGTTAGCTCATATGTAATCTGACTGTAACGAGTGAGAATTTATGGAGAAGAGAGCTTGTATTGTATTTTTAGCATCATCACCTACAGTGCCTAATGTGCATTAGGTGCTTAAAATGTATTAATTTAATAAATTATGTTTGGTGATGATATCATGGGGAAAGCTAATGTAATGCTAATAAATAAAATATTAGCAACAAGTATTGATGGATCACTTATTATATAATGGCCATTGTCTTATTTCATCCTTCTAACAGTGAAGTAGGTTCTATTCTTTTCTTTATTTTATGTATAAAAAACTAGGGCTCATGTTAAATAAGTTGTCCTTGTTGATGCAACTGACGCTGACAGAGCACGGAATCAGAGCTCATCATCATAACTCTACTGCCCCCTGGAGGAGAATCAGGGGGAAGAAGAAAATGGATCCAATCTCAGAGAATAGAGACTGAGTTTGCTGTTCTCTATCCTTAGATGTTCATTTGGGGTGAATGGTGTTTATCTGAAGAAATAATTTTATGTAAATTAAATACTCTGTTTTATTTAATGTTATACTAAATGACCTGAAGTAATAGGCATTTCATAGTAACATGACTAATAAAGCATTCCTTATTCATAAAATTGTTGGTTATATATTTGCCTCCTAATAAAAGCAAATAAATATAAATAAATCCACATAAATATAGGATATCCATCTAAGAATCTTTACACTTTGCATCTCACATTAAAATCTTCATTTTTCTTAATTAGTTAACAAAAATTATAAAACATAACTTCGTTTTACCCTAAAACTTTAGAATTTTGAGAATTATTTAGTTTGTCTTCAAAGATGTACTAAAATCAGAATTTGTCAGATTTTGAAAATAGTTCCGGTCTAGAGGTGAGTAGGCTTATATTACAAAATGGTACACATTCACTTATTTTTATGGCATAACTATATGTATTTTTAAGGTGAGTTGTATATGATGAGAGAGAGCACATGCCTCCTTTTATAAAAAATGACGAAAACATGGTTTGGAGAAATATTACTACAAAATGGTGATATGCCTGGCTTTCATATACTATAGGATGGAAGAAGATTCTGCCCTGTGGTGAGTAATCGCAGAAAAGTAATTAGTGAACACACCTTTAACAGAATCAAGTGAATCTAGAAAGAGGTACCAACCCGAATTTAAAGGTGGTTTTTGCATTTGGATAGCCAATGGCTAATGTGAAGACATCTTGCCATGTCATCATTTTATTTCTGATCCTTGAAGTATTGTCACAGAAACATGGAGCACTCATACCTGTAACTGCCTGCTCATGTCTTTTTGTATTGCCCTGGAGTAAGACTAAATTCCTACATGTGGATTCATTCAAATTGTAAAATTTCCAGTAATGGACAGGTAGTAAATGGAGACATGGGGAAGGATTTGATTCTGAGTAGACTCATGAGAACGGTTTTGTAGGTTGTGGAAGAGTTAGCTTATTTGTAGCGGAGGGAAGCAGGTGAAGGAGAAAGACAGGGCAAAGATATGAGGGAGATTGTTTATGAGGCTGCAGTTGTTGAAGAAGGGAGAAGATCAGGTTTAGTAAGGGAGAAATTGGAAGAAAGAAGAATACAGTAGCCAGAGCAGGTAAATACAAAGATCAAAACTTTGAAAGTGGGACAGTTCTAAGAGATCATAGGATAGAAAGTGGTTGAACACAGTTGTATTTTTTTTACATTGAAAAAGTCAAGAAAAATGTGGTGGGCGATTGAGGGCCATACAAGGTTTAGTCTTGAGTGCTAAAGTTACTAAAGAACTCGGCATGTATCATGCTGGTTACCAGATGAAAATGTAGAAAAGTGCATAAGTGAGCAATTGTGCCTCAAAGGTGGATGCTAGGGATGGTTGGAGTGATTAATTGTTTGGCAGCTGTGGCAGAGAGTGTGCAGACCCCTCCAGTCCTCTGAACTAAGAGGAGTGGAAGAGAGCAGCTTCTACAGGAGAGAAAACTGGGAGTGGGTGTCAGTAGGAAAATGGAGATTTCTAACCTGGCCAGGATAATGTACATTGCTTTTTGGTTCTCTCCTTATTAACACACTGTTAATGAATAACAATGATGTGGTAAGCATATTGGGAACTCAGAGATTTAAAACAACATGCTATCTTAAAAAGTGGGTGGCCTTTGAATATAGCTGAAGTTAATTTTTAAAGCTGACATAATCACTACAGTTCCCTTGTGTGTAAAATAAGAATACTAATAACTTACCTTGTAGGATTGTTGTGGGGATGAATATAACATAAATAAAAGGTTAAGCACAGTGCTACCTGATAGTTGCTATTATCATTATTGCTATTGCTAGTTTGATTTCTAATACCATCATCTGGTTGGGGAAGATGACATGCACATAACTAACAACAGCCTGGTTAGGAAGACAGGTTAAGTGCTCCTTCACCATCTTACTTGAGAACTCTGGCACTTGGTTAAAATTTAGTGAGCTACTTAGGCCAGGAAATTTTGTCATCAAGACTAAACAGGGAGACAGAACACAGACTGGGGGATATTTATAGCCATGCAGTATGTGTGGCTGTCTTGAGTGTAGCCTGAAGTAAGACCTGAGGTCCATGTTGCAGCACATCATGGAAGAAGAAGCAATTGCATTAGAAATCCCGGAAACCATATATTTGGGCTTCAGTTTCATTATTTATTGGAAAAATATACCTTCCCTTCTTCTGTTTGCTTGTTGTGAAGATTCCATGAGCTAATGCACGTATTAGTGAAATTGCTTTGGCAACTGCGATGGGCATATATACCTGGGGTATTACGTTTGTGAATGTTTGCGGACAGAATTTTCAGTAGCTGCTGTTCCCACCATCCTGATAACATGGAGAAAATGCCATACTATTCTCTATAGGTAATTAAGAGTAAAAAGAAATATAAAGAAAATAAACAAAAAATATTTCTAGTATAATTGGAACGTTTGTGAATCATAAGGAAGACAGGAAAATTTGTAGCTCTGAAGAGAGAGCTTATCTGGTAACTTACAATGTTAGCTCATCAGTCCTTAGCAAATATTTTGCTTAGTAACCAATACTATAATATGATGTATTGCAACATTTTTCTAATCCATTCTTGAATCGTGTAGAGGAAAAAAACCCTCCCATTGTTTATTTGGGAAGAATACTGAAAGATGAAGATTTCTTGTACGCTAATATTTCTGTTCAGAATTGTGTGGCTCTTCTCTTTAGAGAAGCCTCTATAGCACATACTAATCCCTGTCTTGGCCTGTCTATTGTCTGACTGGGGCAGGTTCTGCTCACTGGACTGTGTGACTTGTTTCATTTAGCTTCCAAATGATTTGTTGTATCTAAAATTGTTTTGAGATTGGTCAGCCTAAACTATAGTTATAACAGGTAAAAGCGATTAAGTAGAAGGTATTGATTCCCCAGAAAATACCACTTGCTTAAGAGCAGCTGCAAAAGATCCACATTCATAATGATCCTTGCTAATATGCAGTAGATGTAATGATGTACCAGGTAGTGTTCTGGAGACTCTGCATGTTTCATCCTGTTTAAAGTCTTTACAGCAGTGCTCTGAGCTCCTCATCACTACTACGCTATCTTAAAAGTGAGGAGTTTGAAGTACAAAGAGGCAAGGTTACTTGAGCAAGGATTCCATCTCATCTGTGGCAGAATTGGGACCCTGATAAGCAGTAGCATACACTATCTTTTTAGTTTTGAAAGACTTGGAGAAGAAATGTTAAGATGGAAAGAAATCAATTATTCAAAGTTGGGAAATGGTGACATTTAGTTATTAAATTTTAAAATATGAGGCATATTTTTGAAATTTGAAAGATGTAAATATAATATAATTCAAAATAATTGAAAATTTATGCAATTTAGTAAATTCAAGAAGTGATTCACAGTGAAAACCTCTATTGTTTAAAAAAAATCCAGTGGGGGGGGGAATCCAGCGAAATAAATGTACATTTGAGTATTTTTGCTCTTGGGACATACATCCTCCACTTTTTAGGCTTATTTTAGGATGAATCATTTAAATTGTTCACCTTTTATTCTTATGGTGCTGTTGATGACCTTTAGTACTGGGCTTCTGGAAATTTATTTTTATTGTATTCACATATTTAAGGTGTACAACACGATGTTTTGATGTACGTGTACACAGCAAAATAATTACTACAGTCAGGCAAGTTAACACAGCCTTCTGTAGGAAACTTTTATGCTCTAATTTGCAAGAACATGTTAATTTTCTTCTGTGGATTTGACCTTATTCTCATGTCTCTGTTTCCACAAAGAACTGTTTCTTAGTTTTTCAAAACCACTTTACTATGTTTTAAAAATACATTGCCCTCCCTTTGGCTTGAGAGATGGAATTTTGGGTGGCAAACCATACGACAATGAATGGAACTCTGACATTGTGGTTGGCAAGAGTCCAGGGGCTTGGGTGTCCAGTAGTTTGTATAATATGGTGACTGTGGATTTACTGTTACTTATGAAGTGCTCTAAAGAGAATTTTTTCATTATGAAATTAACATGATCGAATTTTAGATTCTTAAATGTCTTTGAAAATTATTCTGTTCTAATTTGTTGAAATATGAAGTGGATCTTTCCATTCAGAACTATGGGAACTCACTTGATGTGAGGTTCTTTATGAGCTATCCACTTCATTTTAGATTGTTTAAAAAGAATGATTACTTAAAAAGAATTAAGTTTAAAGTTATTTTAATTTATTTTCTGTGGCCAAGTTTCAGAGAAATAGGGAAGATTTAAAAGTATTATGTTTGTAGGGCCAGAGCTCTGGTGTATTATTTTGTAAGATATTTTAGCTATAAAGAGGGCCAAATAAGGATTGTGGTCATTCAGCAACCTTGTAGAGACACACATAATAGTAGAGTCTCCATGTAGTTACTCCTCTGGTGTCCCTGCTCTTTTGCCAATAACAAGAATGTGGTTTTTTTTTGTTTGTTTGTTTGTGTTTTTTTGATCATACACAGTTTAGAAATATGAAATTATCCATTCTAAATGGTTTTAACTGAATACTATGTGAGCCAAATGGTATGTGATGTTCTGTTTAGAGACTTGAAAGCTGAGATGTTCCAGGGATTGTTAGGCATTTCCTGGGTGACTTGTGAGAAAATGGGAAAGTGTAGTTCTCGGCTTCTGTGATAGCAAGATGACAGTTTCCAGCTGCCACAGGAGTCGGAGTGGTGGCTTGGCCCAAGGGAAATACCCTGCCCTGTTGGATACTTCCTCTCTCTCACCCTGAGGGTCTGTATGCTGCACTCTCTCAGGCACATTTCATGCTAACAGGAGAGGAAAACACTCTTATTGGCATGTCAGGGCACCGTGAGACTTTTACAAATGTCGTCTCTGATAGCTTCTGAAGGAGCTTTTCAGCTGTCACTGTGAACCCTGTTGGGCTAAACGTATGTTTAAAACATGTGGCGGAATGGTTCGGTTTAGAGGCACTGCTGCTGCTGGTTGGTATTATTCCTGGCTCAGTTTTCCACTTGACTTGCCAACATTCTAATTGTGTGGGGCTTGCAGCTGCCACACAGTCGTACAGACGAGTCTCAATTTGGTGTTTCCGAGCTCCTAAAGATTCCACGACTTCTGCCAGAAGTCCTCCCAGTTGTTACTACCTGGATTGCTTTCAAGTTCAGAGGCAAAGCCAGGGGAATCTCTCTCTCTCATTTAATTACAGACTGTAAGTTCATGGAGGAGAGCTCTGTTTACTTGAGTCACATGGTGTCCACCACAGGACTCTGTGCAGAAGAGTACTTAATGAATGGCTTAGGGTCACTCACTGGTGTTTTTCTAGTCCCCTCATTGCTTCTTGCAGGATGTCTCCTTTGTGGTAATGAAGAGGTGAATTGATCATGAGTAGGAGATCGGTCATGATATTTAACTCTGGTAGCTTTTCATAAGAGATCTACCATATTTATTTAAATGAGCCCTGCATTTTCCTGCTATCTCCAGTCTCTAAATTTGACAGTCCAGATTGTAACTATAGGAGATGTGAAAAATATTTTGGTTGCTCCTATAATCTCATTAAAAGACTCTGTAATATAGTTGAGGCTGCAGTTCTTTGAGTTAAAGAACTGGGAAAATGATGTTCAGAAGATAAGTAAAATTGTCTCTTTCAGGAGCCATGTTCGGATCTTTATAAGAATTTTGTCATTTGATGGTGGAAGAATCTCTATGATCTAGTTATTTCACTCCTATTTGTAAAAAGGAGAAACTGAGGCCCAGAGGCCCAGGATACATATTTGGTAAATGGTAGAAAATTTCAAATCCAGGTAAGCCTGAGTTCAAAGCCAATGTTCTTTCACTTGAATATATGGCCCCCCAAATTAATTCACATTTGCTTGTATTAAGTGTATAAATGTATAGGTGTAGTTTTATGAAGGCTGTTTGTCATCCGCCAAGGCTATTGGCCAAAATTATTACTTGCTTTATGAGACATAAACATAAATTATTGAAGCTTATTTAAAAACTGCCTTTTCTCTATTTGTGCCAAAGTAGAGATGTTCCCTAATATACCCCAGGAGGCTATGAAATGCTACCAAAGCCCATCCCTCCTTGTGGTATTTTACAAAATTCTTGAAAATTGCTTTCAGAGCATATTTATAAACCTTACTTTGCTGAGTGCTGGAGATGAGTCAGTATTTTTTAGAAGAGTACAAATAAGAAACAACATTCTATATGGAGGCCTTGACAGGTGTGTTGTGGTCTTGTGAAAGAGGAGACGTGGCTGGAGTCCACTCTTGCTAGAGTGCTGGAAAGTGGGGCCTTGGAGCAGTAAGGAAGGTGGCGTAGCACTGTGGTTGGGCGCATGGGCCATGAACCCCATCGTGGTCACATAGCAGCTGTTTGGCTTCAAGCACTTATTTAATTTCTCAAATTCTCTATTTTGTCATCTTTAAAATAGAGATAACAGTTCTACTCCCTTTCATACAGATTTATTGACAATAAAATATCAAATGTGTTTTTAGTGCTTTAGCACAGTATCTTATGTGTAGCAAGTGTTGATAAAGTGTGGCTATCATTTCCTAGGATGAGCAGTGAAAAGTTTTCTGTATTTTGCTAAGGGGTTTAAATATTTTCTGAGATCTTCATAAATAATATGATTAGTAAGTGTCTTAATAAGTTTTGTGTTACTATAAAAGAATATCACAGACTAGGGGATGTATATTGTATAGAAATTTATTTGGCTCACAGTTCTGGAGATTGGTAAGTCCTAGGGCATGATGCCAGCATCTGGCAAGGGCTTTCATGCTGTGTCATCACATGGGGAAAGATGGAAGGGCAAGAGAGGGTGAGAGTAAACCAGCAAGGGAGGATCAAACTTGAGTTTATGACTCACTCTTGGGATACAAACCCACTCTCAGGGCAATGATATTAGCCCATTCGTGAGGGCAGAACCTCATGGCTTAATCATCTCTTAATGATTTAATAGCAATTAAATTTCAACCTGATTCTGGAGGGGACATTCAACCCATAGCAGTGAGCAACATAGTAAAGGGATGCTGTGGAGGATGGATTGGAAGGTCATGAGAGTACAGATACAGAACAAGTTTCAGGAACAATATAAAAAATAAGATATTGCTGGCTTGGCGCCTATAGCTCAAGTGGCTAGGGTGCCAGCCATGTACACTGGAGCCGGTGGGTTCAAATCCAGCCTGGGCCTGCCAAACAACAATGACAACTACAACCAGAAAATAGCTGGGCCTTCTGGTGGGCGCCTGTAGTCCCAGCTACTTGGGAGGCTGAGGCAAGAGAATCACTGAAGCCCAAGAGTTTGAGGTTTCTGTGAGCTGTGACACCATGACACTCTACCCAGGGCAATGGCTTGAGACTCTGTCTTTAAAAAAAAAAAAAGAAAAGATATTGCTAGAGTAAAGAAGAGGTGACATGTAACAAACATAAAGATTAATTTGACTGGTGACTGAGGGATGTGAGGAAAGGGACTGAGATAATTTTATTTTTGGTCTGGATAAATGGACAGTATTGATATCCAAGAAAAGGAATCTTAGAGTAAGAAGCTTTTAGGCAAAAATCTTATTTTTGAGATGTTAGATTTGAGATGCCTTTGAAAGAGCCAGCACCCTGCAGAAAGCCTGGTGTATAGAAGGTGCTCATAAATGTTTGGTGACTAAATAAGAGGAAATATCTGGGAGCCATGTGTATGGTAAATAAAGACTCAGAAGTTAATGATATTGTCCAAATGAGAATAAAGGCAGAGATAGACTTGTGGTGGGGGCCCACAGACGCTTAGGAGCTAAAGAAAATAAAAACAGTTCAGAAAAGAGATGGAGAAGGGAATCCCAAAGAGGAAGGAGGAGCCCAAGTGAAGGTGGTTGTCTTGCAAGTCCAGGGAAGAGTTCCAAGTAGGAAGGAGTCTTCTGCAATGTTAACATTCATAGAGAGGAAAGTAAAATACACAATAAAAAATAACATGTCACCTTTGTCAAAGTACGTCAGTCAGTGAAGGTGGGGGAAAAATCCCTTAGGTCAGTTGAAAATGATCGGAGGTGAAGATGTGGGCATAGCAAATGATGACAGTGTAACTGCTCTTTCAGTGACTGTGGTTGACCTCGTCGTCCAGTCTGCTGCTGTGCATATTGATGGTTGGGAAGGGACGGGAAGCACTTGACCAAGTTGGAAGGCTTCCAAATAGTTATTTTTTTAAAAGACGCAGCTATTATCTTTACAATTTCAGCCAAACGCAAACACCACTTTTACTGTAATATTTACAATGCAGCTAATTCTAGTGACAAATTTTGTATGACAAAGGCAAACAAAATCAACTTGTAGTTAGTTATTAAATTCATACTCAATTTCAAGAGTAAAATGGTAAATGAAGTTGGTAAGAAAACCCTGATCTAAGATCTTTCAGATTTTTGTTGTTGTTGTTATTTCGTTCCAAACCCACTGCCCTCAGTTTTAAAATTGAGGAAGGAAGTTAGTTTCTATCATTTGAGGCAGAACACATGAAGAACATTAAGGAAGTTAGAGGAAGTTCAGCTGATAACTTTCAAGTTTATAATGATAATACAAAAACAGTCTTGGTAGGTGAAATGAGCCATATATTTATATTTTTCTTTTTTTAAAAAACTTCTTTTATGTGAAAGACAATTTCAAAGCTAAACTAGCATGATATTTCATGAATAATGTCTATATAAATTCACCCTACATATAATGGTGAATCTTTTATTATAACTTTACAACCTGTACATTCTGATAAATTGAGGAATTTCTAAATGTCGTGGAATTGTCATAAGCAATATCTTCCTTGAAATTACTTTCCCACAAATAGGGTGCTCTGCTTTATTACTTCCAGTGAATGATTTATATATTTTGGAAATTCTGTGTGCTAATTTCTGTGAAAAGTAATAATGCTATTCATTTCAAAGGTCCATTTTTCTGAGAATAAATCAATGCCTCTTAGGTGTCTAATCTGCAAACGCTGTAGGTATAAATCAAGTTACAAATTAAGTTAGACACAGATTGATTCTGACAATTGCCTTCAAGTGAAATAGCCTGGACCTAATAAAATTCTCTCCATTGATTTCCAGAAATGGCATTTGGTATAGTCTCATGGTATTAATGTGATGGTCATGGCCTGGTATTTATACTCAGCTGTGGTAGTAGAGTAAGCTTAAATTGATAAGATTGGATAAATAGCATTCTTCAGATGTTCTGGATGACAGCATATCTAATGTAATTGCGTTTGTCTGCCAGTTTCTATCTAGTAGAACACAAAAGATTTTGAGCCATGCATAATTTTGATAGAGAAATTCAAATCATTTCCTTCTATAATATACCACAAATTATAAATTTTCATTACAACTATTCAATCACTTGAGAAAAGAATGCATTTTAAATCAGGTTCCATGCCAACTACCTCATTTATGAAGCTATGCTGCTTAAAATTGGACAAATTGATTACTTTACTGAATATTGAAAATATTAGTTGGAAGCATTAAAACCATCTTTATTAGCTCTAAGATCTAGTAATACATGTGCTTGTGTAATAAATATTAAGAGCTACTAATATACCAGCTTTTAAAGTGCAAGAATTCCCATTTACCTAATTGTGAATTGTTGGGATATGATTATGCAGGCCTGGGTGCCGAAACATGACTAAAACATCTAAGAATCCTATCAGCTTCTTAAGGCAGATAATACATATTCCCATTAAATAGTCTGATGAGATATTGTGAATGAAAGCCTGATAATAATGATGATTTATTCCGCTATGGCGACTTTAATAACAAGATCATGAAAGGTAACGTGGCTACTTGCTAATTGATAACCACAACTCCCTTGTGAGCTAAAAGGCTGGTATTCATTTATCGTTCCTTCAGTATCGGATCACTTTTTAAGAGGCTAACATTTTAATCAATCTCTTTTGGCTCCAATAATTACATAAATTGAATATATAATCCTGGGGTTGAACTGTAATATTTAGAAATTCATTGATATTCCATTTTAAGAAATAACTCATTTTATCAAAAATTCTGTTCCTAACTCCATTTACTCTTCCCATGCTTTTTAATTTTTGATTTAACTCTGTAGCTTTGCCAACGTTTTCTGATTACTATCATGCAGAATCAAAAAATCATGATTAGAAGTTTCATGAATGTTATATAAATAGAATCATACAATATATAAACTTTTGGGAATTGGCTTTTTGCACAAAGTTGAATTTTCTCAATAAACATCTGAGTTATTGTTTGTATCAATAATTCCTTTTTATTACTGAGAACTATTCCATGGTATGGATGTACCACAATTTGTAACCATTAACCTGTTGAAAGACATCTAGGTTGTTTCCAGTTTGGGGCAATAACAGACATGAACGATGTGTACAAGTTTTTGTGTGAATGTATATTTTTGTTTCTCTGAGATAAAAGCCCAAGAATGCAATTGCTGGGTCATGTGATAATTGCATATTTAGTTTAGAAGGAAATTAAATATGTAATTGCCAAATTGTTTTTCAGAGTTTTCCACCAGCAATTATGAATGATCTACTTTCTGGAAGTCCTTGTCACATTTGGTGTTGTTGACTTTTTTTAAAATTTTAACCATTCTGATAGGTATGCGATATTTTTAATTCATATTTTTTAATGACCAATGATTTGAACATTATTTCCTGTGCCATTTTTCATCTGTATATTCTTTCAGCAAAATGTCTGCACATGACTTTTTTCTATTTCTAATTGGATTGTTGTTTGGTTTAGAGAGTTCTTCATATGTTCTAGATACCAGCCCGTTGTTGTATATGTGACTTAGGAAAAATTCTCAGTATATGGTAGTCTTTTCATTCTCCTAACAGAATCTTTGGCAGAGAAAGAGTTTTTGATTTTGATGAGGTCTCATTTACCAGTTTTTTCTCTCATAGCTTATGCTTTTGTGTCAATTTTAGGAACTCACTTTCTACCTCTAGATCCTGATGAATTCTTCCTGTTTTTTCCCTTAAAAGTTATATATTTTCCAAGTTTATGTTTAAGTCCATTGTGCATTTTAGTTAGTTTTGAGTAAGGCATGTAGCTCCAGTTGAATTTCAGAATTTTTATCTATGGATGTTTGATTTTTCCAGGACCATGTGTTGAAAAGACTGCCCTTTGTCCATTGAATTGCTTTTACACTATTAAAAAAAAATCTACTGATTGTATTTTGTGAGTTTGTTTCAAGGTTCTCTGTTCTGTTCTTATCTATATGTTGCTTCACCAATATCATACTATCTTCTCATGTAGAAATATAATGTTGTTAGAATGATTATTCCTGCTTTATTTATTGTCAGGATTATTTTAGCTGTTCTAGAACCTGTGCCTTTCCACAGAAATTTCAGAGTAAACATGTCTGTGCATGTAAAACTCCTTGCTGAGATTTTTGATAGGAATTGTTTTAATCCAATTGCCACAGACTGAATGTTTGTATCCCCTCTAAATTCACATACTGAAACCTAATTACAATGTTTTTTTTCTAAAAACCTTGTGGGCCAAGCCTGCAAGGTACCCTTCCCACAATGGCTGTGCCCAGCCTGCAGCCAAACAATGAGACCTCCGCTCCACCTGGGTGGCTCAGTCCTGGCCCCTGGATGCTGTTCAGAATCACTCGCTTACTCGCCCAAGCTCTTCCAATGTAACTCAACCCAGTGCCCATGTCCAAAAATCACAGGGCAGGCCTTATCTGTCTGCAAATTGTCCCAGCCACAGGTATGGCTGCACTAGCCGGCCTGAACACAAGTACTTGTTGCTTCTTTACTGCTTTCATCCTTATCTTGGGGTCCTGAAGTGTCCTGTAGCCTCTCTGTGCTCCCAAAGGGATATTTCTGGGCAGAGCCCACAAACTGGAGGTGCCTGGAGGCTTTTCTCCCCAATATCACCACACATGTCTGTAAAGACGCTGTCTCTAGTCTTCCATCTACTCCTCTCTAAGCAGGTGGATAGCACTGTTAAAGGTTGGGCTGCTTGCTGTAGGGAGCTAGCCTCCACACAACCTGTGAGTGTCCCCAATGCTCAGTGGTGATAAGGGAATGAAGAAAATAAAGACAAATAGAAATAGAGTAGAATTTACAGAGTGGGCCTGGTGGACCAACACCCCTTATGTGAGAGATAGTGATGGCCCTAATCATAAATTTGATGGTATTAGGAGCAGGTGGGGTCTTTGGGAGGTAATTAAGTCATGATGATGGAGCCCTTATGATGGAGATTAGTGTCCACATAAAGGGGGCCCCAGAGATGTCTCTTATTCCTTTTACCACATGAGGACATAGTGAGAAGATGGCTGTCTATGAGCCAGGAAGACAGTTCCCACTATGCTGGCACCTTGATCTTGGACTTTCCAAAATCCATAACTATGAGAAATAATTTCTGTTGTTGATAAACCACCCAGTTTATGGTATTTTGTTATAGTGGCTTGAATGGACTAAGACAGAAATTGGTACTCAGGAGTGGGGGGGTAGTGCTGTAAAAATTCCTAAAAAAAGTGAAAATGGTTTTGGACCTGAGTAATGGTGGAAGTAGAAGAGTTTTATCATGCTTGCCAGAAAAGCTCATTGTTATGAGCAGACCATTAGGGAAAATTCTTGTAAAGGCTCAGAAAGAAAACAGGAGCACTATAGAAAAAGGTTCAATCTTTTTAGAGAAGACCTAAGTAATCCTCAACAGAACACTGGCAGAAATAGATGGTAAAGGCCATTATGAGGAGATTGCAGATAGAAATGAGAAACATGTTGAAAAATGGCATAAATGCCATACTTCTTATAAAAAAGGTAAAGAGCTTGGTTGAACTGTGTATATATTCTAGTATTGTGGATAGAACTTGTGAGTGATAAAATTGTAAATGTGGATGAGGAAATTCCTAAGCGAAGTATATTAAAGAAATGACCCTAGTTTATCCTGACTGCTTATAGTAAAATGTAAAAAGAGAGAAATGATTTAAAGACAGGATTATTAATCAAAAAGTAGGCAGAACTTAAGGTTTGGGAAACTCTCAGCCTATTCATATTGTAAAGAATGAGAAAGCATGCTTAGGAGGGAATGCAAAGGGTATGACCAGAGTACTGTTTGATAAGGTTAATCAGCCATCTAAACAGAAGCCAGGACTTATTGTCCAAGATAAGAGAAGAATGATTCTGAAAATTCAGAGATTGTCAAAGCTCCAGGTTCCATCATGGGCCCAGGGTACTAGGGGTGGCTGTTGCCTGCAGGATTTTGGTGCACCCTGCCAGGCATTCCCTCACATTGCAGGCTCTTCACTGCACTCCAGCACCCTTACTGCTCCTTATTGCTCCAGGTATGGCTCTGCAGGGCCCTGGTGTGATATGGGCTGCACCCAGCAGAGACATGAGGACAGGTTGTCCCCACATAGATTTCAAAGCATGGAGCCTTCCAGCAGAGCCATGGGTACAGGCAGAGAACTGCCATGGGGATGGGGTTGAGGCACACAGCTGTTGGAGAGGGGCAGAGCCACCCAAAGTGATGGGGATGGAGTTGCCTGGAGCTTTGGGGAAATCCCCTGCCTGGGAAAGGTATGGTGACAGGACCACTGTCCAAGTGTGTCTGGAAGGCAGGACCTCTCCTCCAGTGGGCTTTGAAGGCAAAAATACAAAGTGGATTCTTCTTGAACTTCAAGTTCTAATGGAATTAGTCCCATTGAGTTTTGGAGTTACTTGAGATTTGTTACCCCTTTCTTTTAGCGTATATATCCCTTTGGGGATATATAGGGAATGGGATTGCTTACCCTATACCTGTCCCACCATTGTAATTTGGAAGTGCATAACCTGTTGGTTTCACAGGTCTCAAATGGAGAGCAGTTTGCCTAGGATGACTTATACCTTGACTCTCATCCATATCAGATTAACTGTGGTTCTCAACCTTCCTAATGCCACAAACCTTTAATACAGTTCAAAGGGGTCATGACCCACAGGTTGAGAACTGCTGGATTAGGATGATGTGAGACTTTGGATTTAGACTTTAAAGTTGATTCTGGGACAGTCAAGGCCCTGAAGGCTGTTAGGATGGAATGAATATATTTTTGCACATAAAAAGAACTTAAAATTTGGGGCCCAAGGGTACAATGCCGTAGACTGAATGTTTATGCTCTCCCAGTTCATATACTGAAACCTAATTCCCAGTGTGATGGCATTTGAAGGTGGAGACATAGGGAGGTGATTAGCTTATGAAGGTGGAGCTCTGTATAAAAGAGATCCCAGAGACCTCTCTTGCCCCTTGCACTATGTAAAGACACAGAAAAAGATGGCCTTCTCTGAACAATGAAGTGGGCTCTCATCAGACACCAAATCTCCTAGCACCTTCATCTTGGATTTCCTTGCCTTTAGAACTATGTGAAATAAATTTCTACTATTGATAAATTCCCTAGTCTATGTTATTTTGTCATAGTGGTGAGAATGGACTAAGACACCTGTAAATCAATTGATGGAGAATTTATATTTTTACTGTGTTGAATCTTTTAGTCTCTGAACTCTGTGTGTATTTATTCAGGTCTTTGATTTTTCATTAACATTTAGTAATTTTCAGCATACAGGTCCTGTGCATATTTTAATAAGATTATACATAAGTATTTTAGTTTCTTTGGAGTAATTATAAAGATACTGTGATTTTAATTTTGGCTTTTGCATATTCATTGTCAGTATATAGAAATACTGTTGTTTTATGTTGATCATATTGCTGGTAACCTTGCTGAACTCACTTATTAGTTCTGGTAACTAATAAGTGTTTATTTTTTATTTGTTTATTTTATTAATTGGGATTTCGTACACAAAAAAATTTTGTCATCTGCAAATAGGGGAAATCTTTTTGTTAATATAGGAGATTTTTGTAGGTTCCTTGGGACCTACATAAAAAAAATTATGTCATAAGGAACATCTTATTTCTTTCAAAACTGCATGCTTTTTTCTCCTTTATCTTATTGTGATGGTTGTAACTATGTTGAATAAGAATGTGTATAGAAAGCTTTTCTGCCTTGTTCTCAGTCTTAGGAGGAAAGCATTCAGTGTTTAATCATTAAGTTTGTTGTTAGCTGTAAGGTTGTTTTTTTGTGTGTGTATTTTTAATAATTAGTTAAATCAACTCCCCTCTATTCCTAACTTACTGTGCGATTGTTTTTTTGGTAAATGTATCTTTTGGTAAATGCTTTTTTCTACACCAATTGATATGAACATGTATTAACAATTTTTCTGCTTTAGTTGTTAGTATGATGGATTGCATTGATTGATTTGCAGATGTTGAAACAGCCTTTAATACCTGGAATACATCCCAGTTGGTCATGGAGGTTTAATTCTTTTTTACTTTGTTCAGTTTGATTTGTTATCATTTTTGAGGAATTTTACATGTAAGTTTCTGCAACATATTGGTCTATGGTTTTTGGGTTCTGTACTATCTTTGTATGATTTTGCTATTTGGGTAATACTGACCTAATAAAGCTAGTTTAGAAGTGTATCTTGTTTTCTAGAAGAGATTTTGTTGTTAATTCTTGTTTAAGTATTTAATAGTGTTTTCTGGTGGAATTATTGGCCTGAAAAATCTCTTTTTTGCAAGCTTTTAAGCTGTGGATCAAATTTCTTTAGTGGGTAGGAGACTATTCAGATTATCTCCTACATCTTAATCAAGATTTGGTAGTTTGTAGTGTTCAAGGAATTGGTTCATGTCTTCCAAGTTGTTGAATTTATGAACATAAAGTTTTTTGTAGTAGTCTCTTATCATTTTTTAAATGCCTGCAGTATCATATCCTCTGTTTCATTCTTTATGTTGGTAATTTTGTCCTCTCTCTCTCTTTTGTTAAACTTTGTCATTCTCACTAGAGGTTTGCCAATTTCATTCAACTTTTTTGAAAAAGCAGCTTTTTGTTTCATTGATTTTTCTCTGTTATTTTCAGTTCTTTATTGTTATTATTATTATTTTTTGCTTGTTTTGGGCTTATTTTGCTCTTTTTCCTTCTAGTTTCTCATGGTAGCACCTTAGGTTATTAAATTGAGATCTTTTCTCTCTTCTAATGTAAACATTTAGCACTATCGATTCCCCTTTAAACAATACGTCAGCTGCATTTTCTTTCAGTTATTTGGATTTTAAAATTTCCTTTGAGTGTTTCTATTTGATCTATGGATTATGTAGAAGTTTGTTATTTAATTTCCATGTGTTTAGAGACTTTCTGTTAACTTTCTCTTATCAGTATCTAGTCCAGTTCCAGATGGTCAGAGAACTTATTCTCTATGATTTCAATAATCTTAAATTTGTTAAGGTTTGTGCTGTGGCTTAGGATATGATCTGTATTGGTGAATGTTTCATGGGACTTGAAAAAGATGTGTACTCTGTGTTACTGAGATGGAGGGATTTATTTATATCATTAGATCCTTTTGGTTTATTGTATTATTCAGATATTTCATATTGTTTTTGATTTTGTCTAGAAGGTCTTTCAATTGCTGAGTGTTAGATTCTGAAATTCACAAATATGATTAGTCCATTTCTTGTTTTAGCTGTCTCAGTTTTTCCTTCATGTACTTTGAAGCTCTTTTATTTGATATGTGATTATTTAGGTTTAGTGCTATTATTTCTTCCTGGTGGATTGATTTTTTAAACATTATGAAATATTTTTTTCTGTTCTTAGTAATTCCCTACTAATTTTCCTTGCTCTGAAGTATACTTTGTCAGATACTAATATAGCCTCTTATTTTTATAAAAAATCAATATTGTAAGGTATATCATCTTCCATTTTTTTATTTTCAATCTATCTATATTGTTTAATTTGAGATGAGATTCATGTAAATAGCACAGAATTGGGTCATTTTTCTATGTACCTACCTGCCAATCTATGTACTTTTTATTTATTTATTCATTTATTTTAAAATATGGAATGCTTCACAAATTTGTGTGTCATCCTTGCACAGGGTCCATGCTAATCTTCTCTGTATCTTTCTAATTTTAGTATATGTGCTACTGAAGCAAGTAACTATATACCTTTTAATTGATGGCTTTAGGCCATTTACACTTTAGGTAATTATTAAGATTTTGGGCACAGGCCTGTCATTATATTATTTGTTTCTGTCTGTTTTCTTTGTTTCATATTTCTGTTTCATTTTGCTTTCCTTTGGGTTACTGGAACATTTCTTAGGATTCCAGCTTGATTTATTTGTATTTTTTTAGCGTATTTTTTTGTACATATTTCTTAGGGGTTCCTGTGTATTACAATATACATGTTTTTTATTATAGTGAGAAGTATACTTCACCACTCCTAGTGAGGTGTATACTTAACTGCTATTTAGATACCTTTATGTTCCCTGCTTTTATTTTGTCAATTTTATTTTCAGCTTCAGAATTTATGCATGATTTTTTTCATTATTTCAATCTCTGTGTTAAATTTCTATGATAGGTTTCTTTTTATTTTTTAATATTAAATCATAAGTGCATGTATACCTTAAATTAAATCATAAGATGATGTATACCTTAATGCATATATGGGGTACAATGTGCTGAAAGGTTTCTGATCCCCTTCTCTATGTTGTCTTGACATTCATTAAGCTTTTTCAGAACATGTGTATTGAATTCTTTGTCTGAAATGTCATATATCTCTGTCATGCTTGAATTGGTCCCTGATGCCTTGTTTAGTTCATTTGGTGAGGTCATGTTTTACTGGATGTTCTTGATGTTTGTAGATGTTTGTTGATGTCTGGGCTTTGAAGTGTTAGGTATTTATTCTAATATCCACAGGCTGGGCTTGTTTGAACCCATTCTTCCTTGGAAGCCCTTTTAGGTATTAAAATGGAATTGAATGCTGTGATCTAAATCTTTGGTCACTGTATCAGCCCCTGCCCCATCCCCATCACACTATGACTCTTAAAGACTCCTGGTGGTACCACCTTGGTAGACTTGGGTCAGATATGGGAGAGTTCTTGGATTGCCCTGCAAAGTCTTTCACTCTCTTCCCTAACTCTCCATGCTGGGGTGCTGGAGTTTGAGGAGGAGGGATGTGAGTACTCCCCCATGGCCACCACAGCTGGGACTGTACTAGGTCCATCTGAAGCCAGCCCAGTCTTGCCCAAAGCCCAAGGTGACTGCTGCCTGACTACTTCTGATGTTTATTCAAAACCCAAGAGCACTTTAGGCAACAAGTGGTAAATTTTCCCAGGACTAGGTACTTTTCTTCAGAGGAACAGGTTCCTTTGTGGCCATTAAAGAGCAAAGACGTAGAAATCTGGGGCTTCAGGAGTCTGTTGACCCTGGTAATTTATTTTATGGTGGCTGAGCAAGTTGCAAGATATGGTCCTTTGTGCTCTTTTATTTCCTTTCCCTAAGTGGAAGAAGGCGCTCCTGAGTTGCACTGCCTGGAGTTGGGAGAAGGGTGACACAGTTACTTGTTTGACCATCACTGCTTATATCCTACCTGGGTCACATGCATCCCAAGTCCACTGGGTCCAAACCATCAAACCATAGGACTTGCCCAAGGTTTTCAGATTTTGTGGCCTTGACTGCCTTTCAAATTTATTCTGGGTCCCAGGTGACTTTTGTCAGCTAGTGGCAGAGCCAGCAGGAACTCAGGTGTCTATTGCTGGGGCAGAAGATTTACTTCTGACAGGGTTGGACTAAATGCCTTCTCCATGGGTGCTGGCAGAATTCTGCCCTGTGCTCTGTTCCCATGTAACAGGGTGTCCCTGAGTTCCAATGCAAAGCCCTACAGTCATTTTACTCCCTCTCCCCTGAGTACAAAGATTCTTTGTCCACCAGGCACTTGCACAGTGCTGCTAGGAGAAGGAGCAGGTAGAGGCAATGCAAGAGTGTCTTTTCTGCTCTCTTCATTGCCTCTTTCCTTTATATTATGTTAAAACCAGAGACTGTGGTCTCTCATCTGAGTTTTTGTTCTTCTGAAGGTACTTTCTTTTGGGGATGGTTACTGAATTTGGTATTCCTGCTGAGGGAGGGTCACTAAAAAGTTCTATTTGGCCATTTTGCTCTGTCCCCCTCCTCCCTGTTTTAAAATATCATTGTGTTGAATATCAGATCATGTTACAATTTTTGTTTCAATAATCAAATATGATAGCGAGCTAGTCTGTTATGTTTATGTACTCATATTTGTGCTCTTTCAGTGATTCTTCTTCCTTCCTGATGCTCCTTTTCCTTTCTGTTTGAGAAATTTCTTTTAGGCATTCTTTAAGGGGAAGACTGCTATCAATAACTCAGTTTAGTTTTTCTTCATCTGGAAATTTATTTCCTCTTTGTTTCTGAAGGATAAGTACTACTGGTTATAGATTACATAACTGTTTTTTCTTTCTACATTTGAAAAACTGTCATTTTTGACTGGCCTCCATGGTTTCAGATGAGAAGTCTGCTGTCATTCAGGTTGACTTTTTCTATACATAAAGTGGTATTTCTCTCTGGTTGCTTTTAAGATTTCCTTTCATTGATAAGACCAAGGTTTTATAGATCTGTAGAGCGACTACCATTTATAGTAATCTGCTATATGTTTTAAGATAGCTAGAAGACAATAATTTAAATGTTTCTAGCATAAAAATTAGATACATATTTAAAGTGATGGGTATCATAATTGCCCTGATTTGATTTTTACAAATTATATGAATGTATGAAATGAACTCTGTACCACCAAATTATGTACATATATTATGTATTAACAAAAAATGAAATTTTAAAGTTCTTTCATTTCCAGAAGTTAATTATCATATATATTGAAATTGATTTTTTTGGTTTGTCATATATATGAGGTTTGGTCAGATTCTTGCCTCTGTGGGTTGATATTCTTTGCTAAAGTTGAAACCCTTTCAGTCATTATTTTCTTCAAGCACTTTTTCAGCCCGTCTCTCTTTTCTCCTTTTGATATGAGAGTTGGATATTTTGCTGTTTGTCCTTCAGGGTCCTACGGTACTGTTAAGTTTTAAAAATTTTATTTTCTCTCTGTTGTTCAGATTGTGTAATACTTTTGATCACTGAGTCTATCCTTAATCATCTCTGCTACACTGTTGAGCCCATTCAGTGGGACTTCCCCCAACCCGTACTCCAGCACTGTGTCTCTTAGCTGTGTTATATCCATTTGGTTATCAATGTTATTTTAAAGTTCTGTCATATATTGAGACTTTTTATTCATTTGTTTCAGGAAAATTTGTAATTGCTTATTGAAATGTTTTAAAGTCAGTTTAGGGAGGAATTTTTATTTTTTTCATATTCACTTAATCTTTATTCCTCTCCCTTTTAAAAATATAGTTTATAGAAGTACTTTTTATGATGGTTGCTTTTAACATCATTGTCAGATAATTCCAACAACTAATTTGCTTTGGTGTTTGTGTCATTTGACACAATGACCAAAATTTTCAAAATTTAAGGTGATTTTTCTCATTCTTCATATGTGGGATGATTTTCTTTTATTGTATTTTGGATATTTTAAGAGGCTTTGGGTTCCCTTTAAATATTTACTTTAGCAGGCAGTCATCCTTTTTAGGGTTAGTCTGTAGGTCTCAGCCTATTTTTATTGATTGTGGTGTCAGTGGTTAATTTTCAGTGGGTTGGTGGTGCTATTTTCATGTTTGGTATGTGGTGCTGCTTGGGCTCCCATGGGTTCCTGATGTTGCTGCCTGAGGGGGTGCGGTGAGTTTCCATAGTCTGGGTCTCCTAGTGCCTCTGCCTGGAGGAAAGGCTTCCTATGGTCTATGACAAGCACTTGCTAGGTAGGCTTTTGTTTTTACCTCTCTGGTACGGCCTAGGAAAAGGGATTCTATGGCCTGCATTGGTGAGCAAGTTTCCTGAGCTTGATATGATGGGATTATCCTTTGCTAGTGCTGTATGGTGACTGTCGATGGGGAAGGGTGGTCTCAAGGCCAAAAGAGAACAAGAGTGCTTTGCGATATTTTAATGTCATTGGGATTTCTGATCAATTTTCCAGTGTTTCTGGGCTCACTTGATGTCATAGTTTGATCTGTCATTTGATCTGGGGAAAAAGTGAGCCCAAATGGGTTGTCTTTTGTTGATAGATTAGATATTGGAAGATGCTAGGCTGGTGCTACATTCTTTGGTTGAATTAAAGATCCTTAAAAAGCCTTAAAAATTGCTATATTTTTCCTGTCCGGAAGTCCCTAATCAGTCTGTCTTCCTCTTTCCATATTTAATTGCTCTCTTTTAATTTCCTCTTGCAATATCTCCAGGGTTCATATTTGTACTTAGTGGAAAGGAAAAAAGAGAAAAAAGTTTATACCATGTTGTTTACTATGGACTATATGTCATAATTTTAGGAACTCTCTATGACATAAGAATAATTACTTCTGTGCTGCTGTTTTTAAACTGCTTTTCTTCAGTAATTGGTGTATGACTGTTAAAATGTTTTGACAATTCAGAAAGAGGGTTTTATTATTATATTAATTTATAATCACGTAAAAACTAAAATCATCCGTGTGGGAAGATTGTATTTTGTTTTTCTCAGTGATTATGCTTTCCTTCTAGTTTTTGCCAAGAGTTTAATAGGCCACTCTAGAGTTTTTCTCCAAATTAAGGTTAAACCTCATAGTTTCTGGAACCATTGTACCTAGTAACAAAATTTGCATATATTCTATCTATTTCATCATTTGAGATCTTTAGAAACTACATAAATCCTGTATCTCATGCTTTGGGATATATTATGTGAATATGGTGATTTACATTATTTAAACAATTTAGATATACTTTTACTTCATTATATACATTTCTCCCTTTTATTAAGTAGTCCACAGTGTTCTTCTTTCTGATAGTGTTGTGTAGCAGTTTCAATACTGTCATTCATTTTATTAGTGAAAATGGAAGAAAAATAGGACTGGAACAGATCTCACTATGTCGCCCTCAGTAGAGTGCCCTGGTGTCACAATTCACAGCAACCTCAAACTCTTGGGCTTAAGTAATTCTCTTGCCTTACCTTCATAAGTAGCCAGGACTACAGGCACCCGCCACAACATCCAGCTTTTTTTCGTTGCAGTTGTTATTGTTGTTTAGCTGGCTCTGGCCAGGTTTGAACCCACTGGCCTCAGGGCATGTGGCTGTCACCATAACCATTGTGCTATGGGTGCCAAGCCAGTCTTTGTCATTTGTTAACAGGGCACTGTTTTCTCCCCAGAGGAACCTATCCATCCTTAGATCTCCATTTATTCTGAATGTTAGTTTTGTTCTGATGAATTCCAGAACATTCATCAACTCTCAAAGAATGTCTATACCCAGTAGCATTGTTACTGGAATTTCTTTTTTGCTTTGATATTTACTCCATAGCTGATACTTTCTGGATTACCCAATTCCTTCTAGTTCTCCTAGGTAGAGAAAATTGCTTATTGTCATTGTATGAGAAAAGTGGTTATTTTTCTCAAATATGGAAGTAATACTATTATATGTAGATAATACGTTATATTACATTCTGCCCATCATATACAATGACAAAAATAATCTATTACCACATCAGAATGTTAACCTTTGGATGGTTTTTGTTTGTGTTGATGGATCTTATTTTTATTTCTCTATATGATTTTATCTTTTTTCTTCTTGATAGGGTTACAATTAGAATAATCTAATTAGTTGTACGACATTTGAGTCCAGACATTGGCCTCAAGGTAGTATTTGATAATGTCTGATGTTATCATAAATCATAGTATGAAGAATTTTTGTCAACAAGGTGGGGTTTCAAGTAGGGTTAAGAAATTGCTTTTTGGCACCTGTGGCTCAAAGGAGTAGGGCGTTGGCCTCATATGCTGGAGGTGGTGGGTTCAAACCCAACCCTGGCCAAAAACTGCGGAAAAAAAAAATAACAACAAAAAAAGGAAATTGCTTTTTGCTTCTCATAAAAGATTATTTCAATTTATGAGTACTGTATTCAATATTTTGTTCTAACTGTTCACTCATAGAAATATGTGATTATAAAGAATATTACCTGAAGATGACTAATTTAATTAGATGAAAATTATTTTGTTTGTCACTCTTATTTTTAGACAAACCCTATATATAGCCTAAGGGTATTTCCTAAACATACCTCCCTTAATATTTAATATCTTTCTCTATTTCCTTCCGTTTCTGTAGGGCAGCTAATGATCCTCTTGTGTAATATGAGTGATACTCTCAGACCAGAGGAGAGATACTTGTGTAATATGAGTGATACTTGTGTAATATTAGAGATACTTGTGTAATATGAGTGATACTCTCAGACCAGTAAATGCCGTGGTTAAATATGTGGCTTTGTAATCAGAATGAATTTAAACTTCACAACTGAGTAACTTAGCTTTGTGGAATCAGACAAGTTAATTGAAGTCCGCATACCTCAGAACAAATTAAAAATATAATGGTTTACTTTTTTAGGTTTCCACACTTGAAATTAATTTAATTATAGTTGGGTTTTACCTAGTCTGGAGCCCACTCCATAGACCTCAGCCAGGGGTATCCTGTCTTCCTTGCTGATAAAATTCACATACTATAAAATTTGCCATTTTAAAGTGCACAATTCAGTGATTTTCAGTATATTCACAAGGTTGTACAACTATTGCCATTATGGAATTCCAGAACATTCATCAACTCTCAAAGAATGTCCATACCCATTAGCATTGTTACTGGAATTTCTTTTTTAGTAGATCCCTTGGTCTTGGGGATTCGAAGAATAAATCAGTGATAGGACAGGATTTATTTTACAGAAAATAATACAGAAAAAGCACCATACGTTCTGGCAGAGGCACAAACTTAAGTCAGAAAAAAATCTCTCCTTTCTGCCTTGGGCTCTTTATATATGCCCCTAGGGGTATATATAGCCTAACAAATAAATGGATACAGTCCCTTCCATTAGGGCAAGGTTAATGAATGTATTGACAAATGCATGGAGATACAGTCCTTTGGCTGGACAAAATGTCAATGTGTTCTGTTCAGGAAATTTTCCAGGCCTAGGAAAATTACATAAAATTGACCAGGCCTGAGAAATGGGGGGCTCTCTATTCAGCAGCAAGTGCCAGGGGAGGGAGACAGAGCCCGGGCAGAGATACTACAGGGCTCCTTGAACTGGCAACCTAGGGGTGTCTCCCCAGCAGTTGTCTGGCCCCTCCAGCTACTGGAGAATCCTTTGGGCCCTCTGCCTACCCTCCAGCCTGCTGGCGAAGCAGCAACACCCCCAGGGTGGAGATGGCAGGTCCTCCCCTCAGCTCTGGCTGTGCTGGCTGGGATGACAACTGCACTGCTTCAGCATGTACTCATCATTTTCCCCTACCCTAGCCTCTAGCAACAACTAATATACTTTTTGTCACTATGGATTTGCCTTTTCTAGATATTTCAAATGATAAGATTATAAGTATGTGGTTTTTTGTGTCTGGTTTATGTCACTTAGCATAATGTTTTAAGACTCAAACATAATATAGTTGTACTTCATTTTTTTGTAGGTGAATAAAATTCTATTGTATAGATATGCCACATTTTGATTATCTGTGCATCAGGTGATAGGTTTTTGGATATCTGGTGTCTATTTCTTAGCTTTTTGCTGCTATGAACATCCATGTACAAGTTTTTGTAGGAATGTAGGTTTCAATTCTCTCAGTTTTATATCTAAGAAGGGAATTACTGGGTCATGTGATAATGCTACATCTTCATGTTTAACTTTTTGAGGAACTCCCAACTATTTTCCAAAGAAGCTACACTATTTTACACTTCCACCAGCAGTGTATAAGAGTTCCAATTTCACTTTCATCCTTGCTTTGTAATACTTGTGGGTGTGAAGTGGTATTACATATTTCATTGATGTTTTATTTGCATTTCTGTAATGACTAGTGATATTGAGAATCTTTTCATGGGCTTATTGACCACTTCAATTCCTTCTTTGGAGAAATGTTCATTTAAGCCCTTTGTCCATTTTAAAATTGGGTTATTTACCATTTTAATGTTGAATTTAAGAGGTTTCTTCCTTTTTCTTGATACTAGACTCTGATCAAATGTATATTATGTGCAAATATTATTTTTTATTCTGTGGATTTTATTTTCACTTTCTTGATGGTGGTCTTTGAGGCAAAATAGGTTTTAACTTTGCTGAAGTTCAATAGAAAGTAAAACTAGACTTATTTTTACTTTAGTTTTTGTGCCTCAGGTATTATATCTAAGAAAGTATTGTGTAATTCAAGGTGGTGAAGATATACTTTTTCTAAGAATGTTTAGATTTTAGCTCTTATTTTCAAGTCTATGATCCAATTTGAGTTAATGCTTGTACATAGTATGAAGTAGGGGTCCAGTTTCATTCTTTTGCTTGTTGATAGCTGGATTACTTAGAACCATTTCTTGCACAGACAGTTATTTTACCATTGACATCCTTATCAAAAATAAGTTGCCCATAAAAGTATGATTTTATTTCTGGACTCTCAATTCTATTCTACTTTATATGCCTAGCCTTATATCAGTACTATAGCTTTGCAGTATATTTTGAAATAAATTTTGATGATTATTTTGGCTAGTCTCTATATTTTTCATTTCAAAATAAGTTTTAAGATATACTTGTCAATTTCTATAAAAGCTAGCTGGGGTTTTGAGAGGGATTTGATTGATGCTGAAGATAATTTAAAGAGTATTGCCATCTTAATAATAGTTTTCCAATCCATGACTTTCCACATATTTAGTTTTTTTAAATTTCTTTCAATGATTTTTTTTAATGTTATTTTGTAGTTTTCAATGTACAAGTCTTGAACACCTTTAAAAGAATTATTCCAAATATTTTTTTGATGTTATTGTAAATAGAATTGTTTTCTTAACTTTATTTTTGGATTGTTCATTGCTAGTATATAGAAATAACAATTAATTTTTGTATATTGATCTTATATCCTGCAACCTTGCTGTATTCATTTATTAGGTCTATTTTTATGTTTGTGAATTTCTTTGGATTTTCCATAAATAAGATTATAGTGAATATGATGATCGTTTACTTCTTTCTTTTGAATATGGATGCCTTTTATTTCTTTTTGTTTCCTAATTTTTCTGGCTAAATCATCTAGTACCATGTTGAATAGCTGTGATGAGAGTATACATCCTTGTTTTTTCTCAGATTTTAGGAGAAAAGCTTTCAATTTCCCACCATTAAATTTAATATTAGCTGTGGGGTTTTGTAGATGTTCTTTATCGAGTTAAGGATGTTTCTATCTGATCCTAGTTTGGTCAGTATATTTTTATTTTTTATCATGAAAGGATGTTGGATTTTATCAAATGGTTTTTATATTTCTATTAAGCTGATTATATGGATTTTGTTGTTTAGTCTATTCATGTGGCGTATTACATTGGTGATTTAATATGCTGAGTAAAACTTATGTTCTTGAGACTTTGTCCTGTTGTATAATCAATTTTATTTGTTGCTATATTTGGTTGTTTATGTTTGTTGAGAAATATTGTACCTGTATTTATAAGGCACAGTGGTCTGCAGTTTGTGTGCATGTGTGTTATATTTATCTACTTTTGAGATCATGATAATACTAGCTTCACGGTATGAATTAAGAAGTACTCCCTCCTATTGTCTGGAGAAGTTTGTGAGGGATTAGTATTAATTCTTCTTTAAGCTTTTGTTAGAATTCAATTTTTGGTAAAATTTACCAGTGACAATATCCTAGACTTTTCTTTGTGGGTAGGTTTGATTAGTATTATTGCTAATTTAATCTCTTTACTTGTTATATGTCTATTCAGATTTTCTGTTACTTCTTAAGTCAGTTTTAGTAGTTTGTGTCTAGGAATTTTTCCATTTAATATAGGTTATCTAATTTGTTGGCATGTAATTGTTCATATTGTTATTTTATAATGTTTTTATTTCTATAAATCTAGCTATAATGTCCTCTCTTTTATTCTTGATGTTAGTATTGAGTCTTCTCTCTTTTTATTTTGGTCAGTTTGCCTAATGTCCATTTTGCTGATCTTTTCAAAGAACTAATTTTTCTTTCATTGATATTTTTCTGTTTTTCTATTCTCTATTTCATTAATTTATGCTCTAGTTCTTATTATTTTTCTTTCTTGTTTCTTTGGTTTAGTTTGCTCATCTTTTCTAGTTTCTTAAGGTTGAGCATTAGCTTATTGACTTTACTATTTTTTTTTAAAAAGTAGGCTTTTACAGCCATAAATTTCCTTATAAGCACTGCTTTTACTGTGTCCCATACATTTTGCAATGTTGTGTGTTTTCATTCATCTCAACATATTTTCTAATTTCACTTGTGGTATCTTCTTTGATCTCTTTATTATTTAGGAGTATGTTGTTTCCTTTCACATATTTGTTAATTTCCCTGTATTTTCTCTCTTCTGAATTTTAATTTCATTCCATTGCAAATGGAGAACATAATTTTATGATTTCAATTCTTTTAAATACAAAATTCTTCTAAATTTATTCAGACTTATTTTTTGGTCTGTTCTCAAAAGTTTTCCATGTGCAGTTGAGAAGGATATATAATCTGCTGTTGTTATGAGGAGTATTCAATAGATATCTGTTGGATCTAGCTGTGTTGTAGTGTTGTTCGTGTCTTCTGCTTCCTTGTTGTTCTTTTTTTTTTTTTTTTTTTTTGAGACAGAGTTTCACTTTGTCAGGTACAGTGCAGTGGCATATCTCACAGCAACCTCCAACTCCTGGGCTCAAGCGAGTCTCCTGCCTCAGCCTCCCAAGTAGCTGGGACCACAGGCGCCCGCCACAATGCCTGGCCATTTTTTGGTTGCAGCCGTCATTGTTGTTTGGCAGGCCCGGGCTGGGGATTCGAACCCGCCACCTTAGGTGTATGTGGCTGGCGCCTTAGCCGCTTGAGCCACAGGCGCCGAGCCACTTCCTTGTTGTTCTTTCTCGTTGTTCTATCTGTTATTGAAAGTGGGGTATTTAAGTCTTCAACTATTATTGTTGAACTATTTCTGTCTTCAGTTCTGTCACTTTTTGATTTTTAGATTTTTGGCCTCTGTTAAGTGTGTACATAGATATATTTATAAATGTTGTATCTTCTTAATTTTATCATTATAAACGTCTTTTCTTTTTCTCTGGTAACAGTTTTTGTCTTACAGTCTATTTTGTCTGATCTTAGCATAGCCACTCAGCTCTCTTTTGGTTATTATTTTTATGATATATACTTTTTTCATACTTTCATTATTGACCTATTTTTGTCTTGTAGTCAGCTTATACATGTAATTATATCATATTTTTATATTCATTTTACCCTAGTGTCTTTTAATTGGTGTGGTTAGTTCATTTGTATAATCCTTCTTATACGTAGTTCTTTGTTCATTTATTTCCTTAGGATAAATTTCTGCAAGTATAATTATTAATTTAAAATAAGTGCCTATTTCACCCTGAAGAGTTTGTACAGTGTCTTGTCCCACCAAAAGAACATGTGAAGCTGGGGATCTTAAAGTCTTAGAGCTATGTGGATCAACTTTCTTGCATACCTGGCATGCCCAAACTCCTTTGATGTTCCTAGTTTTCTCCTTTCATGTTCAAATTTAACTAATGAATTCTCTCATTTACTTTCTTAAGCACCAACTGTTTTTTCCCTGACAAGTTTTTTACTAATGTATCTATAATTTACATCTTTACATCTCATTTCTACCCTTTTCAACTATTGCACTATTAACTCAATATAGGCTTATCTACCTTTATTTTTTCCCCCTAAACTTATTTAATTTACTATTCTTATGATGTCTCTACCTATTCCTCTTTTGCCAACACTTTTTATCCATGAAGGCTCGTGGCTAAACTATCACTTTAACCATGAAATAATTCTTGATTCTGCCATATAAAAGTAAACTTGCAATTACTTAGACCTCTACAATGCTTTTTGCTTCCCTTATTATAATTATTTTACCACTTATAGTAATTTTATAGTGGTCTTATATCTCTGCATCATAGATTTTAACTTATTTAAAATAAAGAACAGTTTGCAGTTTTTATTTTCTTCAAAGTGACAATATGTATCTTGTGTATCATAAGCAATCAGATTGTAGTGAATTGAACTGATTTTCTTCTTTCCATTCTTGTTCCACAGTAGTTTGGGATATTAATGTTCCTGTCTGTTCTAATTTGAGAACATCCTAACTGATTTGCCTGATTCCTTACTCTAAACCAGTCTGCCTATTGTGTAATAGTAATTTTACAACCAAAGGTAAATCATATCTTTTTTTTTTTAAGTTACACAAAGCAGGTTTATTATTTATAAATAGGCAATAAGGGACAACAGAAACCTAGGATTCAGGGTGAGACAGTCCTCCCCCAAGGCTCAGAAAATCTTCTCAGGACTGACAGAGTGTTGTCTGCACTTGCCCCACTTGCACCACAGCTAAAGGTCACTGGAAAGTAGTCTATCTCAGGTTATATGCCAGAGGAAACACGACCCACTGGAGTAGAGTATTGAAGGGCACCTTGTTTCTAGGCAAAGCCGAAACAGGGTCCAGACTATTCTGGCTAATACCCCCTTATCTCAGGATATTCCATTTCAAGCATTCTACAGTTATTCTTGAGAACTACAAGTGAGAAATTGGGGATACTAGGATCAATTCAAGTTCATCTGGTGAACTGTCCTATAGGTTCAACATAAGACAATCAATTAATTTAATGTATCACATTAATAGAAGGAAGGGGGGAAACATGAGTACTTCATTTGGTGAAGAATAGACATTTTACAACATCCAACACCTTCTCATGATTAAAAAAAAAATCGTTTGGGCGGTGCCTGTGGCTCAAAGGAGTAGGGCACCGGCCCTGGCCAAAAACTGCAAAAAACCCAAAAAACAAAAACCAAAAAACCCAACAATCTTTCTTCTATAGTTCCAAAAGAAAGAAAACATGCTCAGAAAACTAGGAATATGAAGGAATTTCTAAGACATCTATGAAAATTCCATAGAAAACATTGTAATCAATGGTGAAAAACTGAAAGCTTTCTCCTACTTAGGAACAAGACAAGGATGCTTACTTTCACCACTGCTCTTCAAAATTGTATTGGATGTTCTAGCCAGAGACAAAACAAAAGAAACAAAAACAAAAGTGGTCCTAACTAGAAAGGAGGAAGGAAAACTATTTGTATTTCTGTTTTATTTTATTTTTTATTACTTGGGATTCACTGAGGGTAGAAAGAATTAGATTACACTGATTGCATTTGTTAAAGTCCCTCTTGTAATTGTGTCCTGCCCTGTAGAGGTGTGCCATACACCATGACACCCCATCCCCTTTCCACTTCCTCTCTCCCCACTTGCTCATTCCCCTACCTCCCCTTATATTAGCTCATCTACTGTTTTCATATTAGAATTGAGTACATTGTATTATTGCTTCTCCATTGTTGTGACACTTTACTAAGAAGAATGTGTTCCATCTCCATCCAGGTTAATACAAAAGATGTAATGTCTCCATCTTTTTTTTAATGGCTGAATAGTATTCCATTGTATACATATATAACAGCTTGTTAATCCATTCTTTGGTTGGAACTACAAGTGAGAACTACAATTTCTCACTTGTAGTTCTCAAGAATAACTGTAGAATGTGCTGGAAATTGAATATCCTGAGATAAAGGGGAATTAGCCAGAATAGTCTGGATCCTGTTTCAGCCTTGCCCTAGAAACAGGATGTCTTTCAACACTCTACTCCAGTGGGTTATGTTGCCTCTGGTATACAACCTGGGGTAGAATACTTTCCAGTGACCCTTAACTGTGGTGCAAGTAGGGCAAGTGCAGAAAAGACTCTTGGTTTGTGGGCATTTAGGCTGTTTTTACATTTTGGTGATTGTAAATTGAGCTGTGATAAACAGGCTAATGCAAATGTCCTTATGATAAAAGGATTTTTCTTTTCTAGGTAGATGCCTAGTAATGGGATTACAGGATCAAATGAGAGGTCCAGTTTGAATTCTTTAAGGATTCTTCATACATCCTTCCAAAAAGGTTGTATTAGTTTACAGTCCCACCAGCAGTGTAAATGTGTTCCCTTCTCTCCACATCCATGCCGGCATCTGTAGCTCTGAGACATTGTGATGTGGGCAGTTCTCACTGGGTTTAGGTGATATCTCAGGATAGTTTTGATTTTCATTTCTCTTCTGATTAGGGAGGATGAGCATTTTTTCATATGTTTGTTAGCCATTCATGTGTATTCTTTAGAGGAGAAGGCTGTCTTCATGTCTCTTGCCCAGTGATAGATGGGATTGTTTGGTCTTTTTTTTGTTAATTAATTTGAGTTATCTATAGAACCTAGTTATCATATTTTTGTCCAATTCATTATATGCAAATGTCTTTTCCCATTCTGAAGATTGTCTATTTGCTTTGGTTGTTGTTTCCTTAGCTGTACAGAAGGTATTCAGTTTAATTAACTCCTATTTTTTTTTTATTTTTGTTATTGTTGCAATTGCCATGAAGTCTTCTTCATAAAATCTTTCCCCAGACCAATATCTTCAAGTGTTTTTCTTTGATGATTTTTATTGTTTCATGCCTTAGATTTAAATCTTTTATCTATTTTTGAATTAATTTTTGTAAGTGGTGAGAGGTAGGCATCCAGTTTCAGTCTTTTATGTGTGCTTCTCTAGTTCTCCTAACACCATGTATTGAGAAGGGATTCTTTTCCCCAGTGTATGTTATTGTTTGGTTTATGAAAGATCAGGTGGCTGTAAGATGTTAGTTTCATCTCATGGTTTTCTATTTGGTTCCAAGTGTCAATGTCTCTTTTTTTGTGCCAATACCATGCTGTTTTCATCACTATGGCCTTGTAGTACAGCCTAAAGTCTGGTAAGGTGATGCCTCCAGCTTTATTTTTATTACTAAGAATTGCCTTGGTTTTATGGGGTGTCTTCTGATTCCATACAAAATGAAAAATTATTTTTTCCAAGTCTTGAAAGTATGATGTTGGTTAATTTAATGGGGATTGCATTGAATCTGTAGTCGACATTTCACAATGTTGCTTCTTTCAAGCCATGAGCATATGTTCTTCCATTTGTTAATATTTTCTGTTATTTCTTTTCTTAGGGTTTTGTAATTTTCCTTGTAGAGGTCCTTTACCTCTTTTGTTATGTATATTCCTAGGTATTTCATTTTATTGGAAGTTATTATGAAGGGAATTGTGTCCTTGATTAACTTCTCATCTTGCCTGTTTTTGGCATATACAAAGGAGAACATTGTGAACATTGATTTTATATCCTGAGACATTGATGTATTTTTTGATCACTTCCAGCATTCTTGTATTTGAGTTTTGGGGATTCTCTAAGTACAAGATCATATTGTCAGCAAAAAGCAAGAGTTTGACCTCTGCTTCCATTTGGATGCCCTTTATTGCCTTCTCTTGCCTGATTGTATTGACTAGAATTTCCAGCACTGTATTGAATAGTAGTGGTGGTAGAGGACAACCTTGTCTGGTTCCAGTTCTAAGTGGAAAAGCTTACAGTTTTACTTCATTCAGTATAATGTTAACTGTGGGTTTTTTTAAGAAGGATTTGATGAGATTAGGAAATGTGGCATCTATGCCTATATTCTTAAGTGTTCTAATTAGAAAAGAATGCTGAATTATATTGAATGCTTTTTCTGCATCTATTGAGAGGATCATATTGTCTTTGTTTTAGCTTTTGTTGGTATGGTGAATTATATTTATGGACTTGTGTATGTTAAACTATCCTTGTATCCCTGGGATTAAACCTACTTGATCATGATGAATGATTTTTTAAAGTTGTAGCTGTACTCTGTTGGCTAGGCTTTTATCAAGAATTTTTGCATCTACATTCATTAGTGAAATTGGTCTGAAGTTTTCTTTTTTAGTTGGGTCTTTGCCTGGTTTTGGTATCAGGGTGATGTTTGCTTTGTAGAATGTGTTAGGGAAGAGTCCTTTCTTTTCAATTTATTGGAATAATTTCTACAGTATGGGTATGAGCTCTTGTTTGAAGGTTTGAGAGAATGCTGGTGCAAAGCCATCTGGACCAGGGCTTTTTCTGTTGGGAGATTTTTTTTATTGTTTTTTTTGATCTCAGTTCCTGAAGTTGGTCTGTTCAAGAGATCTATTTCTTCTTTATTAAGTCTAGGGAAAGAGTGTAATTCCAGGTATTGATCCATTTCCTCCACATTGTCAAATTTCTGAGCATAGAGTTTCTTTTTTCTTTTTCTTTTCTTTTCTTTTTTCTTTTCTTTTCTTTTTTCCTTCCTTTCCCTCCCTCCCTCCCTTCCTTCCTTCCTTCCTTCCTTCTTCTCTTCCTTCCTTCCTTCCTTCCTTCCTTCTTGTTGCCCTGGGTAGAGTGCCAGGGCATCAGCACTCACAGCAACCTCGAACTCTTGGTCTAAAGCAATTCTTTTGCCTTAGTCTCCCAAGTGGCTAGGACTATAGATGCCTACCACCAAGCCCGACTATTTTTTTTTTGTATGTGTTGTTTTCTCATTGTTGTTTTAGTTGGCCTGGGCTGGATTCAATCCCACCAGCTTTTGTGTATGTGGCTGGTGCCCTACCCACTAAGCTATGGGCACTGCCCTAGAGTTTCTTGTAGTATAGAGATGATCTCTTGCATCTCTGTGGCGTCTGTTGTTATTTTCCCTTTATCATTTCTGTTGAGGTTATTAGAGACCTTGCTTTTGTGTTTCTAGTTAATATGGCCAAAGGTTTATCAATTTTATTTATTTTTTTCAAAAAAATAATTTTTTGTTTTGTTAATTTTCTGAATCATTCTTTCATTTTCAATTTCATTAATCTCTGATTTAATTTTGGTTATTTGTTTTCTTCTGCTAGGTTTAGGATTAGATTGTTCTTCTTTTTCCTATTTCTTTTTTTTTTTTTTGGCTATTAGAAAAGTTTATTTAACAAAAAGTTGAATATGAAAATGTACAAGACTAGATTTTGACATCATAGTAAAACAGGCTCATTGGAGACGGGACATGGATTTCTCTGCAGAACAGCCATTATTTATACTCATTCCAAGGCTTCTAACATGGTGATACTATTTCCTCGTATTACCACCATTCCAATATTGTTTTGTTGTCCACTAGTTGCCATCTCCATACATTCATCCATCACAAGATTCATAAAGGGATCAAACCCCTGCAATATTCCTTGGACATGTCTGCCACCATTTAATTTTAATGATAACTTCTTGTCCATAATTTTTTTCAGTTCGGAAGGGTGAGCTTAGCTCATAGTAATAACTCCACCAGATCAAAGATGAGCAGAAACGTAATTCCTTCTTTTTCCAATTTCATAAGATGGTTCATGAGTTTGTTAATGCACTCTTTTTTTGTTTTTTGAATGTAAGCCTCTGATGTGACAAATTTCCCTCTTAAGATTGCTTTTGCTGTATCTTACAGGTTTTGGTAACTTGTGTCTTCATTGTTATTATGATTGAAGAATTTAACAATTTCCTCTTTTATTTCTTCCTGTACTCAACTATCATCCTGCATATGGTTGTTTAATCTCCAAGTCTTTGGGGATGAATGTTTTTGTTGGAGTTGAGTTTTACCTTTATTGCCTTGTGGTCTGAGAAGATATAAGGTATAATTTCTGTTCTTTTAATTTTGCTGAGATTTAATTTATAACCCAGGATGTGATCTATTTTGGAGTACATACCATGGGCTGATAGAAAAATATATATTCTTTAGCTTTGGGATAGTGTATTCTGTATTTGTCTATTAATCCCATATGTTCTAGGGTCGCATTTAAGTCCTTTGTATCTTTGTGTAGTTTCTGTTTAGAGGATTTTTAGTTCTGTTAAAGGGTTGTTAAAGTCCCTGGCTTGGGATATCATATTGCTCAGACCCATCAATGTCTGTTTCATAAATTTGGAATCATTTAAGTTGGGTGCATAAATATTTAAAATTGAAATGTTTTCTTGTTGTGTTGTTTCTTTGAGCAGTATAAAGTGTCCATCTTTGTCTTTCTTAACTTTAGTTGCCTTAAATCCACTTGTATCTGAAAATAAGATTGCAACCCCTCCTTTCTTCTGATTTCCATTTCCTTGAAATACTGTTTTCTATCCCTTAACCCTGAATCTTGATTTGTCCTTCAAGGCTAAATGTGTCTCTTGGAGACAACATATGGATGGCTTGTGCTTTTTTATCCAATCGGGGAGCCTGTGCCTCTTTAGTGTGGAATTGAGTCCACTGATATTTATTGAGAGAATTGATAAATGTGGTAGAGTTCTATTCATCTTATTTTGTGAAAGTCCATTGTGTATTTTTATCCTTTGTGCCATTGTGGAATCTAAATTTTGACCTTTAGCTTCTGGGTGTTTACTTTGCTGGTGGTACATTGTGATGATCAGTGTATAGAATAGGTTTAAGTATTTCCTGTGTAGCTGGTCTTGTTGTTGCAAATTTCCTCCATGCTTGTATATCTGCCAAAGATTTGATTTCTCTAACAATTATGAAGCTTAGTTTAGCAGGATACATAATTCTGGGCTGAAATTTTTTTTGTTTAAGAATGTTGAAGACAAATGACCATTCTCTTCTGGCTTGTTAAGTTTCAGTTGAAAAGTCTGCTGTCATCCTAATGGCTCTTTCTCTGTAAGTCAATTGATGTTTACTCCTGGCTGCTTGCAGAATTTTTCTTTCATCTTGACTTTGGACAGGTTTATTACAATGTGTCTAGGAGAGGCTACATGTGAGTTGGGATGATCAGGGGTTCGATAACCATCTGAAAGGAGTGTGTTGGAGTCTTTAGGAAAACTTGGGAAGTTTTCATTAATGATAGTCTCCAGTAGAGCTTCCATTCCTTTGGGATAATCTTCCCCTTCAGGAATCCTTATTATTCATATGTTTGAATGATTTATGGAGCCTTATAGTTCTCTAAGCACCTGTTCTGTTTTCTGTCTCTTCTTTTATGCCTTTTTAACTACCTGAATTAACTCAAAAACTTTATCTTCTAGCTGTGAGGTTCTTTCTTCTCCATGGTCTAACTTATTTTTGATACTTTCTACTGCATCTTTAAATTCCCTGATCATCTCCTTCATTTCCTTAAGCTTCACTATATCCTTTCTATATTCTACATTTTTCTCATCTGACTTTTGGTTCTGTCTTTCCATTTTCTCACCCATTACTTTTACTGTCTTTATCATCTATATTTTAAATTCCTTTTCTGTCAAATCCATTAATTCTTTATATATTGCTGCCTCATGGTCCCTTGGGGAATTGCTCTGTTTTGGTTTTTCATGTTGCCCAAACTTTTCTGTTGTTTCCTCCTCCTTCTTATTCACCTCCTTGTCCTTTCTCACTGGCTTCTTTGCATCAAATTACCTTGTTGCAGAGCTTAGATTGTGAAGTGGCCTCAAGGCTGAGCAGAGCCAAACTCTTTGTTGTGGTCAAAAAAATAGAAGTCCTTGCTCTTGATGACAATATGTTGCAATATGTCACTGGAACACAAGGTGGTGTTGTGGTTCTTTTAGGAGATGGAGAGCACAGCCAGCAACCTCCGTGGTCCTTATTCCAAAGTTAGTTGCCCTTGGTGATCGCCTGATTGTTTCCTCAGCATTCAGACCCTCCTGGGTTGGGATCTTAAAGGATCACAAGAATCCTTCAGGAACAAACTCACAGTGTCCCCTGACTCTAGTTCCCATGGGGTGTGGAGGTCTGTCCCCCCAGCCTGTCCCAAGAGTGGAGTTTTGATCTCTGGAGGCAGAAATAAGATGGCCATGTTTTAGGCCTCTGCTAAGACCTTCTCATGACCTTCCTACAATGGCAGCCCCTGGCCACTGAGACCTTCTCAGTATGGCTGCCTTGCCAGCCACCAAACCTATGGCCAATTCAGCCATCTGGCATTCAAATCTGGTTCCTGTATACTGTTCAAGTCCACCCACTCTTCCAGTCCATTCCACTGAATGTGCAGCTTTCCCCAACTGGTGAAAACTCCACAAAGGCTTCTTCCTGTCCTAGACCTCCGTGGGGGGCCAGCTGATTCCAGCCAGTCACAATCACTTGCCTAATTTATCAGATTTCCAACACTCCAGATCATATACTGTATCTAGATCACCACCTTTTCACTGTGCTCCCTCGGTGTCAGGTCCTCATGCCAGGTATACCTGGGTTCTTTCTTTTTCCTCAGTCATTCTAGGAGAGCTCAGCTGAATGATCCTTCTGATCTACCATCTTGCTCTGCCCTCCCCCCCCCCGAAAACTATTGGTAAATCATGTTTTGATTATTTTCTTCCTCAAACACAATTTTGCCATCTAAATAGATCCAGTCTACTAAGCAGGGCATCCAAAATCCTCTTGTCTCTTTACCTTATCTACTTAGTATGTACCCTTCTAAACTAAGCATTTTCTTGGTCCCTCAAACAAACTCTGTGGTGTCATGATACCTACAGGAATAACATTAGTAGGTGATAATGGGGTAATAGCACACAACTGTTTATGACAAGAATAATTGATATCAGGTTTCTGGCTGCTTCAGTTTTCAGCCAGCTGCCCCAAGAGGAATATTTATTTAATCACAGCTATAACATACTGATGACACAAGTTGGAGGAAGCATTGTTCTGTGCTTACATGCACCTTGGATTTTATTCATGTTGTCTCTTTTTCTGGGAAACTTTTCTCTCCACTGATCCCGTGAACCCTTCTTTTCACATTGCTTCCATTGTCAAAATGTATACCTTCCTTTCAAGGCCTGACATTCTGATGTTGCCTCACAACCTCTTTCTTTAAAATGATTTTTGTTTGAAATTATATTTTTATAACATTGTATTTATATACTTTTAAAAAAACAACAAATGATCTCTCTAGTTTTAGTTATACTTTTATTGCCTGCCTTGCCTTCATCTCCATAAGTTTGCAAGTCTTTGTTTGACATTCCACTCACTATTTAATCTATTCACTTTTTAATCTTCCTTAGTTGACAACAGTAGCCTGCACATATACACACAGAATAAACACTTTTTTGAGTTGGATTGCTGGGTATCTCATAAAAGTAATGTTTTGTGCTATATGTAGTAAGAAACAATACAATTAGATTGATAGTATGTCTAGTCACTTACTTTAAAAAAGAAATCAATCTTGACTTTCTTACATCATTTTCTTAAAATCATTAGGTCAGTTGTTCTCAAACTTTAGTGTACTTAGAATGACCCAGAGAGCTCATTGAAACACAGATTACTAGGGCCTAATCCCAGAGTTTCTGAGAGTTTTTGATTCATTAGGTATGGGGTGGTTTCCAAAATTAGCATTTCTAGTAAGATTGCATGAGATGCTGATATTGCTGGTCAAAGGGTTAGATGTTGAAAATGTTGCATTACATTATAGCTGTACTTATCCTGGTTTAGGGGGTCTTGTAAAAATACCATTTTAGGATTTTTTTTTTGTATATGTGTGACAAGATAGAATGTTGGGGGATACAATAAAACCAGAGGTTAGGCTTCCTGACCTTAGCCATTCTTTAGCCTTATGCATAGGAAAATGATATTCCTTTGGAATTTACACTTCTGTATATAGACTTGTTTTCTCAAACTACAAATGTACAAAGTTGTGCCAGATAAAGTTCTCCTTATGGCTGAGGGATTGTGGAATTTCTGTATTTTGCTTATTATCCTCTAAAAGACAGAGGCCACTGAATCTGCTTCATATGAATGTCCAAGTTGTGGAGAAGAGAGAGGAGAACAGCCAACTTGTTTTACTTTGCCTCCATATTGAAAATGAGTGGACTGCAGCAAATGTGTGGTAGAGGGCAGAAAACAACTAGAAGTGAGAGAAGTTCCTAGGGCCACATGGTTTCCTTCTTATGTCCTGTGAAGGGCATTTTCCCCATAAAGAATAGTCCATTATTAAAGGCAATGTCATTTTGATTATGTTGCCAGTTTACTAGGGCCTTGTGGATGACACTTGTGAAGCTGGCTATCATTCATAACACTATTTCTCGAGATATTGCATTCTGAGTTCCAAATAGCTAATTTGGTAATCCACTCGGAGAACACAGCCTGTCTGCAATTGAATCCTGCTTGTACTGTAGTTTCTAGAGCATATTTGTTTTATTCATTCCCTAAAATGGTCCATTTGCATACTGCAGGGCAATAATATGAGCAGGTGCTTAGTCTGTGTAGAGAAATCAACAATTTCCTATAGACGTTGTTTGTTTACACAGGGTTGAGGCAACGATTCGAAAACCTTCTTGTGGCAGTTGCAAATTCTTGTTCTAGATTAAAGAAAGGCTAAAGGCTGTGTCGGTATTAGCCAGAGCTCCTGTGTCGTGGGGGTCCCAAAACTACTATAGCAGCCTCTTTTTACTGTGTTCTCTAGTAGGCAGCTTGTGGAGGATTCTTAGGAAGTAAGGACCAGCATGAGGAGGTTATTCTGGCTATGACACAGAGTGATGGTCTAAAAACTGTTGCCAAAGAGGGTTATGAAGTTCATTTTACCAAAATTTGTGTTGATAATTGCACAGTGTTAACAATAGCAGCAGGAGGAGTGGTTTTGAGTGTGGAATGTGGTGACCTATTTTCACCAAATAGATTTCCCAGGAAGCTGACTCTGAGCCAGAGATCAGCATGCAGGATGTTTATGAGTGAGGGTTCATAGGATCAAAACTGATATTGCTCAGGATTCTTTAGTGAAATAGAATTAAAGGATATATAGACAGATATATCTAAGAAGAGGGATATTATAGAAATTGGTTCATGTGAGGCCAAGAAGTTCCACATCTGCCATGTGCAAGTTGGAGACCCCAGAAAGAGTCAGAGTCTGAAGGCTTGAGAACCAGACACACTGATGTCTGGGGGCAAGAGAATATGGATATCCCAGCATGAAACAGAAAAAAACTTAGTTTTCCTCTGCCTTTTTTTTTTTTTCTGCTGAGACCCTCAACAAATTGGGTGGTTCATACCCACATTGGTGAGGGTGATCTTTACTCAATCTACCCATCCAAGTGCTACTCTCTTCCAGAAATACCCTCCAGACAACCTAGGAGCAATGTTTTTTTTTTACCAGTGATTTGATCATGGCTTGGTCTAGTAAAGTTGGCACATACAATTAACCATTGCAGCATCTACGGAAATGTAAGGAAGCAGGTCTGGGCTGAAGGAGAAGCTGGTTTGTGATGCAGCCATGACAAAGCTTCCCTCAACCAGGCCAGTGGGGAGCTCCAAGGTTGTGATGGCATTTCAGAACTTTCCTGGCTTGGGCCAATGAGACTGGCCTTTATTCATCTGTATTCATCAGTCTTTGAACACAGGCTGCCTCTTGGAAAGGGGCTGTGACTTTGGCTGAGGAAATTCCCAGAGAAGGCTCACAGCATCTACCAGCAATAGGGACATGTGTCCTTCAGTTCTGATGTGGGTCTGGGTATCAAAGCAAAGCACCCGTGACATCTGTTCAGGAAATAGGAGAGTCTGTGGGCAACTGGGAGTCTGTACAATAGGTGCTCTGTGGGGGCGGGCAGAACTCCAGGTCAGGTGAACAGGCTGTTACAGGGCTCTGGGCACAGTGGAAGGAACTGGAATAATGTAATAGGGCCCTGATTTAGTGAGCTTCATCTATAAGTCACTCAACTCATATTTAGTATTGATAATTCTTATAGTAACCCTGGAAGTAAGTTCTATGAGCTCCACTTTACAGAAGGAGGCTTAAATAGAAAAGTGGCTCGCTCACAGCCAGGTGGGTGATAAATGCTCAAAGCAGAATCAACATCAAGTCTCTTTCTGACCCTGTTCCCTGCAGTTTTGATCCTGTTCCCTGTACACACTCCAAAAATTTATGTCATGCAAATTTTCAAAGTCAGAGTAAAGTCTGTGGTGGCCTCAGAATGGCTGATTTCAGACTACTCAAGACCATCCTGGTGCCAGGCTTGAGGTGGTTGGTATGTAGGGCTCCTAAGGGCATGGGTGGACAGAGCTAGGGAGAAGTGGTGGCAGGCAGTGGAGACAAAGCACAGTATTTTCAGCTTCGAGTGAGAGGGTGGCTGACTGACTGTGATGCTCTGTTGTCAGGGAGTCAGGCTTGCCAATTAAACTCTGCTCTACACTGAGCCATGCAAGGGACTTGTAGCTTTATTTTCTATGGAAGATTTGGTCTTTCAGGACCTCTTTCTGTCTAATTAGTGAGGAGGAAATTAAAATAGTTAAATGGAGTCACTCTAATCCAATGATTTATACAGGTCATTAGGTGAATTAGTTTCTTTTAGATCAAGCCCTCATCTTTCACAGTTTTCCTTCCTGTTATTCATTTTCCTTCTGTCTGATATTGGGATGTATGACAGTGTGAGGGATTTGGCCTGATGGTGCAGAGAAGAATGATGAGGGCCCCTGGGAGCCACAGACATGTCCTGGACTGCCTCCCCCTCCCCAAGCACTGGTTTCCTTCATTCTGCCTGTTTGCTCAGGTCAAGTGGAGGTCTCTTTGCTTACACCTCAGTAATGTGTCAGTGGACCTCCCTCACCTTTGATGGCCTGTAGACCTCCCTGAGATCTGCTCACAACTTATTTAATTCTTGACTCTAGTTGTCTGGCCACTTCCAGTCTCTGGGCCAGCACTGTCAGATACCTCTGTGCCTGTCCACAGTGCATATGGAAATAAAAATCTGTCTTCCATGTGTCTCAGGATCTGAAGAAGCCTCCTCCTGGCAAGCTCCAGAAAGCTTGGGCCTTTTACCTCTGATCAATAGCAATGCACCGCCTCTCCCAGGCTAGAATGGCTACTCCCACACTTACAGGAGCACAACTTTTAAATCATCACCTCACGGTCTCAGACAGAAATGTTTAGAGCGACAGTGTGCTGACATTTGGCTTGACTCTCAATCTCTTTACCATGCCTCTTGCATTAGCTGAAGGGGAGAACAGAGTGTTTGCTCCTGTTCCTTTCCTCCTCCCACAGCCATCCCAGGGCTGCAGTGCCAAGCTCTCACATTCCTCCTCCCATATCCTGGGAACTAGCTCCTTCTTCATGGGCCTGTCACTAGCTCCTCTTTTCCAGAGCAGTGATGGTGGAATTATATCTGTCAGGGTCAGGAAAACACATGAATGTGATGTGCCCAGATATTCTCTGTTTATAAGACAGGCACACACAATGAATCTTTACACTCTTCCCTAGCATCCTGTCTTCTTTATGCAGTCCTGCTATTTCAATTAATTTTGATTGACTTATAATACCTCTGAGTTAAACCTTTTGACAAAGTGGAGGAAGAAGACTTTCTAAAATTGTAAATAGATGGATTTTTCAACTCAATAATTTAAAGGATCTCTTGGTTGCTTGATTGTGTGGTCAAAGTAATAAAAAAAGCTATAGTTAAATTTCTCAGATATTGAAATATTCATACATTGAGCCATTTCTGATATAATTGTAATGGGTATTTTTAAGCTCCTGTGTTCAGAAGTCTAGGAGGTCAAAAGAGCAATTTCAAGTCATTAATATTAATGACTTCTTTAGTCATTCAATTTCCTTTTAAACCTCATCAGTATGTAGTTTACTTTCATTCTCTCTTAACAGACCATTTCTAACATTTGACAGCTCAACACTGTTTTTACAAGTCTTATAATTCTGAAGTACTGCGTAGTTGACAGTCTTGCAATTCAGAGTGCTCTGGACCAGCTGACCTTGGCATCAACTGGAGTTCATTAAAAATGCAGAATCTCAGGCTCGCACCAAACCTATTGAATCAGAATCTGCATTTTAACAAGATCCCCAGGTGATCCTGTGCACATTAAATTATGAGCAGCACTGGTCAGTGACATTGAGCAAACCCTGTAAAGAGACATTGTTAATTCACTCGATGTGCTTTTATAAAGCGTTTATAACAAATAATAAAACGAAGTGGAAGTAAATCATCCCTTTGCACTCTGGTTCTTACAGTATTATTTTTCAAATCCGTGCTCATTTCCTTCACCTAATTAAAAAAGAGACAGCTGTTCACTAGCTGCACCTGGGTTACGCCTGGTCCGGGTGGAGCTGGGTTTCTGCACAGTCAAGCCAGCTAAGCACAGCTGTGGCATAGCTTCAAGTCAGCAGTTCTTCAGGCCACCTGTTACAACAAACTGCATTAAAACTCTCCAAAGCAATCTTGTCTCCAATTCCTTCCTCCCCTACCCCCCCACCCCCAGTAATAGCCCACAGTAATTGAAAGCAATATAAATTACTTGTCAAAAGTAAATCTCTATGACGGAAAACAGCTGTGTTGTATGGCGAAGACCTAATTTTACTGAATAGTTCCCTTTCTCCATGTCAGTTAAAGCCACAGGAGAGAGGAGTGGGATGATGGGCTATAGAATTCCCCAAAATCCCACCAGGAGAGGCCTCTGCAGCCACAGCAAAATGAGGAGCTAAACAAAGATCTGCTGATGTGGCCCAGCCGAGAACTGCCAGAATAATTGGGGATAAGAGTGGCTTTGTTCTCCGTCCCACTCCTGCTATTTTCTCTTGTCTCAGTCCCCCATTTAGCTTTATCCTCAGCTATTGCTCTACCTTTTTAGCATTCCAGGAATACCTCTAAGCATCTAGCTCTTCCTGTGTACACCCACCCTTTCCTGCTCAATAGTCCTTTGTTACTTGGCTCACTCAGTAGCTAGACTGGTTCACAGCCCTGGCCTAAAGCTCATATCTTCAAAAGCAGGAGACCAGAACCCATAAACAGGCACATTCAAATAGCATGGAGCAGAAGTTTAGGGATCACAGAATCACATAGGTGCCAGCTTTGGGGCCTTTATTAGAGAGGTCCAGCAATTATTATAAATCAAGATAATAACAATAGCCTCTGCTTCATTTACAGATTATAGAGCTTCGAGGCAAGTATAATTATCATCACCATTTTCAATTTCTAGGAAACTAAGGCTCTAAGAAATTAATGAAATTTCCACAGTTGGTAAATTATTATATTAGAATTCACACCCAGGTTTGATTCCCAACATACTGCTCTTGCTACGGCAGCCTGCTTCCCTTCTGGGTGTCTCGGCAGATGGGCACAGCATGAATACAGTCATGTCTGGCAACAAGAAGATGCGTGGATCTGCAGCCAGGTAGTCATATGGTGGGCATTAGGAAAGTCTGCTTGGAAGTAATAGAACATCTGCTGTGGGCCCAGGGCTCAGGCATGGGACTTAAATGCTGAAAGGATAGACAAAACTAGGTAGGGTTCAGTCGCAGGAAAATTAGGGTTCCTTTTATGGCTATCAATTGTAGGCCTTCATTTTGGGTAGAAACAGTCTTCTGGGATAGAACTGTTGGGGGCTGAAGCCTAGCAGCCAATGACTAAGAACTAGGGGTAAAGATAAAAAGGAAAATCATGGAAGTTGGAAAAGCATATCTGTTTTGCAGTTGAGATGCAGACCTGTGACTTGGTGTGAATTGTAGAATTCCCTCTACTGAGCATAGAGCTGGCCCCAGAGAATGGAGTATAATGGAATATGAAAGTATAGATTAAAAGAATCTTTGCTAGGGCTGCCTTTTGTGGTCCTAGAGATTTAGTGGCAGTTATAGAGTCTAGTCATGCAGGTGTCCTCAAACTATAGCCTGCGGGCCACATGTGGTCCGCTTAGGACATTTATCTGGCCTGCTGGATGTTTTTGCCTCTGCAGCTGCCTGTCCTGCTTAGCAGCAAACTCGTCCTGGGGCCCACAGTCTGGCCCTCCAAAAGTCTGAGGGACAGTGAACTGGCCCTCTGTTTAAAAAGTTTGAGGACCCCTGGAAGTGGGACAGCCTGCTATATGAAGGCATTGCATTTGCTGTTCCTAGAACTTATAGAAACATTTCCCTGATTACAAGGCATTTAATGTTTTCCATTATACTTTTAATAACAACCTAACTCGCAGTGTGGCCTGGAAACCTTATCTAATGTGTCCCCTGTCCAGCTCACTGATCTCTACTCTAGCAATTTCTCTTTCACTTACTGTTCTCTGTCAGGGTTGCTCAAAGGAAGTGCTGAGGTTTTGGGTGGGAAAATCCCTTCTGGAGCAGGAGTCTTTCAAATAGTGCTATACTTTTAGCATCCCTGGCTCTTGTTCACAAAATGCCAGCACTGAAAATGCTGTCTCACTTCTCTGACACTCTGATGGAGAGTGGAGACTGGATCTGTAGCCACCTGGCATCCCTTCACATTAATGTAAAACTCAGTCACATCTCAGGGCTGTCACATCTGCCTTGGGTCTTCTTCCCATGACATTTCATATTGTCCTTCTTATTTTATTATCTTCATATCACTTCCTCCAAGAGCATCTCCCAACCCTCATACAGAGCATTTATCATAGTCTGAAGTTAGTTTCTTTTCTTTGCCTTTTCCTGGTTTTCTTTTTCCTTTCCTTCACTAGAATGACATCTTTGTGAGAAGGGAACCTTGTACTTCACAGTCACCACTGTACATTGGCACCCAGAAGACCACGTGGTACACAGTAGGTCCTCAAATGTTTTTGAATTTTCTGAATTAAAAAAATGGACTTTGGAATATTAAAAATGAAGGGACGATGATCGTTGTCCTTGATCCTACAGAAGAAATAACAGCATTGTTTCAAAAACGTGATTCCATATCAACTATAAGACTTTATTGCATTCTTTGCTGTAGCTTTGGTAGTATTTGAAGGAGAAAGAGCTTCTCATGACATGCATTTATTTCCCTGAAAATAAATGTGACCTTATAGTTGAGAGCTTAATTAAGTTTTGTTCCTGGAAAACACATTTTAATAATGAAAGGAATCTTCACTTTGTCAAGACCAAACTGCAGGATGTAGGGTTATAAATATGGAATCTAAAGATTGAACACACCCTAGTCTTCCTTGTAATTCTAAAATTATTGAGGAGATAAGTAGAAAGTCTTCAGAAAACTCTTGATATTAAAAAAAACCCCTCAAAAAACACAAGGAGTGATCCATCCACTTCTGTTGCATATCTCTGGTATTCTTGGCATGCTGTTGGGTATGATGGAATGTAAGTTTTGGGTAGCATTTCATCCAGCTGCCAAGAAAGTCAAGGATGGCTGCCCCCAGAAGATTATTTGATTCAAAAGCACCTCAGTCCTCATACAGTTGGGCTCAGTAAGACCCAGAGCCTGATTGGTTCACTAATACCAGTGCATCTAAGTACTGTACTGTATGTTTCCAGCCCAAGTCTCAAAGGTGATTTGAAGGTAAATAGCTCCAGTTTTCTGAGAAAAGCTAGCTAAGGCTTTTCCATATGCTTTATACATTTGGTCTTTGAGTGTTTTCAGTTCATATGCATGGAGCCTTTCTAAATTAAACCGGACCTGGTTTTAGAAATCTAACATCTCACAGACCTAGAACTCACACACTTACTGCGCCTATCCTTCCTTAAACTTTCGGTACACTCTTACCATTCTTCCCTGCTCTCTTCTGTACGAAGGGGACTGACCCTTGCAAAGGACATTTCTCAAATGTCTGGCTAACTAGCTCCAGCTAGGTAAGGCCAGTTGAGGCCCTGGGTCAGACTGGAGGGCTGGAGGTGGGAGAAGCTGGAGTGCTGTCCATTTCTCCTGGCCTCAGTGTCCAACACTGCCTGTGTCTCCTGTGTGGTTCTAGCTCTTGCTGGGTGACCTCTGGGGTCCAGTGACACTACCCGTGATGGTTAACTTGCTGTATCAACTTGGCTAGGCTATGGCATTCAGTTAGGTCAAAGACTAGTCTACATGATGCTGTGAAGGTGTGTGTGGATGTGGTTAGCATTTACAGTCAGCTGACTGAAAGCAGATTGGAGCCTACAATGTAGGTGGGCCTCATCCAACTAGCTGAAGGCCTTGAAAGCAAAGACTGAGGTTTCCCATAGAAGAAGTAATTCTTCCTCAAGACTGCAACATCAACTTTTACCTTAATTTTCACCCTGCCAACAAGTCTACAAATTTCAGACTCAGCTGACATAATCATATGAGTCAATTCCTTAAAATCAACCTCTTTCTCTTTTCGCTTTCTCATATGGGTTCTGTTTTGCTGGAGGACTCTAATAAACCGTTTCTTTCCATTATCTTTTCAGGCGTAAAGGGGACAGAGGCTTCCTATAGTTGATTTTTTTAAATAATTGCCTCATTATCTGCTCAGAGCTGTTTAGTGCACCCAGCTCCTTTGTGAACCAACTCCCTGAATGCAATTTTATCTGTCAGATTACAATATAGCTGTTGCCTTCATAACTTAATTCACCTTTATCCCAGGGCATCTTTTTTTTTTTTTTTTTTTTTTTTGAGACAGAGCCTCAAGCTGTCCCCCTGGGTAGAGTGCCGTGGCATTACGGCTCACAGCAACCTCCAACTCCTGGGCTCAAGCGAGTCTCCTGCCTCCGCCTCCCAAGTAGCTGGGACCACAGGCGCCCGCCACAACGCCCGGCTATTTTTTGGTTGCAGCCGTCATTGTTGTTTGGCGGGTCCGGGCTGGAGATTCGAACCCGCCACCTTAGGTGTACGTGGCTGGCGCCTTAGCCAGTTGAGCTATAGGCGCCGAGCCCCAGGGCATCTTTTTAAGTCCTTAAAAACCTGAAGGGCCTATTTCTTTAGCACTTAAATAAAAAGAGATATCACTCAAGAAAATCTTTGATAAAGGAGATTATATTATTGTGCCATTCTTGGTTCATATCTAGTCAAGAAATAACACTTGCAGAAGACATCAAAATTATTGGATGGAACAATAATTGCCTATGGTTGGGCAAGTCACCAGAGGAGTAAGTAACTTTAGGAATGGATGTTAGCGGTGGGGTTGGAGGACATTAAGTGAGTGAGGCTGTCACCCAGGGTGAGAGAGATGGAGGGTAGATCTGGGTGGTGGGTTTCTGTGTGAAAGCTGGGTGTTTGTGTGGGTGTGAGTAAGTTAGTTTGTGAGCTTCTGTGTAAGAGGGACTTATGTCTGTGTGTGAGTGTGCAGTGTATGTGGGGATGGCCTTGGGTAATACTGTGTATGAGTCTGTAGGACTGGGTGTGAGTGTATGGGGATACGTGTATGTGGACTGGCAATGTCTGTGTGAGTGCTACAGCTGAGATGGAGGGAGCAGCTGAAGAGGACGGTGACTGTTAGTTTGGATGAGTATGAGAGCAAATCACTGAGAGAGAGTGCGATAGAGTTCCACTCTTTGCGAAAATGTGACTAGGTGTGATTTGGACTATGTGGGACAATGTTTGAGAGTGGCTGTGGGGAGTATGTATGAGTGTGCCTGAGTATGACTAGATGTGAATGGACTGAGTGTGAGTAGGTGTGAGTGGACTGGGTGAACAGGTCTGAGAGTAAGTTTGTATGACTGGGTGTGATGGGGTATCTGAGTGTGAATGGCCCTGAGGATGAATGTGACTTAGTGGCAACTGTGCAGAAGTGTGAGTTAATGAGGTGGAGTGCTGCATTCAGGGGAGTGGCTGGGTGGGAGCTGCTAGTGTGAGTGTGCATGGGTGGGGACCATCTGGGATTGAGCAGGACTGCATGAAAGTCAGCAGGTGCCTGGTGGTGAGTGTGAAGGAGAGTGACATTCTGTGGGCTTGAGAAGGGGTGTGAGTGGGACAGTTGCAAATGACTGGGTGAGACTGAGTGGGCTGAGTGGTTGTAAGTTAGTGTTGGTGGTTGTGGAAAAGAGGTGATTGGAGTATGGATGAGTGTAAGGGTGAATGGGACTGAATGTATCTGTCCACATGTTGCTATCACGGTGGTGGGGGGAGTCAGAAAAGGAAGTGGGCTGAAATCCAGTAGGCATCTGGGAATTAGGGGAACACAATGAAGTTAGAATCCAAAGCGAGGAAGCTGTTATCCTGGCAGGATCCAAGAGGATGTAATTATTGAAGACTAAATCAAGGAAAGGAATTTAAAAAATCATAAGAACGGGACAAGGTGAGAGAATAAGGTTAGTGTATACCCAGCAGCATGAACTGTGTGGGCTCTACTAGGATAGAAACCAGACACTTGGGTAGCTGATCTGACACTCTAGCTTCAAGGAAAACCCTTCTAAGATGTTTCTTGATGAGTACTGACTAATTTGAGGGCAGGGATGCCTCAGTGCTCTTACCTCTAGCATCCATAAAAACTTCAAAAACTTCATTTAACACACGCATCAAAGAGGTTTGAGTAGGCAGTGGGCCTTTGCAGTGTCACCTGTCCTTCTATCTCTGCATCCTGTTGTGCTCGGGGCCTCTCCTGGGAAGGGCGTGAGTGTGACTGTGTGAGGGGGACTGTGGGCCATGGGGAAGAGAGGTCTGATCAAAATGACTCTTCCATTAATGGAGCCCATTCTCTTTTATGTCAGGCTCACTTATATTACAGAACTAATTCTTTACAGTTAAAAATAAAAGAGAGATTATCTGATCAGGAAATATAAAAAAAAATCAGATTGAAAGACATTATACCTACACATCATTTGCAGTAAGTCATCAGAAGATTATTTAGAGAGAAGTTGTATATTTCATGTGTACTAAATAACCAAAATATAATTGCAGCTGTTGTATAACATTCCATTGGAACCAAGGAATATAATATAATATGTATAATATATATAATAATAATCCATAGATGATAAATAAAGTTCCATGACCATGGATGGACTTCCACACGGGCCCCAGGACCCTCTAAAATCATATGGAAAATCAGAATATGTGTTTTTCTGGAAGGAGCATCCATAGAGTTCATTAGTATCTTACAGGTAGACTCTGAATGCCTCCAATGTGAAGTGATATTGTTTTAGAGATTATTTACCTGTGCAGACATCGTGTTCCTGGTGGGGATTGTCTTAGTGTTTTCACTAAAACTATTCCTGCTGATTTTGCTGGTGTCAGTTGTGTCAGAAGCCTCTGGGCTTGGCAGTCTTTAAAGTCAACCTCAAATGGGGAAAAAAGAAAATGAAGAAGAAGGAATTTGCCATATATTCATATTAAAGGTAATAAAATAAATTCAGTTTATTCGTATATTTAACAATTTACGTAACAGTTTCCATGGCAACTAGTTCTTTAAAATATTCTACTCTTTTAGCACTTAGTTTGTTCATCTGGTCATTTTACCTTCAGGTATTGATATGCTCATCATTTTGCTCATTTTATATAATATTCTTTGAACATTGAAAAAAGCAACCCCCCCACCGCACTTTCTCTCTGACCATTTCTTTCTTCTGTGTTGTAATAACCAATAATGAGCTGTGTCTATTTTAATAGTTTTATAGAGGTATATCCAGATTTTGGGGAACCTGAGGCTTATACAATATTTATTCTTTTTGTAAGGAATAAATTACAAATAATAAATTATAAATAATTCTTAATAAATTTATAAAGAACTCTTTACAAAAAGAATAAATATTATGAATACAGTAATGCAAGGGACTCTTCCTGGGCCTTGGGCAAGGAAGGGGCCCCAGAACTTAAGGTTCATTAATATCACCCCATGAAAATACACTCACCAAGGGAACAAACCTGTTTTACTTTTAATGTTAGGGTGAGGGGTTAACTTTGGCTATTTTGCTTTAATTTGAAAATAAATCTGACATTTAGAAAAGTTACCTGGCTAAATCATTTATTCAATGTTAGCTTGAGGGATGCTAAGGTTTACATGTATGTGGTGCTCTAAAATTTGTGTTAAAACAATCTCCAGGGCGGCTCCTGTGGCTCAAAGGAGTAGGGCGCTGGCCCCATATACTGGAGGTGGCGTGTTCAAACCTGGCCCTGGCCAAAAATTGCAAAAAACAAAACAAACAAACAAAAAACCCCTTAATCTCCAATGCAACAAACAGTACTACGAAGTGAGGCCTTTAGGAAATGGTGAGGCCTTGAGAGCAGAGCCCTTATGCATGGTATTAGTGACCTTAACAAAAGTGCTGGCAGGGCCATCTACCCTGGGGTCTGCAGCCCACATGCTGATTTCATGAGGACAGTTTTTTACTTTTCAGTGGTGTCCAATATCATGACTATGCATGGACCTTTTTGTTCCTAACCACCTCTCATTAGTGTTTGTGTATTTAATGTGTGGCCCAAGGCAACTCTTATTTTTTCAATGGTGTGACAGAGAAAAAAAGTTGGAGACCCCTGGGCTAGAGCGAACTATCCAGGCCTTCTTCTCCTTCTGTCCCTTCATCCATGTGAGGATGCAGGATTTGTCCTTTCAGGAGGATGGAGCATTCAAGGCATCACCTCAGAAGCAGAGACTGGGTCTTCACTAGACACTGAGTCTGTCATTACCTCGATATTGGGCTTCCTAGCCTCCAGAACTGTGAGAAATAGATTTCTGTTATTTATAAATTACTCAGTCTGAGGTATTTTGTTATAGCAGCAGGATCAGACAGAGATAAGAGATTTATACAAGTCTGGACTATGCACGAATCCATGAGAATACAAGTACCACTAGATTTCAGTATGGAAAGGGCAGATCAAGGAGAGCAGATTCAGTTTAAAGTTCCAAAGAAGAGGCAAAAGGAACTCTAGAAACTTGTCCTTTTGAGATGCTCAGAAAGGGCCCTAGTTTAGAAAGAAAAAAATAGAATGAAAGCTTTTTTTCTAAAAGACAGGTTCTTGCATTAGGAAGAGGCTTACCTCAGACTCATTGGCACTGAATAAATTGGTAAGGAGAAAACTAACATTACTAAAGAATCATCAGTGGGACTTGGTACTTCACAATAGTTGTGAATGGAATGAGTGAGCAAGAACCAGTCAACAGGAGAGCCTGGAAAGAGTCAAAAAAAAAAAAGTTACATACAAACAAATACCGGTATGAGCAGACAAGGGCAATTTTTAAATGAGTGATTAATAATTTCATTTTATAATTAATTTCTAGGGTCCTAAGGGCTCTGAATTTGTTGACCAAACATCTGAATGCAGCAAAAGAAAGCTTGCAATCTTTGCAAGCTTGCAGAAAGCTGGCTTTGGGAAGCAACAGGTTTAGGAAAAAACATTTAAAGTCATCTTTACTTTAAGGTCAAGGTCAAAACATTGCATTTCCACTGCTTCACTACATAATCTAAAGGTGTCTGGAAAAGAGCCAATCAATTAGAAATACAGCTAGAGGGAACTGTTCAGGGAGAAAACTTGTGGCAGTAGCAGTCTGTGAAAACATTCCCTTTCTCATCTTCTCTTCCCAGATGAGAAAAATAAACTTTGATTATCCCTTTATCAAAAAGGGTATTTTTTGCCAGTGAAATGTGAGAATTGCATTAGTTGAACTGTATAATACCTAATAATCCTTATAAAAATAATTTTATTTTTCTGTTACACAATATAAAAAGATATGCTGTGTCCTTGGGTATGACTGTTCTTTTCATGTGTGCACTTAGTCCCATTTAGAGAAATTTTTAAAACTCTGCCTTGAATTTATTGAGACTTTCTGATTTGATTAGGGCATCTGAGTGAATAAATAATGATGTTAATGTCGTGATACAAGAAATAGTACTTGGCCCCCGCCCAATTTATATTTCTCATTGCTGTACATACATATATAGACGTGATTATACATGTGTGGGTGGGTGTGAATTTCTGTATATACATCTTGTGGGAAGAGGCAGATCTCACATATGTGGTAGTCATTCACAGAATTATCCCAGTAGATCTATCTCTTTACTTTTTGGGCTCATGGTAGGATTGAATTCTATAATTCCATGGCTCTATTATATCTGGGTGGGGCCATGTAACTAGTTCTAACTAAATATTTATGGGCAAAGATGACTTTTGTTACCCTATGGGTAATTGCAAGTCTCCACAGAGCTCTTTGTCACTCTGTGATGTTTCAAATGGTGGCTGTTCTATGAGCCTCAATTTCTAAATGACTATAGTGAGCATAATGCCCTCTTTACCTATCATGGACACATTACAGGAGTAAGAAATACATTTGTCTTATGCAAGTATAGAAACTTTGGGATAATTTGTTATTGCAATATATCCCAGCCTATGGACAGTTCTATTGACATTAAAGACAGATTTGAGGATATTTTACCAAAACCCTAATTCTGGTGACTCAAGTTGGAAAAAACAAATCCCATTTAACACCTAGAAATTCCATTTCCAGAAATCAAGGGCAGCTTCTTCATTTTTTACAGATTCCTATTTGCTTTATGACTAGATGCCAGAGAATTTGTTGCACTGTACAATTTTCTTTTAATTTTTATTTATTTTTTTTTTTAACAAGATCTCACTCTGTTTCCTGGACTAGAATGCAGCGGTCACTGCAATCTCCTACTCCTGTGCTTGAGGGATCCTTCTGCCTCAGCCTTCCAAATCGTTGGGACTACAGGCATATACCTGGGTAATTTAAAAATTCTTTTTGTAGATATGGGATCTTGCTATGTTGCTCAGGATTGTATGTGTGTATTGTATAATTTTTAAGAAACTTAAACTCAATAAATCACCTGGAAAATTTATTTTTGTGCCTAGAGCTGTTCATGGACTGTATTGAATAGTAACAACCAGTTCTTATTGCCTTAGTTATATCATAGGCAATGCTAGTTTCTCTTAGCAAAGCTGAAACTTCAACTAACCTTAACTTTGATTTGTACTATATTTATATGAGGCAAAAATGATGGCTTTTTGTTTGGGTTTATTGCTGGACACATTTTATGCATTGCAGAGTTGTATAGCCAAAGACATACCAGAGAAAATTGGGAATGCCTACAAATGCTGAGTTCATTGGCAGAATCTAAATGACAATTGCTAACAGAGTGTCACTTTTCTGAGGCAGGAGCCAAATGTTACATAGTTTTAGTTTTACATAGTTTTACAAGCCTCCTGAAAGATTAGCTTATAATTTCTTTCTCTGCTTTTCAACATTCTTACTGTCATTTAGTTTTAGCCATCATATCCACACCAAACCTGGTCTGGAAAAGGTGTCCAATTTACTTTAAAGCAATAGGATCTTTGGGAACATTTCAGACTTATTATTTTGATTTCTAAGCTTTAGAAGTGAAACATAATTTTATATATCAACTTTATTGGGTCTCAGGGTCCTGGATAATTGGTGAAACATTATTTCTGGGAGTGAAGCAACAGAGTGAGATTGTTTCTGAATGAGATTAGCAGTTGATTTGCAAGACTGGGTTAAACAGAACAATAAGGTGGAGGAAGAGAAAATTCACTGTATCTGCTTGAGCTGGGACACTGATCTGCCCTTAGACTGGGACATAAGACATTGGTGTTCCTGGTTTGTCGGCCTTTAAACTTGGACTGGAACAATGCAAGTGGTTTCCTGGGTTTCTATCTTGCAGTTGGCAGACTATGAGGCTTCTCAGTCTCCACGATCATATGCGCCAATTCCTGGAATAAATCTTTTTATATAGAGATCTGTGTATCTATCAATCAATCATGTATTGATCTACCATCTGTGTATCTACCATCTATCCATCTTCTATTTGTTCTGTTTCCCTGGAGAACCTTGACTAATATAAGCAGTCACTAGGTTACAAACAAGATAGATTCTGTAGGTTTGTTCTTAAATTGAGTTTGTATGTAACTTGGAACAGGTACATTTACCTACTACCTGTAATAGCCACTGTTTGAACATAAGTGCAACCTGAATGTAAGTCAAATGTTTGTAACTTGGGGACAGTGTGTATACTACCAAATCACTTCTTGAAATGCTTTCCCACCTTTGTTCCTTGACACTCGTCTAGCTTAAGGGTTCTGTTTCTCCCTTGGAACCATCTTCTCTATATCATTTAAATCTTGGTTAATCTTATTATCTTCTCCTTACCATTTAAATATTGGTTAATATTATTATCGTCTCACCCTGCTACCTGTACGCTGATGAATTGCAAACCTTTTTCTCCAATTTAAAGCATAAGCATGGGTACAAGAACTATATTAAAAACATTCACCTCCTGCTGCTTTGATTAGTATATTCTATGGGGCTCCTCTATTCACTCAATCCAACAGAATTCATGATTTTCTCCTCCCCAGACATCTCCACTCAAAGCTTATTTTTTTTATATTTACATTTCTGATGAATGAAACCTCTATGTGCTGATCTATTAAACCAGAAACATAGGAACATTTAATAGATCCTTCATACATAAGTGTTTAAATCCTATTGTTTTAAGTGTCTAAATATCTCTTGAATTTATCCCTTCCTCTATTTGCTCATGAAAGCTTCCATTTTTCTCTTTCATTTTCCCCGGGAATTAATATCGTAGTTCCCTGACCAGTTCACTTTCCTCCTATCTTAGCTTTTCAATTTATCTTCTGCGGGGCAGTCAGAATGATCTTTCTAAAGACAAATCAGAAAATTTCACTTCTTTGAACAGAAACCCATCAGTGGTTTCCCCTTGATTTAGAATTATACTCCCAACTCTTTTATAATAAAATGGCCTTGGTGCTCCTTAGAGTGATTAGTTCCTGACATTTTTATTTGCTACATGTCTCCTTTATGTACACTCCAGAACTCTGGAATTCATTAGGTCTCCAAAAACCTATGTGTTTTTAAAATTTTCAACCAGGTTGTTTATTCTACTCAAAATAGGATGCACAGTTATCCCTAGCCCTGAAATTCTCCTCCCCCCAGGCAACCCCTCAGTCCCAGGCAAATTGGTATGGTTTATGACCCCAGTTCACAATGTTCTTTTCTCTTTGGTTTTCTTGACTTGTTTTGAAGGTCTTCTTAAGGTGACTTCTAAAAACGGTATTCCAATCCATTTGTTTACCCTCCAGAATGAAATGTTTATATAGTACCTGTATATGAGTGTATCCCTGAAGAGAAGGGATGATCATCTTCTCCTTTAATCTGGCCCTCTTACCCTTTGTGCTCATTGAAGAGAAAGGCTTTATTTTGTTCATCTTTAAATCTCTTCATCTCAACACATCAGGCATGGAGTTTAGCACATAGTCACCCCTTGATAAATATTTACTGTAAAAATACTGTATTTTATAATATTAGGAAAATTCACCACATCTATTTTAATGCTCTATTCAGTAAATATCATAAATATTTGCTCATTATAGTAGCATTTTCACATGCTCCTATTGTTTTCACTTTGAAATACAATGTTTATTTTTCATCATCTAATTTACTGCCATTTAACTCAAAAGTAGCAATTACTTTTTTCATCTCTTAGTAGATCCCTCATAAACTGTTTAAATTCATTTGAATATCTCCTTATGTCTTCTTATGTCCTAAAAGATAGGAGATGTTTGAAATTCTTAATGATACAGGACAGGTGGCACCCCAGCCAGCTCTGTGGAGCTGAGGGGAGGGGGTGGGCCAGCTGCCTCCACCTTGGCAGTATTGGTGCGGAGGCAGTGAGCAGAGGAACCAGTGGGCTGGAGGGCAGGTGGCCCCTGAAGGAGGCTCCAGTAGCCGGAGGGGCCAGACAACTGGGGAAACACCAGCACCTTAGGTTTTCCTCCACTTGCACTTGTGGCTGAACAGGGAACCCCATTTCCTAGGCCTGGTCAATTTCACGCACATTTCCTAGGCCTGGGAATCAAAGGGATTCTAGCCATTCATTTGAGACCCAGACAAGACCCAGAACTACAGAGGGCCCCAGACTCTCTAAATGTAACTACAGAGGGCCCCATGTGACTATATGTACCCCTGGACAAAGAGCCGGGAGACAAATAGAGAGAGAGCTTTTCTCTCCCGACTTGGGTTTTCTCTCTCTACCAGGAGCTTTGGTGTTTTTGTATTCTTTTCTGTAAATAAATCCTGTTTTACCACTGATTTGTGGTCCGTGGATTCATTCCTCGAATCATCAAGACCAAGAACCTACTGAAGATAAAATTCTGGTATCATTAATAATATCTCCAAAGAACATTTCTTACACTTATTGCCAGCCAAAACTGTGCCAGGTGCTGTGAAGTCTCGGTGTAAACTGAAGAAGTTTGACTTCAACTAGGCAATAAGGCGAACATGGAGAATTAACCTCAGATTATTTTCTTAAGGATCTCATTTGGCACATGGGCCTTGGAACTTGGGATAAAAATTAAAAATATACAATCTAATAACTAATTATCTCTTCCTATAATGTACATAAATGTAGGGATAAATAAAAGTGGGTATTTAATTTATTAGTTGCCAAACACAAAAAAATTATAAATATACAATCTAATAACTAATTCTCTAATTAAATCTAATTATCTTTTCCTATAACGTACATAAATGTATAGTTGTAGGGATAAATAAAGGTGGGTATTTAATTTATTAGTTGCCAAACATAACCCAAAAGGCATAATATTTGAAACAAAACTGAATCTCTTTTTCTTGTATTGATTTGTTTTAAATTTTAGCTATTTTATTTTTAATTTTCATAAACTTCTTGTTTTCCATTATTCCTTTTCAGTAGTATTCTGTTCTCTGTTATTGACATAAATTAATTTCTCAGAGAATGGGAATGACAGTTTTTTTAAAAAAATGCTTTCTTATACCCCGCGTTGCCTCTATTTCCTCTCTTCTATTTTTTTCTGTTTATGTTTTTTGCTAGAGGTTTCTATGAAATACTTTTAGTATTTGACTGTCCATTTATGTTTAAGAAGAGATAGTAGAAAGTTGATTGAAAGCTCTGGGCTGGAGGAGACTTTTGCTGATGACTTACTAGAGGTTACCCTAAGGGGTCTCAGCCTTTTCATTAGAAGCTTTAAAATTTTGAGTGTCTTTTCTTTGAGACTATTTGATTTTTTCTAGGGAGGCATGCTTCAGAATCATACGCTGAGTTGTGGCTTTAAGCCCAGCTCTAGCATTCTGTAAGTGAGAGGAGGAAGGGGGGTAGGGCTACTGTGCAACTTCATTATTCAGTCCATGTCAACTCCATGTCCCACCTTCTCACCCTCTAATTCTTCCTGGTGCTCTGAGCATGGAGCCTTCAGATTCAATATTGTAAGGCAGTGTAATGGTGGACATGGGATGTGGTAGGGATAAACCACCAAACTGGGAGGGATAGATGGAAGGGGCCTTTAAATATAACCTCTTTACATAGAGACTATCAATTAGTACCTCCGGTTGCAGCCATACACTTTACTGTACGAGAGAGTCCAAATCCTAAGTCTGTCTAGGGTTGTTGAGGCAAATTGGCTTGCTTCTCAAAGGTGTCTTCTGTGTAGAACACTCAGCCCATGACTTCTTTCACATATTGTCTGTTACTAATCCTTCATCTTCTTTCTATATTTTTAAGATTGAAGTCTTTCAACTTTTATGGTCTTCTATTCCATTTTGTTCCCCATAGAGCTTGTATCTTTTATTTCTCATGTTATTGTTTGGAAGAATTTTAGAACAGAGAAGAAATAAGTATATATGTTCAATCTACTGTTTCAAATACATTTATTATGCTTTTTCTTTTCTTTTTCTTTCTTTCTTTTTTTTTTTTTTGCAAATTTCCTTGCCATATTCATTGGTTGTGTGAAGAACTTACTCTGCTTCTTCTTCCTTCTAATGTAATGACACTTTCATTTTGTCCTGTCCAGCCACTATAAGTGCAATGAGTGTGTTGCTGGCAACATAAGACACTACCTCTATAAAACTCTATTCACAGTTCTCTATGAATGAACTGGAAGCTAGAATTTCTTTAGAAATTCCGGAAGAAATCAAATTGCAAATATTCCTAAACACAAAAAGCACATTCAGCACAGATAATCTCCCTTTATTGGGTTTCAAAGGGTTATTTTCATGCAAAATAAAGCTATATAAGGGGAAATAAAACATTTTGGAGGGCCGATTTTCCATTTGATGATTTCTTATAAGTGTTAGACATTACTAGGAGTAAGGTCTTATGTTTTTCTTTTTCTTCTTTTATTACTATATAGTTATAAAATCCCCCTTTCAATCTCCAGGTTTTGTTGATTTTGTTCCCTATTTTATCAACTGTTGCCCAGTGCCTACTCAAACCACCCTCAGTGCCCACTGGTTCTAATGAGAATGGCAAATACCTTCTGCTCTTTTCCCACTGCCTGTCTTGCTTTAACCAAGCATGTTCCCACATTGCCGTTATGATCCATAATGATGGTTCTCAAACAGATGTAACCATAATTCTAGAGCAGATATTGTTAACCTGGCATTATCCATGTTTGGTGAACTTTAGAATTCTGTGAATCTTTTGAATTATAGACAAGAAATAGTGTTTATGATGATTTCATTTCAGGGGAGAAGCCTAGGTATTTTATCATATCCTTGAAAGAGTCTGTGACACCTCCAATATTAAAAATTACTCTATAGAGAATCAAGCTGATAAATAATGATGAGAATTGCTCATGTTCATGTGCCCGCAAAAATCTCTCTATTATTTTTGTGGAAACATAGTTACTAGAAATCCAAATAACATCAATGATTAGTTGCTATTCTTTTCTCCCCACATAAGGTACCCTATGGGGTGACAAATAAATCACTGTTCTGTCAAAGTGAACTACAAATATATTCATTAGAAAACAGGTTGTTAAAATGGATCAGGTATAGATATATTCTGCATATCTCAAAAGATGCCTAAACTAAGGAAAACTGTGGAACAGCAGGTAGCCATTTTTCAATTATATGTGATCAATGTGGGCATATTTTAATATCTTAATAATTCAAAGGTCTTAAAATGCCATACCTGCCTATGTAATTTGGGGTCACTGCTTTTAAGATAAGCAGTGAGTTTGGTAATTTCCACCCTACTCCGAACAACCACGCATTGACTTTTTCTTGTTTGTGCAATTACCAAGATTTCGTCTCATTTAACACTTTTATGTTCAAGCACATAAATATTTACCGGGAAATAGAGCTGGGCATTAAGAAAAAGTCATTCAGCTGCCTTGGCTTCATCAGGTTGTTTGTGGAGAGGCCATTTTACAAACGCGCAAGCTACAAATCAAAGGGATGTGACACCTTTTTATATTATCAGGCAACATGGTGAAGAAAAAAATGAAATGGAGTTTGTGAACTTTATTACTCAGGGTGACAAGTTAATACGTGGGTGATGGCATGGAGCTCCCAAATGACCGAAGGAGATTTGTTGCATCCTCAGAACTGCATAAAATGTCTGAAGAGAGAGGGAAGCTTCCATGCCATAGACAAACTGGTTGGATCTCCTGAGGAAGTTAGATTGGAAACTTATAAGTTCACAATCATTCACAGACGATAAAGTATGTGAAGTAGGGAACAGGGAAAGACTGTGCTTGCATGGAGAATTTTAATGACTCAAAGTTTCTTTTTTTCTTATTAATTTCAGCATAGGGAGGGCAGTGGGATAAGAAAGTCAACAATCTTGCACGTGTCTTCTTCCCCTATGAAAGGCAAAATGGGTGATTTGGTATAAGCATCATAGAGCAGGAAGCCAAAAATATAGAATCAAATCAAACATGATTTTATAGTTGTTATTATTCCTAAGAATATCTATATTCTCAAAGGCACATGTCTTAGCTAGGAGAACACTGTTGGAATTTTTGGTCTCTACATTGAAGGACTCTTGGTCATTTGCCAAGATGTACTTATTGAATGGACAGGTCTGCTCTGAAAGGCTCTAGTGCTGTGCTCCTACCTGCTCGGGATTCAATGCTGTGTGTCTTCTCTCTGCACGTGAGTCAGATGAGTTATGGGACTTGCTGGGTAGGAAGGAGGAGAGGAGATGAGTTACCTGAAATCATCTGATTCGTTATTGTCCCCTTTGATATTGACACTACATCAGAAGGGGATCACTGCATCAGATGTGGCTAAAGCATTCTTTTCAACTCACCTGTCGGGGGCTTGTCTGTGCTGCTGTGCTAGACCGGACCGTGTAGGTGGAAACCAGATAAACTCAAACCACTCGTCTGATAAAATGAGCCAACTGTTTCAGTCATAGCCCAAATAAATGGTGTTTGGGTGTCAATTTACACATGTATCCTTTGGAGGAATTTGTTACCTCATATTCTCATCTTTTCTTTTCCATAGTAGTCTTAAAAGTATTAGAAAACTGTTTTGAAATCCTTCTTAAAACCTAAGATGAAAGCTTATAATTTTTTTCTTCATATGGGTATTTTCAGTTTAAATTGCTTTATATTTTTGGTTTTTCATTTCTCCAATAGAAAGTAATTTATTTTGCCCACTCTTAGGGTGCTACTTGAGATCACTGATGAACCCAGAACTCCTAGCTTTCTTAGGATGGCATTGAAATGTTCAACCTAAAATAGCACAATATTTTCCAGATCAGACCCTTAGAAGAAACAAAATTCATGCTTTCAGGCTGCTATTCCCTTATTAAATCTGTGAGCTAAGTGACTTTAAAAGGGACATTTAACTAAAATAAAGAAAACATGATTTGATTACCTGTCAAACACTCTGAAAAGCACTGGGGAGAAAAAGGCAAATATTATAGCATTGAAGATAGTAAGTAAAGATATTTAACAAACCACTGTAATGTAATGTGATAAGTGCTGTGATAGGGTATTTGGTTTTGTGATTTCAGTGTCAGTGGATTTCTGATTCAGTTAATCTCATCTGCCAAAGAAAATATTCTCGTAGTAAGGAAATGTCACCTCTGTTTGCTAGTGGAAAGTATTATTTATCAAGTTGTCATTTACTTGGAAAATTTTACTGTGTATTGCCTAACAGATGATATTGAGGGAAAATCATAGAATTTTCTGTAGAACCCCCTTTGATTTGTAAACTGTGATACTCAACAATGTTTAGTGCATGATGCATATTTAGCCTCCTGCCGATCTGATCTTTTGTTGAAAGACTGAACAAATCATTTCTGTAAGATCCAGTATTAATGTGGGTCCCCACTGAAGGAGGAAGGATGCCTTGCAGCCTCCTGTGTGTCTTCCTCTAACTCTGTCATCCCCACCCCTTGGGCTGTGGGCCAGTATGGGTCTGTGGACTGTTAGGAACCAGGCCACACAACAGGGAGTGAGTGACAGGTAAGCCTCATCTTTATTTACAGCTGCTCGTCCTGGCTAGCATCACTGCCTGAGCGCCACCTCCTGTCACATCAGCTGTGGCAGTAGATTCTCATAGGAATGAGATCCCTACTGTAAACTGTGCTTATGAGGGATCCAGGTTGAGTGCTCCTTGAGTCTAATGCCTTATGGTCTGAGGTGGAGCTGAGGCTGTGACTCTAGCACTGAGACTGCTTAGTTACAGAAAAACAAGCTCAGGGCCCCCACTGATTCTGCAGTATGGTGAGTTGTAGCATTATTTCATTTACTACTGCAACATAATAATAGAAATAAAGGGCACAATAAATGTAATGCACTTGAATCATCCTGAAACTACCCCCCTCCACCTTGTCTATGCAAAAATTGCTTTTCATGAAACTGGTCCCTCATGCCAAAAAGGTTTGAGGACCTCTGCTTTAGCTCACTTTTAGCTGCCACAGTGACAGCTGCCACTCATACCCGGAGCCCTGTGCAGGGACATCCTCTTCAGTCCCCTTCCTCTGACGCACGTGGAATCCCTTGGCACTTCAGCTTCTTGCCTTCACAGCTTTACTTCCTTTCATCATGGTGCCCTGTTATTGATAAGACCTGACACCTACAGGGCTGCTCTGGAAACCCCAGGGGCCCTATCTCTGGCACTCATATATGTTCCATACTTTCTTAGTAATGTGGGCACCAAGTTCCCTGTCGCCCAACCAGCCACTTAATGACATAACTGCAGACCCTTCGCTGTCCCCAAAGGAGATCAGACAATGGTGGCCCCACAGAAGGAGGAGGATCACCTCAGAGGGAGAAGACACAGTGAAGGATACCTTGGATCTGTACAAGAAGCTCACTTTGGGATATTGAGAACTTTCTGGGGCTGGACACAACTTGTGTCTCTTGAGTTAAAACCCCCCAGAGACTTGGGTGAGGGCTAATGGATAAGTTGAAATGATAGGAATGATGTGACTTTACTAAGTAATATTGTTTAACCTGAGTTTTTGATACAGATTCCAAGTACCCTATGTTCTAAGGCTGTCTGAGTTTTACAGAATGATTTCTCCTGAGTAAATTGCTTCATTCTTCTGAGCAGAGCCCAGGTAGCCTAGTTATCTTAACTGTGAAGAAATGATGGTGCTCTCTACCTCCTTGGGGGATGTTTAAAAATACATAAAGGAAAATTATATCACCTTAACTACATTATGAGTTTAAAAGCATGCAGTCAGCCCTGCCAAATTTTCCTTTGCCTTGGAGAATTGGAATAATTATTATAAGTGCAGACAAAATTAGGTTTCTCTTGCAAGCAGATTTTTGTGATTTCATCCTGGACTTTTGTTCAGGAATTCTTTTCCATTTCTTACAGGAGCTAAATGATATTGCTGCAGTAAGGCCAGAGGGGGGCACCAAATAATCATGATTGATAGAGCAGTTTGGCAGAGCATTTGTGGGAGGCTTGGGCATCAGGACTGTGAAGCCTCTGTTTCTGTTTCGAGCATTTTGGGCAGAAAACATATTGAAGTATCTCTGTTTACTGAATCATCGTCAAACTAGGAGCTGACACACCGGCTTCAGTGGCCCAAACTGTACTCATTTGATGGGGATGCAGCAGTTGGCAGGGCCTGTTGTTGTAAACATTTTAGAAAGTCCCTGCCCTCTTTTCAACTCCTTTATTTCGCTCATCAGACCTGACTGTGGGAAGTCTTGAGAAACAAACCCTGCCATGTTCTTGGAAGTCAGGAAATCATAGATGGGCCTTTTTTGATCTTTTTTTCTGAGACAGAGTAATTACTGGCAATTTCCCAGCTTTAATTGTTCTATAATTTGCCAAAATATCTATTTAGCCTTCAGGACATGGGGGTACATTTAGCCCATTTAAAGTTCTCCATCCCTAACTATTTTAGAAAAGTTAGCTTACTTTGCCATATTTCCTAAAACAAGATTTCTAAATTGAAGACAGTTTTCAAAACTATTCTACCACAATTGTTGCAAATTTCCTAGCTTGGAAAAAATAGTGTTTCATGTTTGTTGGTATTACTACCCCTTGTGATCTATGGTTTGCTTACATGTTCTTATTTACAATGGATTAATTTAGGACAGTGGGCAAGGGCCAGGGCAAAGAAGTTTGAGGAAGGTTCAGTGTGCTTACACTATCCTTCACAAATACCTGATGGATTTCAAGTCTTCTTGCAAAATACGTGTGAATACTGAAGTGATAGATTATCATCACATGAAATTTAAGACTCATGTAAGCTCTGAACTCTTATTTGTCATCTCAGTTTTCCTTTTTGTCTTTCTGTAGGGTTTAGGAATATTTCAAAGTGTGCTTTGACTGTCTCTTTTCATAAGGTGAAATCTGTGCTTATTTTCTGTCTGATTATAGGTGTCCATGACAAGTAAATTGATGCACACAAAACCATTTGACTCAGAGACAAAGGCTGTGAGGATCCTTATAAATGTTGGCCCCTTTTTATGCCCACTATTTGACTTAGTGTTTGAGAACTTGGACTCTGCAGCTAGACTGCTTGAGCATGAGTGTAGGCCCTGCCACTTATTAGCTAAATGACTTGGGTAAGTTGTTTATCATCTATGTGCCTCAGTTTCCTCATTTATAAAGTGCCATAAGGACAGTAACATAGGATTAGTTTGAGCATTAGATTAGTTATTATGTGTAAAGTAGTTGGAGTGTAACATGCTATATAGTATTTCATAAGTAGATGCTAAGTGATGTTTAGAGGCAATGTAAAACCTCTATGCCAGTCTTACAGAATCTTTAGTTCTCCAGAGAAATTTTACTATCAGGTGATTTTTGTATGGGTATATCTTGACTTTGTTATTTCCTGTGCTTAGCTTCCAGGCCAGTATTTAAGGATTCTACTGCTATCTCTTATGCCAATAGACACTATTGAGTGAGAAGAATTGGAAGAACCAAAATCTTGTTCAAAGATCATATTACAACTGACTCCGCAACATAATTTATTTAAAAAACATTAATATAGCACTTATGAGGTGCCATGCACTGTTTTAAATGCTATACAAATATTAACTCACTTAATCCTCATTATAACATGAGGATACTTACTAAATTTCAATTAAGTGAGATGGCAAAATCCTGTAGCCCAGTGTCTGACACAGTAATCCTTTAATAAATATTTGTTGAAGGAATGAATACCTGTGAGTGGCTCAATCAATCAGTCTATCTTGTTTGGCTATCAGAGAAAGCAAACAATACATCAGGATGTTACATTAAGTGGCCTGATGTGTTCTCAGAAACTGGAAACAATTGAGTTTTCCATAGCTGTATCCAAATTTTTAATAAAGGGAATAAAGTGACCTGAATGTTCCTTTCTTTTTCTCAATATTAAATTACTTATTATTTTAATATTAAACTTAGATATCCTAGAACTGGTAAAGTCTTTGTTGAGTTGCAGAATGACACATTTAACCTATATCACTATCTGAGTGCTCATTCTAAATTTTGATTTTTATCTTTATTTTGGATTTTGGGCAGAAATTATTATATTTAAAACATTAATATTTGCCAGTTTTTCCTCACTCTTTCAATTGCATTCTTCATTTTTGTTTTGTTCTGGGAAAACATATTTACATCATATTTCTTAATTTGTCTATTTCCCAAGAAGAGTAGCTAATAAATAAGGACTCAATATTTTATAATGCTTTATCATATTAAAAAATACTGACATATTAAGCTTGAGGAATAAATTACTTTAAAAATGTCAGATCTATTCAAGCACCATTTGGGAACACTTGAGAGATAAATGCCAGGGTTTTTTTTTTAATGAAGCCACAATATATATTTTTTATTCAACATGTTATTCCTCCAATCAGTTATAGATTCTTTTTATAGTCACTACATGAGTTGCAGTTAGCCTTGAATCCTACTTGTTGAAACAGTTAACATGATAGATAAGAATCAATGTAATAACAACTTAAGACTTAATATTTCTGAGTCTATCTCTATTTTCTCTTCTTCTCTACTACTAATTGAAATGTTATATTTTTCTAACTATGACAAGCTAGAAGTGGAATTTAATATATTTTTTTATGGAACAATTGAGATGTGGCAACTGAAGGGCACTTGGGAAAGTGTGGGTAAAATTTTGTGAAGAGCTCAGGTCCCTTTGGTGGGTATGAAGAAGTGAAGAGGAAAGATCAAATCTGCAAACTTTTATCTCTGAGATTAAACATTATTGATATAATGGTATAAACATAGGTAATTGTGGCTAAGACCTGGGTTCGGGAAAGTCTACAAGTCTTCTAAAGTTACAACATTGCTAAAAATAACAGTGGGGTTCTAATTGCTCTATACCTTATCCAGTGGTCACAGGTGTAAGGTGGGCTGATGTTTTTGAATGGATAGTCAGTAAAATCTTTCCCAACTCAGCCAAGAGGCTGAAAGTCTTGAAACTTAGGGGAGCAGGGGTTGGCTATTTTAATAACCCTACAAATTCTAGTCCAACTTTGACACACTTGTTTGGGTGTAGCTCTGAGATAAAGGAGTGGGCCAGTCTCCTCACTGCATGTTAAAGGTTTATTGATGGGAGGGAAGGGAAAAATGATGAAAAGAGGATATTATTAGAAAGTCTAAATTTTGGCTGTGAAGTAAAGCTTCGAGTTTTGGCGGTAGAGACAGTGGGTAGCTCCTCAGACAGGAGCACTGGGTTTCTAACAGGGGTTGTGGCACCTTCCAGCTTTAAGTGATATATCTGAATTCTGTCTCCAGAGATAAAAAGCACAAACAGTTGGTCCTAATAGTAAGTGTTTAGATGACTCCTGGACATGTTTGGATGGTGGGATGGAGCAGGTACCCAAGGGAAAGATACTGACTTGTTTATTTGATGATAAGCTTACTTGCATAGGTATTTAATGAAAATATAGGCATCTCAACAAATATTTGTGAAAAAAATATTGAATGAAAGTCAGAGCTTGAGTACTGTGCTGTAGACATCATTGGGGATCTTATTATTCACAAACCAATCTGTGAAGCAGGACCTTCAACTTTCAGTTTACCCATTCATGTTTCCACTCTTGCACATATGTATTCAAACGTCCTATCTTATCTTCATCTATCCTCTTCTGCCCCTTTTCCCCCTCCAGTCATGGGGGTTAACACACCGGCCTCTGCCCTGCCCACCAGTCATGTCATACTGATCCCCTCAGCTGCCCGGGACTCACCTGGTATTCTTTTAACTGCTCATGCTCAGCTTTTCCTTTTTGCCTCTATAAAAATTGTCCATCCTAAAGTTTGAATGACCCATCTTTGGCTACTTTTCCTAATTTTTCCCTTTTCTTTAAACTTCTGTTTGCTTTAATATTTGAAAACTTCTTAAGAGTAAGACCACATCAATGTTCTCTTCTTTGTTATCTTCTATTTATTGCACCACACTCTGGTGATGTGTGTCTATAAACTTAGTCAACTCTTCACTTGAAGATTCTAGTTTTCGCAAAAAGCAAAAACTTGCTTAATTGGCTTTGTATTCTCTAAGTAAACTTACTCATTCTCTCACAAATTACAGATTACTTCAGACAAAATCATTCTTTAAAAATGGAATCAAGAGTCTCCTTTTGTATTGTTTTTTATTTATCACTTTGAAACTGTCCTTGACTATAGTCATGGCAGAAGATTTGAAATAGTTGGAAGTTTTCTCTGGTAGATAAAGGTCCTGAGATTAGATGTCCCAAAACATAACTTTAGTCATCAAGGCTATTGTCTGAATAATTTTTCCAGGAAGTTACTGAAGAATGACTATTAAAAGTCTAATCAATTTATATTATATTATATCAACACGTCATTATGTATCCCATGAATATGTATAATTTTGTCAATTAAAATATAAAATAAAATTTAGACAAACTAAAAATTCTTGTGAAAGATTTTAATATAAAACTGATGTGATTAAACAGATCAATCATTGTAAATTACAATGCTCAAAGTTTTGATTATATTAATAGTGAAAAAATTCCTTTCACAGTATATTTTAAGCTCCCTGGAACCTTAATATGAAACATATTGTTAGGCACACATAGTAGGTTCTTGATAAATATTTCATAGAAAATTAATATGTATATATATATTTCTGAGTGAACTATTTCTGATACCCTGTTCTAGCTTATAATTAGCCCCTTATGCTGGATTATTTTGGCACATTGCCAAGTATAATATAATTAAATACAAAATTCTGTAAGTGCTTATTTATAACTAAATCTGAAACCTCTTTGAGATTAATAAAGGTGCTTTTGTCTTCACAGAGATTATGTTTAATATTTTCTTAGATTTACAATAGTACTAAATAATAATTATATATTAGCACATACTGACAAACAAGTACATCAACCTTATTATCTTTTCTTTTTCCTTTTTAAATTTTTCTTCCTCCTTCTTAACAGATTTTTTTTTCAAAGCTACTCACAGACATTTAAATTAAATTAGTATTCTTTAGGTTACATATGACATAAGTTAATATTCTCTCTGGATAAATGGTTGGTGATTATTTTTCTAGTTGCATTATGGACTTTGGCATTATTCAAAGAATACATAATTTAAATTCTGACAAGCTTTTAAAACATTTTCTTCTAAGCAATGCCTACAAATCAGTCCTTTTCTTCTCTTCTGGGGCTGTGACTGAGATGTCAGATGGGGGAGAAGATTGTAAATTTCTGTTAATCTGGATCCGTATCAGTAGGAGGATCTGTGGGTAAGTTGAAGCAGTTATGGATAGATTTTGGAGCCTGCTTGCTGATACAGGTTTCTGGCTGTGGACATTGTAAGCTTAGCTTTTCATCTGCTGTCAACTGGCACGATATCATCATAAATGGCATAAGAAACTAAATATTTAGTCTTATGAGAAAAGTGTATTGACCTGACCCTTTCTCTAAATAAATTGACAAACCATTTTATTCTCTAGGATGGCAGAGGAAAATACCAGTTGCAGTGTTTTGCTACATAAATTATATTCTAGTTTAAATTAGTGCCATATAAAGTCATAACCTTGCTTGGACAAAATCTTATTAAGTTGAGCATGTCTTTTATCCCATAAAATGAAATTAAATTTTTAGACAGCTACTTTTTTCAGTTGGAAATTTATTGAATTAATAGAACACAAGTTACACAGCTTTCTAAAGCATATATTACATGCTTTTGAATTTTGTTTTTTCTTAGGCATTGTATGGCTTTTAGAAACTCTTGTAAGTTAAATATATTAAAGTAGAAATTGAAAGATCAGAAAGCAATACATGTAAATGTGCAGATAAAGATTTCTTTAATAAATGTTCTCTGCATTATTATTTATATAAAAAAATCCTAAACTACCTAAGTCTTTAAAAATAAAGATACTATTAAAAAGCTATTATCTTTCTATAATGGTCATTAGGTAGATTTAAGAAAAATTTTTAAAAATGTTTTCAAAGCCTAAGACATTTTCCCTAATTTAAGAGAAAATGAAACACAACAATAATTCCCCAGAAAACTGGCTCTATAGACAACAGAATTTTTGTTTGTAAAGATAAATAAGTGAGTGAGCAGAAGGCAGTATATCAAAGTGGTAATACTTCCTACCACATATTGATTGAATTCTTTCTATGTGTTAAGTTCTCACCAGACTCTGGGCTCTAGGCTAAGCACTTCAAGGGCCTTGTCACATTTAATCCTCACAGCAGCACAATGAGGTTGTTCTGGGCAACCCAGAAAAAATCACACTGTCATGGACTGATTCCCTGGGTGAATACTTTCAGAGCATTTTGAAGTTGAAAATCATAGGCAAACAAATTGAAGGCATGCCAATTATGTATGGGAAGGAATTAAATATGCAAATGTAATGAATGCAATAGATTTTAAGAGTGTGTTTCTTTGGCGGTGATGCAATAACAACTTTTGAGATGTCTTCTGAAGTGGAAATTGAACAAGAAGCTTTAGACACTAAAATACCTAGCAGCAATTGTCTCCCTCTGTAGCCCTGGCTAGAACATCTGTCTCTAACACCTTGGGCTCCCACAAGATAGACTACTTTGTCCTAACTAAATGGAGCAGCCTCTTTTATAGCGCTGAGTTTCAGTTGTAGTGATTTTTCCTTACTCCAAAGGAGGACATTCAGGTACTCCAAAGAGGACATTCTCTCCTGAAGACAGACTAAAAGACCCAAAGTGTTCAGAGCCCAAGTTCTCTAGAACCTCCCTTTGCTACGCTTCTCCACTTACTGCCCTCATCCCATTGGCCACGTTGACATTTGAAGGCTTAAAGAGTGATATTGCTTAAGAATTTGCCCTGGGATATCCATTTTCTCCTGAGAATTGTATATTACATTGTGGTGCTGAAGCATACAAGTGCAAAATAGCTGGTTTTAATATGAGGAAGAATCAGATTTGGATTCTTCATTTAAGAATAACTTAAAAATTAGTTGGTAACTTCATTTTGCAATTGAATAAAATAAAACATAGAGAAGACTGTAATTCCCCTAATGTTACAAATCTATTGCGTCACAGACAGAGTCAGGATTTCCACCTGGCTCTGTCTGGCTTCAAAGACCTTGGTTATTTCAGTGGTGGGACCATAGATACTATTTCTTCCTTTAAAAAATATTTCCTCTGTTATTTTCCTAAGTATTAGATGATGATATTGGTTTTATAATTAAGCAGTAAATGTTATAAAAATAAAGATAAAATATTTGTTATATAGCTGAAGAAGTGAGAAAAGAGATTTTTCCTATTCATGAGAAACTTGCTCCAGCCTCTCTTTTCCATGTTTAACAGTGGGCTGTGATTACACCTGCCTTGTGCTGTAGAGAGGACCTGATGACAGACTGAAACAATGTATGCTGCAGCCTGGAACTCTCTACCTGGACTTGCAGTTTTCTTAATGCTTATGTGATAAGGCTGTGCAAACATTAGCATATAACTAATCTAATTCAAGTACTAATTCTTAATAAAAACATAATACAGATAATTTAGAAAACATTTTTAAAATATGCACACCTTGATTTTTTCCATGTTTCAGGCAGTATTCTGCTTAGTTTTAGAAACTTGAATATATACAAATCTGCATGAAATCATTCTTAGTCTTCTTTGAGCTAAGTATGCTAGTCCCCTAGGAAGGGAGACAGAAGTTTTGGAATACATTTTCATTCATGAAGTTGCTCTATTTAGACTTCTGAGCGAAAGAACGTCTGGGCAGCTTAGTAGAGTGTGTTACTCGTGTTCTGACATGTCTGCCCATCAAAACTAGCTGATAGAGTACACTTTAATGACCCTTCCACAGTCAAAAACTGACATTGACATTAGCAGACGGGATTTGGGACATGCTGCAAATCAGCCTCAAGCTTCACCATAAGCTGTACGTTTTATGTTTTTTTTTTTTTTTTTTGAGACAGAGCCTCAAGCTGTCCCCCTGGGTAGAGTGCCGTGGCATTACAGCTCACAGCAACCTCCAACTCCTGGGCTCAAGCGAGTCTCCTGCCTCAGCCTCCCAAGTAGCTGAGACTACAGGCGCCCGCCACAACGCCTGGCCATTTTTTGATTGCAGCCGTCGTTGTTTGGCGGGCCTGGGCTGGGGATTTGAACCCGCCACCTTAGGTGTACGTGGCTGGCGCCTTAGCCTGTTGAGCTATAGGCGCCGAGCCTTATGTTTTATGTTACGTTAGTCTGCTGAAGCACGTATTTGTATCTATGTAAACAGAATGCTTCTTTAATGCCTGAGAACTGTATTCTGTGCAGGGGAAGAGAGAATTAGAACCATGCTGTTCTGGTAGGCAAGCTTTGTGACAGGGAAAACTATGTGCCTTGATCATTTAAGACCTAAAAGTCAATCAGGGCCTCCTGAAATTGTTTAGTATCTTTGGAAACGTCTCTTTTTGTAAACAAAATACCAAAGACATTTCAAAAGTGTGTAAATTTAAAAAATTCATTTGGTTCTGCTATGGTTTAAATCCATATGTTCCTTTAAAATTCCTGTGTTGGAACTTAAACTCCAAGGTGTTGGTATTAACGGGTGGGGCCTTCAGGAAGTCATTAGGCCTTGAGAGCTTTGTTCTCAAACATGAGATTAATGCTCTTGTAAAAGAGGCTTCAGAGAGCTGTCTGGCCCTTTCCTCTCTTTTTTCAGGTGAGGACACAGATTTGTCCCTTTTTGCCCTAATACGTATCTCCATGTGAAGATGCGGTAACAAGTCACCATTCTGGAAGCACAGAGCCAATTCTGACCAGACAATGAATCTGCCAGTACCTTGACCTTGGAGCCTCCAGATCGGTGAGAAATACTTTTCTATTATTTATAAATTCCCTGGTCACAGGTATTTTGTTATGGCAGTACGAATGGACTGAGAGAGATTCTGAGTGTCATGTACAACTTGAAGTTCTTTGTAAAAAAAGAAATCCTAAATGTAGAAATGCAGCAGTATTCGGAGATACGACTAGCTTAGATGGTTTCCAAGGAAAGATTAAATGACTGAAGTTTCAGATGGGGCTCTGATTGGTAGCCTGTTTTGTTTTGGGTCCTACAGTATAGAGTATTCAGCTTTAAGGAATGTCTTGAGAGTATGATTCTAGGAGCTTGGGTGTTTACAGCTGTTATGAATCCTACCATAAGTCAACAAACAGCTTGCAAAATTAAAAGAATTCTTAACTGTTAGTTCTTCTGGAGAAATAGCAAAACACTTTGATTTGAGAATTTTGTACCATTGCCTGTTTCAGAGCAGTAACTAGAAGATATTAGCCTAACAGCTCTATCAGTGCCTTTATATTGGGGGTGATAAATGTCAATATTTATGTGCATGGTTTAAGTTCCGTTGTGTGGATCTTTGCTTTGTACCAAATTAAGGCAACCCTAGATATTTGGGATGACTGTCTTGACTGTCAGGAAGTTTCCCTATGATTTACCATAAGATGAAGCTGGGACCGCTCTAAGGGGCCTGCCAGGCCCTATAAGCATGGAAATAAAGAAAAAGTTCTTTTAGGGGAAATTGCAGGCACTTAGCGAGGCATGAAAAGCAAATAGGAATAACAGTGGCTTTCCAGCTAAGCCACAGTCACAAGGTGTTTTTATTCTCTATGGAAATTAAAAGATGGCATTTTAACATTTGTTCATGAGTTATTTTTCAGAAACCCCTATCAGTTGCAAGCTGTAGATAAGGGGGAACTGAGGAATTAGACTGTGACCACTGTTTTCTCTAAATTCTCTCTGAGGGTCCTGGAGAGAATCACATCCATCTTTTTTTTTTTTTTAATTAAGTCATTTGTACATAGATCATGAACACATTTATGCCATTATGGGATTCAATGTGTTGATTATTTGTACAAATTGGAGTGCTTACGTCCTACTAATTAACATAGCCTTCACCTCATTTACCCAACTACATTTGTGTTCTACACTTGATAGATCCAACTTGTACTTGCAATGTGGTCCCCATACCAACCCTTGCTCTATCAACCCACCCTCCTCCCCTTCTCTCCTTCATCCTAGGCTATAGTTGTGATTCATCTTTCATATAAAAGTGTGAGTGATTATAAGTTGGTTTCATAGTAGTACTGAGTACATTGGATATGTTTTTTTCTATTCCTGAGATACTTTACTAAGAAGAATATTTTCCAGCTCCATCCATGTAAACATAAAAGAGGTAAAGTCTCCACTTTTTTTTAAATGCTGCATAGTATTCCATGATATACGTACATACACATATATACATATATATATATATATATATATCATAATTTATTAAACCATTCATGGGTTGATGGGCACTTGGGCTTCTTCCATGACTTGGCAATTATGAATTGAGCTGTAACAAACAATCTGGTGCAAATATCTTTGTTGCCAGATGATTTTTGGTCTTTTGAATATACACCTAGAAGAGGAATTGCAGGATCAAATGGCAGGTCTACATTTAGATCCCTGAGTGTTCTCCAAACTTCCTTCCAAAAGGAATGTACTAGCTTGCATTCCCACCAATAGTGCAGAAGTGTTGCCTTTTCTCCACATCTACGCTAACATCTGTAGTTTGGGGATTTTGTGATGAATCACATCCATCTTAACTTTCCTTTCCAAGAATCCATCATAACAGCTGTAAACACCCGTAGCCCTGTACCTCATGGTATATTCCTTTTTGGGCCAAGCCAATGTGTAATCTCCACGTATTGATGTATAATTTTGCCTGCAACTTTTGCTTTTCTTAAATGCACTATCACCTTTAAAAACTCTTGGTTGTAAGCCATCTGGGAGTTTGGGTCTCAAGTATTAGCTGCCGGTTCGTCTTGCTTAGTATGTGTAATAAAAACAGCTCTTTCCCTGATACCAAAACCAGGAAAAGACCCAACTAAAAAGGAGAATTTCAGACCAATTTCACTAATGAATATAGATGCAAAAATTCTCAACAAAATCCTAGCCAATAGATTACAGCTTATCATCAAAAAAAATCATACATCATGATCAAGTAGGTTTCATCCCAGGGATGCAAGGCTGGTCCATAAACGTTATCCACTGTATTTTATTTTATTTTTTTTGTATGAAAGGTTTTTATTGGCTGGGATGGGGGTGGGGGAGAGGGTGGGGGATGCTGCAGAGCAGCACCAAGAAGGAGAGAAAAGAGAAGAGAAAAGAGGAGAGGGAGGAGAGAGCTATCCACTGTATTAATAGAAGCAAAAACAAAGACTACATGATCCTCTCAATAGATGCAGAAAAAGCATTCGATAAAATCTAGCATCCTTTTCTAATTAGAACACTGAAGAGTATAGGCAGACATGGCACATTTCTGAAACTGATCAAAGCTATCTATGACAAAGTCACAGCTAATATTTTACTAAATGGAGTAAAACTGAAAGCTTTTCCTCTCCAAACTGGAACTAGACAAGGTTGTCCTCTGTCACCATTACTATTCAACATAGTGCTGGAAGTTCTAGCCAATATTAGGCAAAACAAGGAAATAAAGGGCATCCAAATGGGAGCAGAGGAGGCCAAACTCTCCCTTTTTGCTGATGATATGATATTATACTTAGAGAACTCCAAAGACTCAACCACAAGACTCCTGGAAGTCATCAAAAAATACAGTAATGTCTCAGGATATAAAATCAATGTCCACAAGTTAGCTGCCTTTGTATACACCAATAGCAGCCAAGATGAAATACCTAGGAATATACCTAACAAAGGAGGTGAAGGACTTCTTTTAAGAAAATGATGAAATCCTAAGAAAGGAAATAGCAGATGATATTAACAAATGGAAGAACACACCATGCTCATGGCTGGGAAGAATCAACATTGTTAAAATGTCTATACTTCCCAAAGCAATCTACCTATTCAATGCCATCCCTATTAAAATACCAACATTGTACTTTCAAGATTTGGAAAAAATGATTCTGTGTTTTGTATGGAACCAACCCCCCCCACCCCATATAGCTAATGCAGTTCTTAGTAATAAAAACAAAGCCAGGGGCATCACCATATAAGATTTTAGGCTGTACTACAAAGCCATAGTGGTCAAGACAGCATGGTACTGGAACAAAAATAGAGACATAGACACTTGGAATTGAATGGAAAACCAGAAAATGAAACTAACATCTTACAACCACCTAATCTCCGATAAACCAAACAAGAACATGCCTTGGGGGAAAGACTCCCTATTCAATAAATGGTGCTGGGAGAACTGGATATCCACATGTAAAAGACTGAAACTGGAC
>NW_003852526.1:2778534-2805198 GCF_000181295.1 Otolemur garnettii | reverse complement strand
AACCTTTTTGGAAGGAAGTATGGAGAACCCTCAAAGAACTCAAGCTAGACCTACCATTTGATCCTGTAATCCCATTACGAGGGCATCTACCCAGAGTGAAAAAAATTCTTTTTCATAAGTGTCATAAGGACACTTGCACTAGACTGTTTATTGCAGTTCAATTTACAATTGCCAAAACAGCCTAAATGCCCACCAACCCAGGAATGGATTGGCAAACTGTGGTATATGTATACCATGGAATACTATCCAGCCATTTAAAGAAATGGAGACTTTATAGCCTTTGTATTAACATGGATGGAAGTGGAACACATTATTCTTAGTAAAGCATCACAAGAATGGAGAAGCATGAATCCTATGGACTCAATTTTGATATGAGGACAATTAATGACAATTAATGACATGGTGGGGGTAGGAGAAGGGGAGAACAGAGAGAGGAAGAAGGAGGGAGGGGTGAGGAAGGGAATAGCAGAGAGAGGGAAGGAGGGAGGGGTTTGGGGTCTTGGTGTGTGCCACACCTTTTAGGGGCAAGACACAATTGTAAGAGGGACTTTACCTAACAAGTACAATCATTGAAACCTGGTTTCTTGTACCCTCAATGAATCCCCAACAATAAATTTAAAAAACCCCAAAAAACCCACTCTCCCACTGCAATTCTTAGTTAGCTACAGCATCTGACTTTGCTGTGCTGGGTGAGTCCCCACTTTGGTTCAACCACGAGAATATTGGTGTTACTGTGGCCTTAGTATTTCTGAAAAATGTGAATGAAGTTTCTAAAGAGAAAATTCCTAGGTGATTACTTCTAGGGATTATTTAACTCTGATAAATAGAATATTAAATGGCTATCCTAACAGATCAAGGAGAGGAAATGTTTTCTTTGTAAATACAACTTGAAAATTTCCCCAAAGCACGAGTGGGAGAAAATTTCTTCCACTGACACAGCTTATGGTGAATAAAGGGTATAATAAGGTAGAAAAGAAAAACAGGCTTGCAGTAGAGTTTATGCAGAGCCGAGAGACATTTTCTTGGGTAATAAACATCTGTAGCTGGGATTTACTAGGGCATTTTGGAAGAAGACAACTGCCACAGAAATGCAGTTGTAGGAGATCATGTGGGAATTATGAGTTTTGCCATTTGTAAGAAAAAAACTAAAAATTGCTAATTGGATTGAAAACCTTGATATAAAAAGTGATTATTCCAGTAGGTATTGTGGATGATATAATCAGTGTCAAATGCAAACAAGGTTGGGAGATGAAAGAAAATTAGATGTCTAACAAATCTGAGGCCAAACTGAGTCTGTTCCTTGGCTTTTCTGATTCCCTAGGAGCGAGGAATTCAGTGTTAATTCCAGGGCCAGAGGACAGTTCTGTAGGTAAGCAAGGAGAGGGTGAGTGTGTTTGAGGGCAGGGACTGTGTCAGTAACAAAGCATTTGTTATTCTAATGAGGGTGCAGCCTGAAGGAGGGGCTTTATTTTCCTGAGGTAGATGGTCCCTGAGGATGCAAACTGGGGAAGTGAAGCATTGACTGAGTTGCTTAATTTAAGGAAAGTGAATAGAGAGTTTGCTAAAGGTAATTAGTTCTAGCAGCTGAGAGGAGGCTACAGAGAATGAAGGATTTAAGGCACCTGAAGAGAGGAAATTGGGGGTAATATAAGAGCAGTTGAAAGAAGAGCATTTCTGATGTTTTGCTGGGCAGGGTTCACTGGAACTGTTTCATTTCTACATGGACACTTCAGTAAAAGTGACGTTGTTCATGTATATGCGGAGGTGTGTGTGTGGGTGCACGTGCTGAGATATGACTTACTAAGTCTGACTCCAAGGCACATGTGGGAGGAGAGGAGGGAAGCCATTTGAATTACGTGTTAGTAAACTGAATTTTAAACTATATACAATTATTATTCCATAATCTGTGGTATGTATTTAATCTTTCTCTCTTGTTTTCTTTATAAAATAATTATTTAATCCCCCTCTAGAGGTTATTATGCATCATTAACTGAGTTGAGGGAATATCTCTGGCAATTGTAGTCAAGATTCTGTGGCTAGAAGGTAGAGGGAGTGAGTGATAGATGTTTTTATAGAATAATTCCAGACAAACTTTCATTTCTGTTGACATGAACTTGACGTAAGACATGCCTACAAGTTATCATTATTTGCAGATTAATAAGATAGTTTGTAAGATCCTTTTCCATTTTAGTCAAGGTGTAATTCTTTCTCTACCTAATGAGAGATTGTTAGCACATAAATAATATTCCAAGAACCAGCCTTGCCCATTTTAGTAAGTCAAATACTTATTCAATTGGCGATAAAAGCAAGATCTAAATTCAAGAGTGCTTTATGTCCTCCCTCAGTTGAAGGTACAACAGGAAGTAAATTAAGGCTCTATATAATTTATTGCATTTTTAAAAGCTTCGTGCACTTTTAAAAATGCCTTGAGGCATTAACAATAAAATTAACTTACACATCTGCATCTACTTACAGCAATAATGATAGATTCAAGCAGAAGTCAGGAGCATACAAATCAAGCTATATGCCCAGTTGCCCTTGGAATATTGAAGGTATATTAAAAATACATAGTTATTTTAATAAGGAAGGATGAAAGTCTTTCTGTCCTCTTTTTTTTTTTTTTTTTTACATTTTCTGCACTTCTCTTGATAGAACAGCCAAAAAACCCCCAAAAAACAAAAAACAAAAAACAAACTAATATTTTTCAATGATGATAGAGAAGCGAAGGTTCGAGGGCGCCACTCGGAATTGCACGTCCACGTCTTCTCTGCTGCCACCTCAGACTGCAGGGGAGGGCTCTGCAGGCCTGCGACCTGCACACACCAGTAATCCTCCATCCTCTCGCTGTGCTGGTCATACACTCCTCCCCCACAGACCTGCTGCCTGGGAGCTGGCCTCATCCATCATTCTACAAAGTGATCTTTTCAGTAGGTTGCCAGAGGGTCCTTCACATTTGTGCTTTATTTATAAAAACAATTTAAAATGTAAGGAGGAGTACAAATATACACAGACCACTACTGGGGGGAATTAAAAATGTTTTTAAATTTTTCTATAACCAATTTCATCTCACACTGTGATCCTTTTTGTGCTAATGGAAAAAAAAAACTTTGATTTGACAATTAAATATAAGTCTCTAGAGGTGAAAATAACGTCTTTCAGATAAGTATTCAAGCTGTTGGAACTCCCTATCAAGGCTGTTTCTTTTCCTGCAGTTGGCACAGCCCTCTGGCTCTCTTCCTCTCAGGATGACAGGTAGGTGGGTGGGAAAGAGAAGCCTGGGAGAGAGAGGAGGCTGCGGCCCACCCATCCTCTGTCCCAGACCTCTGCCCTGCTGTTTCTGTTGCTGCTGTGGCGGCTGCTCTCTTAGTACTACAAGTGCAGTGGGCTCTGAATTGGGCTGGTCCTGATCATTACCCCCCATCTCCCCTTCTGCTGATGCTCTGCATCTCTGGGATTTGACTGTGACTGCCATTTAGCCCCAGCTTGACACGCAGCCCTCATGTGTTCTCATTATCAGGATCACTTCTCCTCTCACCAGCCAGCAGCATGCACCATTCTCTCAGGAGAGGGGACACTTAGGGATTCCTTGCAGCCATGCCTAGGCCCTAAGAACCTGGGGTCCTGTCTCAGGCCTTCTCTCCAAGGGTGCCACCAGCTGTTTAATTCCCCCATCATCAGCCCAGATGGGCAAGGTTGATTTGATGGGCTGCCTTTAGAGTTCCAGCAGCCCTCAGCTTTCCCTTTAATTTGGGTCAGTCTATTGCCCCTCCTCACTCTGATCCCTAGGTCTTTGTAACCTCTTCTCTCTGCGGCTGTTTTCCTCTTATTTTTCCCTGGGAGGAAGGAGCCATTCATCTATGGGAAATATAAAAGGCAAAAAAAAAAAAAAAATAGGTGATCAATTCCCTGCAATCTTTAATCAAATACCTGTCCCAGTCCCAGCTCTCCAGGGCTTACCATGTGCTGTGACACCAAATGTTTTGATGCCTGCTGGTGCAGATGCATGGCCAGTGGCTGTGTTAGCAGGTAATTGGGAGGGAGATGAGTGGCAGTAGAGAGCATGCAAGGAAGATCTGTCACAAAAATCTAAGTCAATAACTTCACAGTGTCAGCAACAGGAATGCAGGACAGTTGTCATCTAGAAGTATGAATCTGTTTTCAATAACTCTATTCCTCTCCTCTGATGAGAGGTGAAACTAGCCTAGTGACTTCTGTTGACTTTTTGTGGTTAACCTCTGGTGGTAAGACTAGAATAGGAACTGATAATTTTCCTTGTATCATATTCTTATATAGCAACTATATTATATGCTAGGACTGCCATAACAAACTCCCAAGGACTGGTTCAAATAACAAATTTGTTTTCTCATAGCTGTGGAGCGTAGAAGTTCAAGATCAGGGTGTAGGCAGCTTTGGCTTCTCTGGAGGCCACTCTCTGTGGCTTGCAGACTGCCTCTCCTCGCTGCGTCCTCTCACGGCCTTTCCTCTGTGTGCACTCATCCCCAGTGTGCCCTCTTCATCTTAGAAGGGTTCAAATCATATTGATTAGGGTTCACCTGGATGGCCTCATTTTAACTTGATCACCTCTTTAAAGATGTCTCTAAATATGGTTACCTTCTTAGGGACTGGGAGGGGAGACTACAACATATGAATTTTAAAGGGGACACATTTCCACCCATGACAGCCACTGTATTCTGAGGAATTCCAAGTACTTTTAAATCGTAACCATTGCTGAAACAAATGTTAATACCATCACTCCTTTTCTGACTATAAAACACATATCATTCAGTTCTCTTAGAATAAATGAGACACAGACTCCTAAATTTTAAATTTTATTCTTTTGATTACACAAAGAATACCTTCATAAGTGATTAGTGGGGAAAATTCAAACTATCCAGAAGAACGCAAAGAGTTACTGTCTTCCTTTGTATCCTTTGACTTTGTGTCCAGTCTCCCTTATTTCCCAGAGACTTATCACAGTTAATATTGTAGTACCTATTTTTCCAGATGAATAGATAATATTTATACACAAATATAATACACAATTTTAAAATTTTGACTTTGTGTTTCCAAGGGGGGGGGTTAGTGCTATTTGTATTGTTGTCTGGCTTGTTTTTCCATGTAACATGGTGACTTAGAGTTTTTTCAGTGTTTGGAAAGGTTTTTCAACCTTGGCACTACTGACTTGGGACGGGGGTGTCCTGTGCATCTTGGGATGTCTAGCGACATGTGTGGCCTCTGTTCACTAGATGTTAGTAGCACTTGCTGCCATGGTACATGTGATATCCCCAGACATTCATTGCCAGTGTGCCCTAGTGGGCAAAACTGTACCCAATTGAAAACCACTGGTATAGAGATTTTTTTTAGTTTTTTAAAATTGCTGCATAATACCTAGCATATGATAGGCCATAGTTTAGTTGCGTCCTATTGATGGAAATTTAAGATATTTCCATTTTGTTACCATTAGGACTGAAACTGCGTTGACCGTTCTTAAATGTGACTCTTTTCATGTGTACTAACATATAGGTCAAGAGAAATGCATACTTTATATTTTTATAGATCATATCAAATTATCCTTCAAAATCTTTGTACAGTTTACATTTCCTACAATGAGTGCCCATTTTTCCACATCCTTGCCAACCTTGAACAGTACCATATGATCTTCTAATTTTTGTTGTTGTAACGGAAAATTTGTGTATGGTAGTTCCCCCGCTACGGGCGTCTATGTATTTGTATGTCTGTCTTTGTGCTCTGTTCATATTTCCTGCCCCAGCCATTTTTATGAGTGATTTGATTTGTAGGAATTCTTCACATGTATTCTGGCTCTTAAATCTTTAACTGCTACTTCCTTTGCAAATATTTTTCTCCCAATCTGTTGCTTGTTTTCTAACTTTGTTAACACAGCCTTTTATGATCAGAAATTTAAATTTTATAGTTAAGCATTTGAATTTTATTTAAGAAAGGCATCTAAACCTCTATTGTGTATGCTATATATTTTTGTTCTTCTTAATGTATTTTTATCAAGCTTTACTTTTTACCATTTGGCTCTTTAACCTATCTGTAATCCATTTTTAAGACTTTTCTTTTTTTTTAGAGCAGTTTTAGGTTCACAGTAAAATTGGAAGAAATGTAGAGAGAGTCCCCCATTTGCTTCTGTCCCCACACCTGCACAGCCTCCCCCATTATCAACATCCCCACAGAGTGGCATGTTTGTTATAATTGGTGAGCCTATATAGACACATCAAAATCACCCAGGGTCCAGAGTTTACTTAAGGTGGTGTTTTCCAGTCTGGGGCTTTGGACACGTGTCATGTGTAATGTCATGTCTCCATCACTATAATGTCATAGAGTAATTTTGCAACCCCTAACAATCCTCTGTGCTCCATCTACTATCCCTCTCCTCTCCCCAACTCTTGGCAATCACTGTTCTTTTTACATGTTTATAGTTTTGCCTTTTCCAATTGTGATCTAGTTGGAATCATATGGTATGTAGCCTTTTCAGATTAGCTTCTGTCAAGCTTCCTTCCCTCAGTAATGTATATTGAAGTTCCCTCCATGTCTTTTCATGACTTCATAGTTCATTTCCTTTCAGTGCTGAATAACATTGAATTGTTAGGATGTGGACATTTTATTTACCCTTTTACCTACTGGAGGACATCTTGGTTGCTCCCAAGTTTTGGCAGTTATAAATAGAGCTGCTAGAAATATAGCACAGGCTTTCGTGTGCACATTTTTAACTCCTTTTGGATACATATCAAGGAACATGATCTCTGGGTCTTACGGTAAGAATATCTTTAGTTTTGTAAGAAACTATCAAATTGTCTTCCAAAGTGGCTATAGCATTTTGCATTCCCACGAGCAGTACATGAAAGTGCCAGTTGCTCCTCATCTGTGCCAGCATTGGTGTCATCAGTGTTCTGGATTTTGGTCATTCTAATTTGTTTGTGGTGATATCTTCTTATTTTAATTTGCATTTTCCTGATGACATATGATGTGGAACATTTTATTTACATGCTTGTTTGCTATCTATATATATTCTCTGGTGAGGTGAATGATAAGATCTTTTAAATGGGCTGTTTGTTTTCTTCAAGTATAGAGAGTTCTTGGTGTATTTTGGATAAAAGCCCTTTATCAGATATGTGTTTTACAAATTTGTTCTCCTAGTCTGTGGCTTTTCCTATTCTATTGACATTAACTTTTGCAGAGAAGAAGCTTTTAAATTTTATTTTACTTATTTATTTTTATAATGATAAAATAAAGTTTTATTTACTTTTAATTTTTAATTTTTTTATTAAGTCATAAACACATAGATCATGTATATATACATTAATGCATTTATGGGGTATAATGTGTATAATGTACTGATTTTATATATAATTAGGAATGCTTATATCAAACTAGTTAATATATTCTTCACCTCATTTACTTAATTACTGTGTTAAGACATTTATACTATATACTTAATAGGTTAGACATGTACCCTTGCAATATGCACCATAGGTATAGTCCCGCCATTTACTCTTTCTCCATCAAATCTCCCCCCTCCCATCCCATCCCCCTCGTCTTCTCAGTTATTTCTTTGATGCTTGGTGCCCTTAGTGTTATATTTAAGAAGTCATTGCCTTACCTGGGGTCATCTAGGTTTTCTCCTATCTTCCTGTCTAGTAGTTTTTTAGCTTTGTATTTTACACTTGGTACTGTGATCCATTTTGAGTTAATTTTCACAAAGAATTTGAGTTAATTTTCACAAAGAATTTCTTAATTTGGACAAGTCATTCTCGTGTCATTGCTGACAAAACTATCTCTGCTTCATTGTATTGCCTTTGGTTCCTTTGTCAAAGAGCAGTTGGTGATATGCATGTGGGACTATTTCTGGGTGCTCTATTTGCTCCCATTGGTCTGACTTTTCTTTCACACTACCACACTGAAGTTGGCGAATATCAGTCCTCCCACTTTGTTTTTATCCTTCGATATTGTGTTGTATATTCTGGGCCTTTTGTCATATAAACTCTAAAATCAATTTATTGATATACAGAAAATAGCATGCTTAGGTTTGTTTGGATTATGTTAAATCTACAGGGCAAGTTGTGAAGAACTGACACTATCGAATCTTCCTTGTTATGAACGTAGGATATGTCTTCATTTATTTAGTTATTTTATTTTGTTCATTAGTTTTGTAGTTTTTCTCATGTAGATCATGAATGTATTTTGTTAGATTTGTAACTAAGTATTTCATTGTTTTGAGTGCTAATGTAAATGGCATTGTGTTTTTAATTCCATTTGTTTATGGCTAGTATGGGAAAGTGACTGACTTATGTATGTTAACCTTATGTCCTATGATCTTGCTATAATCACTTACTAGTTCCAAGAGTTTTTTTGTGCTTTACTTTGAATTTTCTACATAGAGGATTATATCATCTGAGAACAAGGTTAAATTTTATTTACTCCATTCTAATAGGTATGCTTTTTATTTCCTTTTCTTATACTATTATATTAGCTGGAGGTTTCAGTACAATGCTGAATAGGCATGATGAGAAGGGATATCCTTGTTTTATATTTGATCTTAGTGGGAAATCTTCAAGTTTCTCACCATTAAGCCTGATGGTAGTATCAGGATTTTTGTAGAATTTTTTATGAAGTAGTGAAAGTTCTCTATTCCTAGATTACTGACAGTTTTTAATCATGAATCAGTGTTGGATTTTTATCAAATGCTTTTTCTGCATATTCTGATATGATTGCGTGGTTTTTCTTTTTTCAGCCTGTTGATGTGAAAGATTACACTAACTGAGCTTTGAACACTGAACCAGTCTTTTATACCCAGGATAACTCCCTGTAGTCAGTTTTTCATAAATGTTTTATACAAAGGTATTTTCTCTATTCTCTAATCAAACATTTATATAAATGTATTTGAAGTTGTATGTTTAATCTGCATGTGGGTTGCTCTAACACAAGTACTATAGAAAGTAAGTACAATTTGCATTTCTATTTATATTAAAATTATTAATAGACCTTTTGTTTTTCCTCTTCATAGAGAATTCAGGGTACTGAGGGCAGGTAAATTTCTGACTGTTGTCCCTGTTGTCTATGGCTGGCTGACTGACTAGAATAAAGCTCTCCCTGAGTAGGGAATAGAAAAGTGGCCTTCTGACCATTTGCAGCTAGTGGCTTCTTCTCAGTGGGATCACCATCCACATGAGGCCTTTCAATTTCTTTTTCATTTTTCTGTGGGCCAACCCCACCCTTTTTTATGCCATCGGAGACCTGAATTTTCTTTTCAATCTTTTTATTGATTAGTTTGGCTGGCTCTAAACTAGACCATCACATATTGGAGGACATATTCTTCTTGGATTGTAAAACCAAGAAAATGATCAGGTAAAGAAGGCCCAGGAGGGTTTGGGAGACAAAGATTTGAAAGGAGCTATTGCAAAAGTATCACCTCAGAGCCCCAAGCTTAGCAGAATGGAAAACAAGGGGACGCCTTTCACTTCATTACCAGTTCTGCCCTTACACTGGATGAGTTCAAACCCTTTTATGTTTGTTAAAGAGTAGTTAAACTGTGTTTAGGAAGAACAACAAAAGTACTAGAAAGGATCTGAAAGAATATAGAAAGAGTGAGATTGTACATAAATTAAAACAACATAAAAATGTAAGAGGGAGGTGACATTTTTTTTACTCTCTGACCTCCTCTCTACCCGCCCTTCCTCCCCCTTTTCATCAAGTTCTGGTCACCCCCTTCCCTGCTCCAGCCAGCTTCATGAACACTGAGTGCCAAAATCCTGCTGCTGTGGACCATGCCACTTACTCAGAACACTGTCCTGCAACATCCCAGCCGGCTAGCTCAATTTCTTCAGTCTAGGCTCACAGGGAGCCTGCTGGTGAACCCGTCCCTGAGCACAGTTTGTGCAATAATGTGTCTTTTCAGTTATCTGGCTCAAATTTATCTTTGTCTCTAGCAATTACTACCTTCTGCTGTGCCGTGCATTGTCACTTTATACACCTTGATTACTGTCTGCTTCTCCCTCTGAAATGTACATTCCAAAGAGGAGTATTTGTATCTATAATATAGAACAGTACTTGGTGCTGAAAACATATTTGTGCTGAATAAATGACTAGGATTAGTCAACTAAAATATGGGGAATATTATGTATGACATGCCATTGTTTCATTCCTGGTTCTTTCTTCCTCAAGGTATTGTGTTTAAAAGAAATACGATATTCCAGAATGAGGTAAATGTACTTTTAATATGTATTTTGTTTTTTATCACATACTGTACATCTAAGCTGCAGAAGCTTAAAGAGCATGTTAAATGTGCTTAAATAAGTGTTTTTGTCTGTAACTCGGAGTCTTGTGAGATCAGGAAACAGAAACTAAGGCAGTGTTGCTGTGATAGATTTCCATTCTGCCTGTGGCTAGCTCGCACCTCTCCAGGAGGTCATCCATGCAGATCTATTTCAGGCTCCTTTCTGTATTGTGCACTTTTAAGCAGAGAGTTCTCCTTTTGTGAATTAAGAAAAGGATCAAGAAAAGATTAGTGAAATGTTCCTTGAAAATTAACAATTCAACCAACGTATTTCAGTAAAGATAATAGTTTTTCTTCCATAGTATCTCTCTACCAATAATTATGAACATTTTCTCTCCACATTATGGTATTGGTATGTGGAAAACATACCAGAATCAATCATACATGATTTTAATAAGAGCACTGTATATCTGCAGAAGGTCACATAACACCTGTGAATCCTGCTTCCCTAGCTTGTGTATTTTGATAGAGTGTTTGAATTTATTTACAATGTAAAATAAAAAAAATAAGAGTGACTAGAAAGTATTGCATTGATATTGTATTCATTTTCAAATCCTATCTCGAGTTCTGCATTCTCCATGAAATCATCCTAAGTCCCTCAATTCGTTTGGCACTTCCTACTTTAGAACAAAGAATTACTTTGGATTTTCCTGTAAACACTTACCTTCACACATGTCCTATTTGCTCTATGAGACTGTGCTTTTAAAATTTATTGTTGAACTTGGAATAGGCCTTTTAAAACATTTAAATAAATAGTGCAAACATCAGCTTCATAATGTTGTGAAACGGAATTTTTCCATTTGTTTGTATTTAAATTACTCCAGATGTCTATTTAGAAGAAAAATATATTTTAATGTTTATCAAACTATTACTAAATGCTGGGAAATAAGCGACTATCCTCTGCTCCCAAAAGATTTTGGTGAACAAAGTATTAAAATAAATATCTGGAATATATAGGGAAGTAAAAAGAAAAAATAAATTTGCTCTTAATGTACAAAATCAAAATTTTAAATCCATTACTTAGGGCTATTGTATTTCTAAGAGTTTTTACTGCAAAACTATGGCACAAAAGAAGGCAAAGATTTATAGGGAGACTGCGGAAACTTTCCTTTGAGTGAACAATACAATTACTAAAATTACTAATCTGAATAAGCTACAAGAAAGAGCTAATGATTACTGCTTTTATCTGTACTGGCAACATGACTACTAAGACTGTCCCATCCCACAGTACTAAGTCTTATGAAACGGTATTAAGGGCAGATAAAAAATTCACTTAGATTATTTACCAAATTTTCTGATAGGTTGGTAAAATTTCTTTTCTTGAAATCTTTGGCTATTTTTTGAGTACTATAATATTTGCCTTAATATTAGATAGCACAGAGTTATCTGCTATCGGCCATCTTCTGCAGGGATAACACACAGGACTAAGTTAACTGATGCTCTCTTGGAGGTATTATTCCAGGTGGGATTAGTATAGGTAGCTGTTTGGTCTAATCTGAATCTCATGTTAAATAGCTTCCTTGACCTAATGAGTTACTACAAGAGACTCACTGAGAACCTAGCAATTCAGTTAGACCAAAAAGATATCCCTCGTTTGTTGATGACTGAAATGGAGTGAAAGTTTTTTTTGTGGATGTAAAATGTAAGCCAGAGTGAGGGATGATATTTGCAGAAAACAGCACCCATAAAACTGTCAGAAAAATAAAATTTCCTTTGGTTAAAAACAAAGAAAAACTTTAAAAAACCCTTCTAGGCCAGCTAAGCTTATCTGACTTATGTAGTGGTCATTTTCAAGGCCATTTTGTTTTTGTCTCTTCCCTGCACAAAATAAGTAGAACTCAGTATTTGGACAGGTAGTGGGAACACATGTGTTTATTTCTGAAAAGAGTTATAGGAAAGAATGGCTTAGAAACTGGAATGATTTTTCATTGTCTTTCCTATCTAGATATTAACACAGTTTCTCTTCCTTCTTCTGGGAACACATATTGGATATCAGCCTACCACCAAGGATAATATCAGGAATACACACATTTTTTTCTGCAACCAATGCTTTTATAGAACAGAGAGTCTGGAAATAGTCACTGACAATTACTACTGCTAGCTACGTAGTACGACAGAGACCCTTAGACTATGATCCTTCTATGACATTTTCATTACAAATCCTATTAAAATGTGATTTATTGTCTCAAGTACCCAATACATTATCCAGAATCCCTGCTCAAGGCTGATACTCCAGACCTTTCTTTTTTGATCTATCAAATAAAACTAAAGTTCTACTGTCCAAAAGCTGTGTATATGTCATAGAAAAATAATGCCTAGTGAGTCTTTAAAAGAAACTAAGTTGTTTTGGGACAGGAGCTACATCATTTGAAGGCATGTTTGAATTTATAATACTTAATATCCATGCATACAAAGTATTAAGTGATAATAATAGAATCAGGATGACTAGATTTTGTCTAATTCTCATTTATTCTTGAGAATCAAAATGATATCAGTGTTTCCCACCTTAAATGCTCCCATTGCCTCATAAATAATTTCATAAGCTGTCTCATAATTAATCTGTCCTCCATAAGATCTTGCATATATGTGCAAAGGGCGACCAGGTTCTATTCCTTTAGACTAGACAGAAATCAGGAGGGACTTACCTAGAAAAAAGTTTTTCAATGTGCTGAATTTCTTCTAGATCCTCTTCAGAAGATTATGGCTTAGGGCTTATTTGTACTTATGTTAGTTTTTGCTTACTATTTATAGATGATAAGGAGTCTGGCTTTTGGCCAAGACCTCTGTGTGATTTTTTAGGCTTGACCATAAAAAGTTACAAAGGCTTTACCTGGCAGGCCTCACCCAAAAGATGTCCTCCTCATACCAAATTAGAGGCACAACCAGCAGTCTCTGAGAAGAGTTGTAGTCAAGGGCTCAGCTCCACTGACAGGCTAAAGTTCTTATACATATCTGCATTCATAGTCCAGGCACCTCGATTTGAAGACCTCTTTAATGGGAGACTTTGGCAGAAGGCTTCCTCAGGAGCCTCTGCTGAGACCACCTTCGGTGGAGGAGGGGGAGACCTTGAAGACACTTTTTCTCCACCCTGACCCAGAACTCAGTACTTTTCCATTCCCAGCCCATCTCTTTTTCCCTCCTCCTATCCCTCCTCTTGGGGAGGTCTATAAAACATCAAGATTCTTGTTTGAGATGGTTCCCAATGTCTGTGCCCCCCACTGCCCCTATACTAATCTATGGGGAAAAATGAACAGCAGGGGAGCTATCATCTTCTCTTGTGTGGCCTCTTGCTTATGCTGTCCATCACAGTGAAGCTCCATTGAGTTCATCTCCTGACAGGTGTTGTTGCTTTCCTATAGAATAATCTTGCCAGCTTCCCCAATTTTACATCTAACATCTAAACATCAGAATTCAAACTTGAGATCTGATCACTGAATCACACTTTGGGGGAGTATGCAGACAAGAGGAATACAACATTGACCATTACTAGGACAACTGGTTCTATAGGTGAAGCCAGTCCTTCATCGGGTGGGTATGACACACTCCTGACCTGTCTTCCTTCATCTGTCAACTGTGGCCTTTTTACCTTCTATGTGGACAGAAATTTTAACTCATAAATCTCTAATTAAACAATAATCAATGTTTATTAAATGAACACATACTCTGGACCATGTACTATCTTTGGGATATAGTGATAAAGAACCTCATAAGTTCTATATAAAATAATGGAACAAAACAGAGATGGGTAGTGCAGAAGCAGTTGCATTATGACTGCATCTCTTTTCTATGGTGAGTTGATGACTAGTGGTAGAGAGATGTGGAGACAGATTGGAAGGAAACTTTTGATGGTTGGAAAAAATCAGGTAGCACTAGGATCCTGGCCAAGCAGGATAAAGCTCAGTGAGTGGTACAGATGCCACTGTGTCACCAAAACTGGCTAGGAAACAGATCAGATTTGTGAATGGGAACAGTATGGTAGGTGTCAGGGAAGAAAGAAAAAGTATTACTTGTATATTAGTGAACAGTCAGCCAGGCTATCTCATGAACAGACCTAACACTAAAGCTTCCACTCCCAACCTTGTATACATGTATGTACCAAAGACTGGTAGGCAAGACAGTGAGATTGCTGATTTATCTACAGCCCTGGTAAGGATTGGCTTATGGACTGGACAAGAAGGGCATCTAGTTGTACAGATGTAGTAAGTGAGAAAGAAGTTTTGGTAGGTACTGAGAGATCATTTATGACTCGCTAATTTGTTGACTATACAAGGTATAAGCTTTACATATATTTAATATGTAAGGCTTATACATACAGGATTTTTTTCTTTATGTTTTTTAGTAGAAAGTTGCAAAAGACTCCCACTAAATGAATGAGAACAGCCTAATATACTCTAACAGCAAAGAGCTAAAGAAACACATGATGAGTTAAATTCTAGGAAGGGATAAGCCTTTCCTAGCATGAAGGACATATGGCTGTTCTTATGACAAGGGGAAGAGTAGAGGATGCACCAATCACCTCAAACTTGGTAAGAATAGACCAGATAAACTTTTCATGAATATTTAATAATATCTGTGGGTTGCTTTGTTTAATTATATACCAAGGAGACCCAGTCAGAGAGCAAGGCCATACCTGCTGGGGCAGGGCAGAAAAGCCAAAAGAAGCCCATCTGGCATTCAGGTAGTTTATAAGTAAAGGGCCACTCATGGCTAGAAGGAAGATGGTAGGCTGGAGAGAAATCTTCATGGCTTAGGACAGGAGAACAAACTGCATAGGCATCATTAAAGCTATAAAGTTAGAGAGATCTCTGAAACATTGCTAGTGTACAAATCTCAACTCCTGGTCCATTTGAAGCCATTGGTGATTAGAACTTAAGTAAAGCCACAGAAAATTCAGACCCAGTTCAACTACTGATTAGGCCGACTCAACCTGGAGTTGGCACAACATTGCTTCTGTTGCAGTCTGTTGGTCAAAGCCCACTAGCAAGGCCAGTACAAATTCAAGGTAAGATAATCTCTGTTGATGTGAGGAGTAGCATGTGCAGAGAAGGGAGGAATTTTTAGGAGCTGTATTTGTGATTAGTTATGATATTAAGCAACACATTTATTTAAAAAACCCTTGGTTTGGGAATTAAGCATAGATTTCAAGACTAGACCAAAAGAGAAGAGAAAATATTTCAAATTGAATGATACAACCTGTGAAGATTTGTGGAATGCAGCTAATGCGGTGCTTACAAGAAAATTTATAGTGTTAAATTCTTATATTAGAAAATGCAAAAAGGTTTAAAATTAATAATATAAGTGTCCAGTTTGAGAAGAAAAAACAAGACCAGTTCAATTCAAGGTAAGAAGAAAGTAATGAATGAAGACCAGAAATTGACGAATTATAAAATGAACAAAAAGTAGAGAAAGTTAACAAAGTGATAAAGCCAAAAACTAGTTCTTAGAAAAAGTTAAGAAAATTGATAAAACTCTAGCAAGACAACTCACGGAAAAAAAGAGAGAAAAATCTGTGCAAGTTATCAATACCAAGAATGAAAAATGAGCTATCACTGAAAGTATAAGGGGATATTATAAACAACTTCATGCTGGTAAATTGGACCATTTAGATAAAGCAAGTATGTTCTTTGACAGATACATATTACCAAAGCTGATACAAGAGGTAACAATATCTGAATAGTCCTGTATCAAGAAGAAATAGAATTTTTAATCAATCACAAGAAAACTTCAGAATGATATATCTTCACAAACTTTTTTACAATATAGGAGAAGATGAGAGAATACTTCTTAACTTGTATTTTGGTCATATTCCTCATAGCAAAACCTGAAATAGATATTTCAGGATAAAAAAAATACAGATGAATGGTCCCCATGAGCACAAATAAATCTTTAGCAAAATATTAGCAAATAAAATTCAGCAGTATACGAAAAGTTAATATAAGGTATTGCGTCAAAACATGTTATACCCATTCATTATACCACGGTAAAATTGTGTTAATGTAAACCACTCTCAAAACGATCATAAAATAAAAAAACTCTTATGATAGAAATGTCTTTATCATCATTATCATCTGAATTACAAAATCAGATGATGGGTGTGATTAATATGATTTAATATGTTAGAATCATCCATTCTGTGGGCATGTTAGTTCCATTCAGCTGTTGTACTTAGCTGTTGAATGTTTAAATAGTCACTGATAGAATTTTTATCTATCTAAGTCTATGTATCCATCTATGTAGTATGTATATGTGTATCTATCTATGTAGTATGCATGTCTGTATCCGTCTATCTGTGTGGTCAGCATTACTCCATTTTCTTTAATCATATTCTTGTTACTTATTGAAAAGTCTTCAGTAGGCTTTAATCTTTCTACACTAGAGCTTCCTAAAACATCTTGATCATTAATTCTATGAGATGATAATAGTTTAAATGAAACCCAACAGTCTTTAATTATTCTTTTTTACTTTTCTTTATTATTCTGCTTTTTAAAAAATTTAGATTAATATAGGGGTAATACAATTAGGTTACATTGTTTGCTCTGTTAGGAAAAGTCCGAGTTGTATTTGAGTCCTTCACTCAGGAGGTGTGCCGTATACCTCTACGTTGTACCTGTTGAGAAGCTTACTGAACCCTTGCCCCTCTTCCCCCTACCCTTTTCTTGAATTTAATCATGTTTTTCCTTTCCTGTGAGCCTCTAGTTGTTCACCTGCTTCAAATTATTGGCAGTCTTTTTAAAGCCAGATTTTGCAGTGCCTTAAAGGTCTTGATATGTGTGATGATAACATGGGTGGCCTACTTTTGGAACCTGCCACTGGCTGCTGTTGCATCCCCAGACTCATGACTCTGACTTCAGATACCCTAAAAATAATGTAGATTTTCAACTGTAAGAAGCCATCATGGAGGCTACATGGAGGAAGTGGCCCATATCGTGCCTTCAAGGATAGAGAAGTACCTTCTAGGCAAAGCAGATGCAAAGTCAGAGAACAAGATTTATGACAAGATTCTTCTTTGCTTTTGTTTTATAAAACTGTTTGAAAAAAAGTTTTAAATGGGAGACAAATGATTGGTATTTTTTTTATAATAGCAAAAAATACTGTTTATTATAAGCACCAAACCTTTCTGAGGAATGCTTACATATTTAGATACATATAATGTATACATTATATGCCTTATGATCTTTAGTGCCTCAACCTTTTGACTTATTTCATATCCTCTATTATATATAAGAGATCTGGTACATAGTAGGTACTTAACAGTTCTGCTGAAGGCTAGTGTAGTCTTATAGAAAAGTTGACCAGTCTGTGGTTCCATGGCATCCAGTTGATTTTCTAAGCTTTCTAGAGTGGTTGAAGCCTAAAACAAAAGTAATCGGTATTATTGTTAAAATATACCAAGAAAAAATAATATAATACATGCACATATGCACTAATAAAATATACTATTACTAATATTTAAAAGACCTTTTCTTTTACAAATTCCTTCTCTTCCAAAGACATATTAAATTTAATAAGTTCAATAATTATAAATAAAATTCTTCAGTTTAAAAAACAATAATGCGGATTGGGGAGGTTTGGTGGGGACAGTAATTGGTGGGACCTCACCTATGGTACATATTGCAAGGGTATATGTCAAATCTATTAAGAGTAGAGTATAAATATCTTAACACAATAATTAAGTGAGGTGAAGGCTATGTTAACCAGTTTGATGTAAGCATTCCAAATTGTATGTAAAATCAGCACATTGTACCCCATGAATGCATTAATGTACACAGTTATGATTTAATAAAAAAATTAAGAGAAAAAACAAAAACAGTAGTAGTTGCCCATAAACTATGGGTATATGACATGCTCTGTATTTTACTTATTTATTTGTTCATTGTCTGTTCCCATAACTAAATATAAGCGGTGCAAAGTAAAAAAAAATGTGAATTTTAATCATAGGTATTTTTGAAAAGATAAACAGATTTACCTAGTAAATTACAAGGCAGTGGAACTGTTCAGAAAATATCTTATCTTTGCCCCATATTCTTCCCTTCTCTTTTCCCCCTTAAGCATCTGTAAGTCTATCCATCTTTCTGTGTTCACCTATATTTCCACTCATTTATTAATCCATTCATTCTCAATCTGTTTCTATCCTTTCATGTTTCTTCACTTCCCAGATTTTCTTCTTTCCCTTCTCTTTATTTGCTTTTTAAAAATTGTTGAAATTTTTAATTATTACAGATACATAATAATTGTATATATGTATAGGAAACAATGTGATGTTTTGATACAGGCACACTATGTATTTTAATAAAATAAAGATAATTGGGGGTACCAATTGCCTCAAGAATTTATTATTTCTTTGTATTAAGAATATTCCAATTCCACTTGTTTTAGTTATTTCAAGGCATATGATCAGTGATTATTGACTTTAGTCATCCTGTGGTGCTATCAAATACTAGATCTTGTTCATTCTACTTAACTACATTTTTGTGTCCATTATAAATTTATCTCCCCTTTCCTACTACCCTTGACAGCTTCTGATAACTGTCACTCTACTCTCTATTTCCAAGAGATCAATTGTTCCAATGTTTAGCTCCCACATATGAGTGAGAACATGTGAAATTTGTCTTTCTGTGCTTGGCTTATTTCAGTTGATGTTTTCCAGTTCTACCCATGTTGTTGGATGGAACAACAACAATCTTGTTAAAATGACAAGATTTCATTCTTTTTTATGACTGATAATATTTAATTGTACATATGCACCACATTTTATCAGTCCATCCATTCATGGATGCTTAGATTGATTCCAAATGTTGGCTGTGTTGAATAGTGCCACAGCAAACCTGAGAGTCCTGATAGCCCTCTGATGTACTGATTTCCCTTCTTTGGGATGTATACCAGAGGTAGGATTGCTGGATCACGTAGTTCTCTATTTAGCTTTTTGAGGAACCTCCATAGTCACTGTGCTAATTTATATTCCCCAACAGCAGTCTACAGGGTTCCTCTTTTTTCATATCCTTGGCAGCATTTGTTATTGCCTGTTCTTTACATAAAAAACATTTTAACTAGGGTGAATAATATCCACATTTTTCTTTAAGGTTTTTATTTTTCATTTCACTGAATGAACATTTTAAAAATATACATGTTGGCCATGTGTGTGTCCTCTTTTGAGAAATGTCTGTTCAGATTTGTTGCCCATTTAGTAACTGGATTATTTGTTTTTTTTCCCATTGAGTCGTTTGAGCTCCCTGTATCTTCTAGTTATTAATCCCTTGTCCAGTAAGGAGTTTGCAAATATTTACGCTCATTCTGTGGTCATTTCTTTACTTCATTGGTTTACTTTGCTGTGCTTACCTGATTTTTGGTTTTTCTGAAGGTGCTTTTCTGAGTGGAGAATCATTCAGTTCGTGTTCTTAAAGATCTCTGGATTGTATTTAGCCATCTCCTCTACCTCCCCCAGGCAGAAGAGGGTCTAGGACATTCTAGGAAGAGAGCAATTTGCTTTTTATACTGCATATACTATTCTGTTCCTAACATCTTTTGCAGCAACCATGGAATTTTAATGCAGTCTATATTGCATTTCCTTTTTCCCCTCCTTCTTTTTTTCCCCTCTTCCTCTTCTCCTTTCTCCCCTTATTCTCTCCTTGCCTTTTCTTTATGCATCATGGAATTTTTATAAGCAGAGTTTTCTATTTGATTACATTTCAATTCTCTAAGAGATGTATATATTTTATAATGTGTGCTGTTTTCTAAACTTATTTAACCATAGAATTTTTTTGTGGGGTCATTTTGTGGAACTAATCTTATATGGAGAAAATTGGGATACTTGGCTCTATTTTAATAAATGTCATCTTGTTTTTTTCTTTAATGATTTTTTTCAATAATAAAAAGAAAATAAATACTCATTATAAATGAAACATTTATAGATGTGTATAAAGTGAAAAAGTTAAAATTCTCTGCACATTTCAACTAAAGGGAGGGTCAGGCTCTCTCAGATTCTTCATTACGTCCCTGTGTCCAGCAGAGTGCCAGATACGAAGTAGGCCCTGAACAAATATGCATTGAATTTTCTAAATCAGTACAAACGTACATGGTGTATTGACTGTTTATTAGGAAGTAAGATGTATTTCAAATATTTTGCATATACCTGTTATATGATTCTTAGTTCAGTATGACTCATACTGAACTATAGGTAATCTGATTACTCTAATGTGAAAGTTCTTGTTCAATAGAGTGAATGCAATCCAAGGCTTTAGACTGAATTATTGCACAAATTTTGGAATACATTCTCAGAAGGAACAGGTCACTGGGAATCCCCCTGCCCAATCTTCATTTAGGGATCCAAGATTTTATTGTATACAATGGTCTGTAGGTTAATCTGATATTTTTTACATGCCAATCACATTTTCTCAGCATCATTTACACTATAGGCAATGGTAGCTGTACTCGTATTCAGGAATAATATTAGAGACCTTCAAATAACGGTCCCAAATAACTGCTATTCTGTCTATAAGGGGAATCAGTGTTGGCAGCTATCTTTTAATTTAAAACCACATTACCCAGCATATTCTCTGTGCAGGTCATTATTTAAGTTTATTTTGAAAACTAGTCTTTTAAATTTGAAAACAAATTCATGCAAGTGTATAATGGTCAAACAGTATGGACAAGAATACAGTAAAAATAAGTCTGGTGAACTTCACCTGCCTATCACCTCTCTGATAATTTTCTGTTTCCTTCCAGAATTTTTTTTGATCAAAAATTTTAGCTTTCAAGGTTAGTTTTTGAGAGAAAGTTAAACATAGACATAGAGAGAAAGCACATAAGAAGGAAGGAAGGAAGGAAGGAAGGAAAGAAGGAAGGAAGGAAGGAAGGAAGGAAGGAAGGTCGGACCTTTTAGGTTCTTCCTATCAAAACAGAAGAAAGACATGCATGCACACAGAGGCTTCAGGCTTCCTGCTTTTCATATGCTTCATAAGGTGATGAGAATCCCAGCAAATCTTTTGTGAATAAAAACTCATGAAATGGAAAGATTCTTGGCTATAGTCTAGTGGTCTGTCATTACATCACCCCTCCTGAGATGAGGTTTGTTAAAAAAATTTTCTTCCTCAACAGTAACTTCTTGTTTCATATTACAATGGATAAAGGATGCAACATTCTCATGTAATAATCACAGGTGGGGTGGTACAGACTTGGACCTGGGCAAGTTCTTGTGAGCTTTCTTTAAACCAGTGGTTCACAAATGAGAGTGATTTTGTCTTCCTCAGGGACATTCGGCACTGTCTTGGTATTTTCGACTATCATGTCTGGGCTGAGTCGAGTATTCCTGGCATCTAGCAGACAGAGGCCAGGGATACTGGTCGACATTGTACACAGCACAGATAGTCCCCTAATAGAAAAAGTACTTAAGCTACAGGGCTAAAAAAGAGTAACTGTGCTTTAAATGCACTGTTTTGCCATTTGTTCTTTTGGGAATATGATTTTCATTAGAGAAACAACTCAAAATAAGCAATAGTGTGAATAGTAATAAAATATTACTCAATTTTCTACTGGGTTTTGTAGTCTAGGCCCTTGAACCTCAAAACATAATGGAGAATTTGGTGTTCTACTGATTAGCCCAGAAAAATAATTTTTTCATAGCATTGCATACCCCTGACCTTTTTTCTTTTTTAACCTTTCTGATTATATTGCCTGTGTGGGGTGTGCGGAACCTGTGGCAGTCAGATGATACTTGAGTAGCAGGGAATAATAACAAATAAGTATTTTATATTTTTTAGAAAACAATAAAAACCAAATAGTCCATATTCATTTTCCTTTGCTGAGTTTTATTACCAGAGACTTTTTCTTTGGTTCTGACCAGAATCTTCCCATAAGTACCCTCTTTGAGTCAAAGGTGCCACATAAATCCCTTTTAGGGTGAAGCCTGATAGCTGTGTTCTGGTGGGCTAATTGTATTTAATCTGATCGTTTCTGAATGTCATCACAGATTAAAGCATATAAAAAATCAAATAATGTGAGATTGCACTGACTCTGGGTTAAAAAGATTCTTGACCCATAGTAAATCCTATCATTGCTTCATTTCAGTGGAGTTTATGGCCTAGAGAAAAGTGTGGAATATTGAACATTTAAAGTTGTCTTGGTGATGAAGGAAATCAGATCATTGGAGCTATAATAAAATAGTTTAGAAGGTTTGGAATCTACCTCCTTACATTGTTGACAAGGAAGCAGAGGGTCTGAGTAGGTAAGTGGCTTGCCCTGGGTCACAGGCTTGTGGTACTCCTGGGGTGGAGGCCAGGCCCCTTCATCTTAGTGCAATGTTCTTCCGGCACTATTTCTATGTTGTAGCTCATAATTATCTCTCTGTGGTCAGAGCTTACTGGAATAAAATATACCAAGGTCAGACCATAATACTCTGTATGTATTCATGACTTGAGGATATTCAAATTACTTTTATAAATATTATCTCATATCAACCTTATTACCCAAATAGAACAATAAATTTTGTCTCCATTAATTAGAGAAAATAAAAATTCAGAGATACAAAGGAACTTTGAAGGTAAATAAGTAATGAAAAATAGACCTTGATATTTCAGCTCAGAGCTTTCCTTCTTAATTCACTGCAGGTTTGTTGCAGAAGCAAACAATTCTGCACTGGTTTATAAGTAGTCAATCTTTCTAGTTGTTTACTATGGGTCTGATACTGCGCTAAGAATATGATTGGGCCCATTTGTTCCTTACGATAACTCTAAGAAACCAATATGATCATTAACATCTGTTGCTTGATGAAGAAACTGTGGTTTGGTGAGGTTCAGTAACCTGCTTAAGTCTATTCTACTGGGAAGTTTAGACCAAGATTTGTTTCCTACCAAAGTCCATATTTCATTTATTATATTATATTGCCAACAGTGTTCAATAGGTGTTTCTGTAGTATTTTAGCAATCAATATGCTGTCCTGATTGAAACAGCCATGGCACATCCAATATTATATATTGATCTTCTGATTTTTAAAAAATCTTTTATACTTATTTTTATCCTTGTTTATATCTGGTATTGGGGAGAATGGCTACTATGGGTTTAGATAATTTCTCTTCTTCCTTTCCACATTTATCCAATAACTCCTATCTGATTTACTTCCCTCAGCATTCCTGCATTTATCCATTCAATCTAACCTACCTAATGCAGCAAGATATCAGATATCAAGGAAAGATATCTGATTGTATCACAACATAGAGCCTCTGATGAGCCACCCAGAACTTTGAAGACAAGCTACTGTATGATCTAGTCTTTGCTTTATTATATAATTTTGTCCTGCTAACCCACCACAGAGTCTGTTCCAGCCATCCTGCAGTTTGGTGGTTCTCAGTGCCATCCTGCTGCTTCATGTGTGTACATTTTCATATTCTTTGAATTACCTGTCCACACTGCCCTGTCCCTCTTTACCCTACCCAGCTTGGTTCTTACTTAATTCTTTCGTTGTTTAGGAGTTCCTTCAAAAAGATTGTCTCTGGGCTCCTCAAACTACCAGATATAGTTCAATCATGAACTCTGTCACTGTAGTTGACAATTGACTTTCCTTTCAAATATGTTACAAGCTCTTTTCTTATGTGTCTTTATTCCCTCAGTGCTTAGCTTAGGTTATGGCCTTTGATTGCAAGCTAGTAAAGTTGAATGAACTTGTTAGCATCAAAAGAATTTGGGTGATTGAGTGGATAGGGAAAGTAAAGAGAGGGAAAAGTGAAAGATGGTTCCAAGATATCTCCTGTGGGTAACTGGGAAGATCTTTATGCTATTAAGTGAAACAGGATATTTAAAAGAATGATATGAATCTTCTGCAGAAAAGGGAAGTTGGTAAATTTGTTTTGCTCATGTGGAATGTTGAATACAATAAGATGACCATATAGTGTCTGTAGCTGGAGATTACTATTGCAGTAATCTCCAACCAACTGTATACATTATGTGCCTAGTAAAGTAGTTTCGTGAACCAAACGAATTTCAAAAGGCTCTGTTGGCCTTTGTAATTGTAAAATAAAATAGATCTTAAGTTCCTCTTCAATGCACGTATTTACGCAAGTGAAAGTACGAACGGGGTGGGCTTCAGCACTCAGACTCCATGTTTTCCTTCATTACCTTTCAGCATGGCCAGGCAGAAGCAGAAATTGACCCTAAACTTTATGAGCAACTGATCTTCAGCAAGCAAGTAAACTTTTATGAGCTTGGCTGAAAAGGAGTGTTGTGTACAAATGGAATGGTTTTTGGCTGCTAAGTGGAGCTTAATACCATTGTGTAAATATCATTTGTTGAATTAGCAGAATGGTAGTTTGCTTTAAGATGCTTATGCCTTTGGCTTAATAGTAAATCATAATATTTAAGCAGAAAATTTGTTTGTGCACGTGGACTTTCTGTTCTCAAAGTCTGGGCTGTGAGGACCTAGTCTAAGTTGGAAACAGAGAACAGAAAACAGAGTTCTATGAGGAATAAACTCACTTTGTGAGTATTATACAGATGAAGCAGAAGTATAGATAGTTCATGGCTAACTCAGTCTTTCTGGAATTGATCATTTGGTTACTTCAGAAATATTTTATTTCCTATACTTACGCATATCTTTGGCAAAATTTAGCCATGCTGATTTCTAACTCTACAGGTTTCTAAAACTAATTCTTTAGGATTTTGAACATGTAGAGTGCTTCTCTAATTTTTTGGCAGAGGGGCAAGTTAGCAGAGCTTAGAATTCTCTGAGCAGAGACCTCACAGTGAGTACACTTGGAATATAAGGAAGATGGGCATACTATTGAAAAGTGGGGGCTCTTTCTGGGTAAGTGCTGGAGAGCAACAAAATGTTTGCCTTAACCAGGATTTTCTTGGGGCAGCTCAGTGAACCATCAGTTATGAGCATTCTGAAATAAGGAACGTGTCTGTGATGTGCTGACTTATGTCTCCCTTCCTCCAAATTTATATGCTGAAGCCTTAGCCCTCATATTTGGAGGAAGGGAGACATAAGGATAATTTAATCAGAATGAGGCCACCAGGGTGGGCTCTAATCTAATGTGACTGATGTCATTACGAGAAGATGAAATTTGAACATGGACACACATAGAGGAAAGGCATGACGAGACTCAGAGAGAAGATAGCCATCTGGAAGCCAAGGAGAAAGGTCTGGCTTATATCCTTTCCTCATGACCCTTTAAAGGAGTCAACATTAGTCCCTTGATTGAAAGATCTTGGTCTCGGACTTTCAGCGTTCAGAATTGAAAATCAGCTTCTGTGGTTTAAGTGATGTGGTTTGTGGTGCGTTCTTATGGCAGCCCCAGAAAACTAAAGTAATATCTTGTCATCTTTGTAACCTCAGGCCTTATTTCATGCAGGCCCTGGGATATAGTGGAGATATATATATATATAGTAAGTGTTTTTGAACTAAAGGAGTAGAAAAGGGTTAGCACAATTGTAGAAATATGCACAATTTAAAAATTATTATCCATTTTTTAAAATCTCACCAACAACCAAGATTTGCCCAAGCTTGCTATATTAGATTTTACAGTGGGTGCTACATATTGTGTGTACTCAGAAGGAGGACAGCAGCCCTGCCCTTGCGAGCACCTCACCTGAGTTTGCTCCTCTTGGAAAAGTGAAGACTGAAGGTGAGGTCTCATGGTCACTCTCTGCACAGGCAAAGCCTCCTGATTTATGCCTTGTCTTCTCTGTACCAACTGCAGCTTTTTTTTCTTTTTTTGAGGAGAGAGGGCATACATCATTTAAAGAGCCTCCTGAACACATACATTCAGGTCTTCCTGGCCACAGGCGGAGGAGTAGGCTGGCATGAGCAGGGGTCATTTTTGTCCGGGCTCTTGGCTAACAATCGGACGATCATTAGGCTCTCCTTGGATTTAGGTGCTCTCCATTTCTCAGTATCATTTCAGTGTTCTTTACTTAGCCTTGTTGCAAAAGGGAATATTTACCCTGCAGATGAACGTTTAACTGAATTTACTGTGGAGCTGAATGAAGCACAAAATACACAAGGCTGAGTTTAAGTTAGACCAATAATCTTTTTCCATATCGAGAGCTGGTAAATATTCTTTAGCCATCCGAGGAGACTTCAACACTTCTGTCTTGCTTTCTGGGAATGAGAATTATTCTTCATTGCAGTATTCTCTATATAGCATACATTTTGCTCTTTATGGGTGCCGTTTCATTTAATTCTTATAACAACCCTAAGCAAGGAATAGAATTGTTATAGCCAACTCATAGATGAGGAGATTGAGGAACACAGGGGTTAAGATCATTTGCCTAATCAGTTCCAAAGCCAAGGTTTGGAGAAAAGTTCTCCCGTCTCCACAGCCTGTTCTCTCATACCATATTGCCTCTCCGTTTCCAGCAGCTCTTCTCTTTTGATC
>NW_003852526.1:2761892-2777285 GCF_000181295.1 Otolemur garnettii | reverse complement strand
AGGGCTTGCAACTTCTTGATGGTTTTAGTTTCTTAATTTTCCTGCTTCTCTTCTAGGCTGTTCTTTCATTGTGACTCAGTGATTCCTCTAAGCTTCTTCAGTGAAGGGTGTCCTCTGCTTCATGCCCGGTTCCTGTGTGTCCTGAGAGTGTCACTTCTCTCCCTCTCCCAGTCAGTCCTCCATTTGGGAGTTTTTGCCTCATCTGCTTCTTCATCCACTTCCTCTTCTTGTATCCACTGCATTTCCCTTCCTTGCGTTGCCTGATGCCTCAGTCTTAATTCTTTGGACTTGCCTGCCCTCTAACACATGATTCAGCTCACCCAAGAAGCCTGGGCTTTGGATACTGTTTCCACAAACTCTTCTGTCCTACTTACTTCACTTGTTACCTTTGTTAGTAGAATGGAAGCTTGTCCTTTCCTGGAGAACCTTCCCTCTCTAAGTGGAGAAAGACCTACCTTGTGAGAGCACCTGCCAGGAAAATTACCTTCTCATCTTGTTCCATGGTGTTCCCACATTTTCTTTCTTTTCAGAGACCCCATGGTTGATCAATATCAAATCACACAGAAGCCTAATCCAATAGGCTTCTAGATCTGAATTTTCCAGCATGTGTTCTAAGAAGCATTACTCTTATAAAAAGCTCCTTAAATGTTAAAATCGCAGTGACATTGTCTTTCTGTCAGTGAGACAATACTGGAGGTGGGAGGAGTCGGTAGCAGGGCTCTCTGTGCTCCTTGTGGCATCCCCTCTGCCCCTCGCTTCTGACCACAGTCCCCACCTTTCCACCACAAGGTTCCCAAGAGGCCCACTGAAGGAGGCTACAATTAGACCTAATCATTGATCTTTCTCGAAGCTGTCATCCAGCTCTGCATCCTCACTTTCCTCAGTCACTGCAAGCAGCTCCAGGCTCCCAGATCACCTCTCATCCCCAAGCCCTTATTCTCATGAGCTCAGTGTGCCTGTGCATGTTCTCTGATACGTCCCGGTCTTCCTCCCTCCCCAACAATTTCACAATTTCACTGTATGTGCTGAGCTCATTGTGTGTGAACCAGAAGAGCTTGGTTTTACTGTGGTAGCAAATCAGCCGCCCCCCCACATGTGTGCATATGCACACACACAGCACCCCCAAACGCGATTGGCTCCCTATAAAACAAAAATGTATTTCTCACTTACACTTTATATTTAGTGGTGGTTGTTAGGGAAGCTCCACTACATAGTCCCCCAGAGATGAAGCTGACAGGACTTCACAATCTTCTATTAAAAGCATCAGGTGATGAGGCCCTCTTGGTGGCCTCAGCAGGGAAAAGTGAATGGGAGACTTTGCACAGGGGCTTTTCATTATCTCAGCCTAGAAGTGGCACATGTAATTTCTCACTTTTTTTTTCTGACAGAAATATTCAGATGACCCCAAGTACAATGGGGTTGAGAAAATGTGTCTTCCCTGGGGCTGAAAGGGTAAGGGAATGAGGCTGGTGATCGTTAGTAACGTCAGAGTCCCTCTCTTCAGTATCTTCCTTCTATTTCTCTTCAACTTCTTGTAAATTTTGCTTTTTGTAGGGACACTCCTTTCCTTGCCATCTTGAGTGGTGGCACTTTTTTCTCTTGCACCCACATTCTCCTGGGTTTGTAGGCAAGACAGTGTCTCCTTTGGTCACTGGTTCTTCCTCCAGAATAAGGTTTTCCCTGCTTTCCTCACTTCCCCGCATTTCCTCAGTTCCCTCTGACTAAAGCACCTTATGCCCTTTCTTGTTGCAGCCATATGTCGTCTTACTGGTCACTCCCCCTTCCCTCTGCACTCATTCATGAAGAGTTTAACATGTAGTGTATTTTGGCTTTCTGTACTTTTCTTCTTTGCGACTTGTGTCATTAATCTTGGTGACTTCAGTATCCTCAAGGACAATTCATTCCATACCATCTCCTTGACCTTCTCATCTCAAATGTTTTGTCCTTTTCCTCACCTCTGACACTTAATTTTTTTGGTCATACACTAGACCTTTGGCTCCCAAACCTTGATCTCTAGTATCTTCCTTACTGGCCATTACTTTTTATTGTTCTTGCTCAATCCTTTTGTTGTGGGTTGAATTGTGCCCCCCCCCCCATTCATATGCTGAGACCCAGCCCCTGAAAATGTGACTGTATTTGGAGATAGGGTTTTTTAAGAGGTAAGTCAAAATGAGGAGGTTAGAGTCAGCCCTGCTCCTCGGAGGCTGGTGTCCTTATAAGAAGAGGAAATTAGGACCCAAATGGAGGCTGTGTGAAGATACTGGAAGGTGATGGCCAGATGCAAGCTGAGAAGAGAGTCCTCGGGAGAGACCAACGCTCCTGGCACCTTGATCTTGGAATTTTTTTTTTTTTTTGTAGTTTTTTGGCCGGGGCCAGGTTTGAACCTGCCACCTCCGATTATTGGACCAGCGCCCTACTCCTTTGAGCCATAGGCACTGACTGCCCTTGATTTTGGAATTTTAAGCAAATAAATTTTTGTTGGTTAGGCCCTCTAGTTTGTGGTTGTTGTTGTGGCTGTCCTAGCAAACTGACATACTGCTCTAGTGTCCCTGTGTCCTTGCCTCTGCTTCTCAGCTCAGCATCCATGGTCGACACAGTAATCTCACTCTTCTGTACTTCTTTGTTTTTCTGGCCTCTTATCTCTCTGTTATGTGTTATATGTTACAGTCTTGCCTGGCAAAGCTTCCAACCTGGTTATATCCAATTCTCTTCTGTAAAGCTTGTGGCCACACAGCTGAGCACGGCTAAAGGGAAATAACCTGTATGCTGTCCACGCCGGGCCGTCTCGTTGTTTCTCTAGTCATTCGCTCTCCTTTTCTCTGAGAAGACTGGCTCACACCATTTCTCTTGGTTCTCAAACATCTAATTCCCTGTATATTCTCAGGCAATGATTTGCTTCTTTTTTTCTGGGCCACAATAGAAGGGATTAAAAAAACACCACATGATTTGGCCTCTGTCTAATCTACTAACTTGCCTGCTTTTGTGCCTACATGGTCTGTCATCTTCTCTGAATAAAGGGGTGCAGCATCCACATGTCCAGCTTAGGCAGTCCATCGCTTGTGCTCTGCGTCACCACAACCTTAACTGACACAAAGGGACTTGTTTCTTGCCTGTACGACATCAAGTGTGTGCTGGATGACTTCAAGGCCACATTTCTCCATCAGAGTGGGGTGGGGATTCTGGTTCCTCTGACTTATAAGGTCATCAGCTCAACACATGACTCCCAGTGTCCCTGTGGCAGAGGAAAGGGCAGGGAAGGTGCATGACACATAGTTGGGAAAAGCAAAAATCATTAAGAACAATGTTGGAGGAGAGAAGCTGCTTTAGAGATAAACATTTTAAAATATTTTGACAGTGCCATCCACTATGTGGGAGTTCAGCAACCACTAAGAAGACAAGGGTGATAATCTTTTGCATGCTATAGACATAGTAGTTCTGGAATTTTATTTTCACTTCATTTGTGAATATGCTGTGTGTGTCTTCTCCATAGAATTCACAGCAGCACCCTCATCTTGCCTTTGGGAGATCAGGGGTGGTCTCACTACCAAGCCTGCAACCCTGAAGCTGGGAGAGAGGGGTTGTTCATCTTTTTTATTCTATAGAACATGGCATAAAATTATCTGAATTTGTAAATGAAAGGAAACGATTTGATGTCCATTCCTGTCAGGGTGAGAAGCTGTGAATTTGTTTGTGCCTGTGCATCCCTGCTTGGGGTTTTCCACAGGCATTTGTATCTCTCTGACCTAATCCTCCATTACTGTGAAGGTGGAGGGGGTGAGAGGGCGTAACCTGAAGGATGACAAATGGCATCAGGTGGTCCAGTTAGACGGCACATGCTAATCTTTGGTTTTAGGAATTCAGAGGCATATTTACAAAACGTTCTTCAAAACTGATACAACCAACAAAGAAGAATATGGCGCACAATTGCCTTTTGTACATAACAAGTCACGTGAAAATTTAGTTGCTGAAGACACTTAAGTTGATTTAGCTTCTGATTCTGTGGGTCAGTGGTGCCCTGTTCTCACTGGTCTGCAGCCTGTTGCTGTTGGCTGGGCAGCTCTGCCCCTGAGAGCTGGCTGGCTGTCAGCTGGGTGAAGATGGAAGTGTCCTCCTGCAGGACAGCCGAGGCACGTTTACATGGAAGCTGGGCAGGAGCCCAAGAAAGAGGGGAAGAGTGCAGGACTTCTGAACCCAGGATATGGGACAGGTATGGTATGGGAACACTCACAGTTCTGCCACAACCTATTGGTCAGACAAGGTGCAATGTCAACTCATACTCAAGGCCTCTAGATGGCAAAGGCCCAAATTCAAGTGCAAATGAGTGTAGAAAAAGGAAGAGAAATAATTTATGGTTGTTTTGTAATCTACTACATAGGACAAACACTTGAGCAGTGCAGTCTATGATATCTGAAATTTGTTCCTTCACCTAGTCTTATCCAGTGCAAAAAGAAAAAGTCAGAAATTAGTCTTTGAAAATTAGGTCTGCTAAATATTTCTCCTTTGCACTCTAACTTGTCACTATTGAGTTTTAAGAAAATGATCATTATTTTAAAACTAAAAGCTTCTATTTTGAAGTTCATTTATTTTGTAGTGGAAATAGTCTTTCTGAAAGAGGAAGTGTGTTGATTGCATTGAAAAGGACCAGTATCCTGGCCCCATGGAAACAGCATCTTGAATTATCTAAGTGTTCACCACCTGGCGTTTTAAGGCCCAGTAGCCATATAGTACCACATTATATAATGTGGGGAAAAGAATCTAAGTGTATAGCACGTGTAAGGATGGTGGACCCTCAGGTGAAGTTGGTATCAGATCAAAATTACGGCCGATGAAACAATAAGAATATGGTTAAATTGCCCCAAATAATCATCTTAATAAATTAATCATTTTTGTAGAAGATACTTGGATAACTGTTACCTGAGGAAAGTACTCTTTGCAACAACACAGGGATAGGCTATGTTTTAATGCTTTTAAATACATCTAAGGCATGAGGTGTATATGCATATGTGCCAACACATAGGAACATATGTATACACACATAGCTGTTGAGTTTTGAATTTAAACAAAAGTGATAGCATGTGTAATAGGCCTGTTATAAATTACTGGAGTATTTGAAATTATTACCCCTGTCCTGACTTACTTAAAGAAAATATGTAAGAAATACAATGTCCTAGTCATGAGCTATTTGTGTAAGTGGTTGCCTTTCTATGAAAATTCTTCTCTCCCCTAAACTCTTGTCTCAGCCAGTGTCAGTGGGGCTCTTAAAAATTAGAACTTAGATTCGAATCAAGGTACACCCCCATGCAGTGATTAGGGGCATATGAATGACAGATTTGATATCTGTCTGTATCTATGACTACTGTTAAGCTGCAAAGAAACCATGAGAGAACAAATCCTTGCCCATTGCAGTAGCTGAATGGCTCTGCCTTTGCTGGGAAAACTGTATAGCAATTTTCTATCGTAAAACCCATGGTGATAGGATTCAGGAAGGTGGACCCTGGGAGGACTGACGAGGGGATATGTGTGTGTGGGAAGTTTTTGAATGAGTCACTGGACAGGATTGTAGAAATTCTTAAGATTGCAAACAGGAAATTAGTGGGTTGCTTGGAAAGGCAGATGTGAGTTTTGAACTAGGAAGAGATGGAGGTCTTCCTGAATGCTGTGAGGGATCTGACATGAGGCAGAAAGTTCCCAGGATGATGTCAGCCACCTGCAGGGGACACAGGAAGTATGGAACTTAAATCCTTGCACTGACTGCAAACAATTGATTAAGACTTTCTCCTTCACTGGCTACTGTAATGATTAGAGAAATCATTGTAGGCAAGTGTACTTTAAAAACTGTAAAGCAGTGTACAAGCACTGTCCTCTTCACTGGGGGCCCAGTGCAAAGGAGGAGGAATCAGGGAAAAGAGTGTAGATGGAGGTGTTTAAAAAGACAACATTACGGTATAGATGTTCACCTTTCTCCTGCATCCCTTTGTCCAAGCTACAGAAAAGTAGACTCCCACAGGGAGAGATCTTGAGATCTAGGATCTATAGAGAATAGTGAGGGGAAGAAAGAAACAGGAGATCCGTACACCTTCCCAGTTATGCCTCTCAGGTCACTTGACAACTGGACGTTGGTTATCTTAGCAAAGGGAGTTCATACGGAGCCAAAGTTTTCCTTACTTATGCTTGAATTCCCTGGGGGCCTTCATAATCTACCCTGGATAGTCATGTTAGTGCCTATCCTTCTCACATCTTTTCTCTATGGTGAACACAATCCCATATCCACACTACCAAAATCTATAAGGCTCCAGAGTGAAAGTTCATTTTATAATTTTGGTGATGACACCTGATTTGAATGTCATGAAAATATTAATACATCTTTCCTTCTTCAGTGGATTACAGATACATTTTGCTGAAGGGATATCAATATGTTTGCTTACTAAGTGCTGTCCCAGGCATTCAGGGTATTATGTAAAATTTAGTATATGCATGACATTATATTATAAAATAAAAGTAATTCTACAATCTAGTCATAAGGACTTCATGTAACAGCCTATGGATGTGTATTATCTTCAGATTGAAGCAGGAAATTGATGTTTAGTGAATATCAGGGGCTGGCTTAACATCACGTTGCCAGGAGATGGTGGATTGGGATTTCAACTCAGGTATGTCTAACCTCATCATTCCTTTCTTTACTGAACGACAACTGGTTTCAATGAAGTCTTTGTTTTGAGGTTGAGGAATTACTGGGATGCATCACTTTCCGAAGAATGATTAAAGACACTGTTGAGAGCTGCAGCCATAGTTAGGCACACACCATCGATCCCTCCCTAGCTCTGGAGAAGTGGAAAAACCTTCCATGGTTCTTTGAGTTGCAGAAGACTTGCTCCTTACATTTTTCTCTTTAGCATTAGTCCTTAGATGACACACTGGCTTTCTGTCTCTTCAACCTGATTGTCTTCTTACTGACGCACACAAAATGTGGTAAGGTCACAGCAAGCTCCAAACGTGGTCCCTTTGTCCAACTCTTCCACCCTTATAGACCCTCAATATAGGAAGTCCAAACCTTGTAGACATGATCACTCTTTCTGGACTTCGTTCTTCATCCCAGCCTCTTTCTTTATTCCTTTGTTTTTTCTTTTATACACTCCGAGAAGGATCGTTGTCTGGTGTGATGTGATCTCCAGGTGATTTCATTGATTTAGAGGGTGCATAGTTAGGATTCCATGATTGCAGTTGTATTTATTTTAGAAACATAAAATAATATAAGGCAGAACTCATGTATGGAATACAATCACACTTATTATTTAATGATAATAATAATAATAATAATAATACCATAATGCTACCTAGGTGTACATATAGTATAAGATTAGGAAACAGAAAGTTTTATTTTGATTCCTGCTTTGCTATTGGGGGAAAATAATCTTTGGACTTTGGGTTCATCATATATATATATAAAATATGGAATGCTTCATCAATTTGCATGTCATCCTTGCTCAGGGACCATGCCAATCTTCTCTGCCTGTATCATTCCAATTTTAGTATATATGCTACTGAAGTGAGCACTGGTTTCATCATATATTAAAGAATGAAGTGAACTAAATGATTTATAAATAATATACCAATTTACATAATTTTGTCAAAAGTATTAATGTTATGTTACATGCATAACAGAGCAACAGGGCATTATGCTATTATTATTATTAAATACTATCTCTAAAGTTCACTTCAAAGACTTCTGTAACTCCACTTTTTCTTACTAGTTAGTGATTTATTTGTCTTCTTTTCTGAATTCTTACAAGAGGATATTACTCTGGTTTCAAAGGTTTTGGAATCAATTTTTTCAGTTTCTGCTCAGTGGATATTTGTATTATAGATAATACTTGTCTTTTTTATCTCTTCTCAGTTTTTCTAATGCTCTCTTTTTCATATTGCTCTTTCTTTAGTTCCTTCTGGCTTTGCTAGTTTGAGGGAGCAGTGATACTGACAGCACAGTGCTTACAAGAGGTTAGAAACAAGAGAGATGAAAAGCTATGTTTGTTGAATATAATTAATATGCAATTTGTACCTTCAAAATTAAACACCGACATAGTCAGTGCATGTGTTGTCATAAATTCTTTCATAGTGGGCAAAAATCATGCAAGATACGTTTTGAAAAATGTTTCCTAAAAGACTGTTCTTAACTCACCCTGAGCATGTCATTTCAAAATGTACAAAGAAACAAAACTGTCATCTTTCGGGGTTGGATGTGATTTTTTTGTCCTTTGTCTTCTCTGCCACACTAGCTTTATGTCCTTTGCTTTAACATGGCCTGCTTTTCAAAAATGCAATTGTGTGGATTTCAGGGGGCTGTCAACTCGCCTTCCCCAGATGTCTGGGCCAGCTCTGGGCTCTAGACACCTCTGAGGGAGGCGAGTCCCAGAGATGATAACTAGAAAGAAGCTGCTGATCCTGGGACAAATGACAAGATGTGCTGAGCCTTTGGGAGATGTGGCAGGATGTTACTAATGAAAGATGGCCCTGCCGCTGAGGGAAGGGAAGGAAGCAGATGTGAGGGCAAGATTCAGGTGACAACCTCAGTGTTCCATAGAAACAGGATGTTATGGAGGAGGGAGAAAGTCAGCTGGCATTTGGCAGTATGTGCAGAGCGAGACCCAGGAGTGGGTGGTGGAAGTTGAGGTTTTCAAAGATTTCTGACCTTCTGCCTGCCAGCTTGGAATTAGATTTCTTTATGGAGCGGGAGAAGGAGGGAAGGGGTGGAAAAGGCAGATGCCAAGAGAGATTACTGACTTGGCAACCAGACAAAAGAATGCTGCAGCTGGCACCTACATTGGAGAAGGGCAGAATGGTGTAGCTGGGAGGTGTACCGCATGGGGCTGAGGGCCAGAGTTTGAAATTCTAGAGAGTAGCCCGAGGTGGCCACGTCTGTAGACAGGAGGAAATAGTCTGGAAATTAAAAAATGTGAAATTTAATATATTTTTATAGATTTTTAGGATTGACATTTAGAAGCCCATTTATCTTCTTTTCTCCTACCTAAGAAGGCAAATATCTTGTATTCAGATTGGTGATGCTCTTTTAAAATTTCAATTCCAGCAATATTGCCTCATTTCCAATTCCAAAACTGAGGTGGTAGGGTTTGACTATGGGCTTCCCCAATTCCCCAGCAGTGAATACTAAGTGACTTTTCCAGGTCGCAAATGTTGACCCAGAACAATATCATTCTCTGGTAGACAGACAAGACTCACTACTCCATTAGAATACAATTTTGTTGCTACACAAACCAGGAAACTAAATTTAATAACATCATTGCAGGTTTTTGCTTTGGACTCTCCTTTAAGGTTTCTTGAGTTTCTCTGTCTTATACCAATATACACCACTAGATGTCGCTGTTACCTGGGCCTTTGGGTGAAAAAAGCAGCAATATGCCTGTCCTTTTGTGCCAGGGGAAAAACAATCTTCAGAAAGGGAGGATAATGCTGTCTGTGTGGATTTAAATAAGACCTTTTTACCTGGCATTTTTATTGAAAAACAGATACTCCATATGTTGTGCTGATTGCTATTTCCATTTCTGTTTTTGAAAGGGAGAGACTGAATTAAATGTGTTTCTTCCTACAAATGCACCCTACCCTTTATCTTTACTAATTCATACTTCTCCTTAAAAATGTAGCTTTCAGGTCTATAATATAGGGAATATGTGTTAGAAAATTAGGAAAATCATCAGATGATGAGTATTCAGAATTTATATATGGACTCCAAATATTTCTCCTCTAAACTCTTCCTAACCTTAGAGAATTTCAAAATGCTGTATCTAAATTTCTTAGGAAAAATGACTTAACTAACACTAACTTTAACTAGGAAAAGAGTCCTATGTGAGCAAGTGAATCAGAGTGAAGAATTCAATCTTCATCACTACTCTCAGTCTACCCTTGAACCCAGGTGACGGATGCTGCCATGTGTTTCAGCTTATTTAAGTGGTGTTACACACACAAATCATCCACTTTCCCGCTAAGTTTCCTTGTATTGATTAAATGTTGGATATAGGTATCTCTTATACATTGTTGCCATTGATTAATATATATCAGAGTATTATTTAAACATACAATTAAATGATGCAACTACATAATACTGCAGTCATGAAGTGTTTCTTGAAAATAGATTAGTTATAGCATTTAAGTAAAAACCCTCAATATAATTTTACAACAGCAAATGATAGCCATTAGTAATAGCAAGATAAAGACATAAAATTTAGAAAACCTTACAAAATATATCTTAAAAAGCAAATTAAGGCTTTACTTGAGTTGGCGGTACAAAATGAATCAAGTTGTTCTTTTTCGAACTTTATCTCTAACCATTTAATACTTGCGTCTTTAGCTATTGGCTGCCTCCGACAGTTACTGAGCCAATTGACCTCCAAACTAGGACTACATCAATCTGTTTTCTCTCTAGCTGTGACTCCAGAGTATTTATAGGTTATTCTGCACTGTAATTTCACTCCCTCGAGCTAACTTGTAGCTATGGGCCAATGCCAACTCACTGACTCAAGTGGGAATAACAGTCCTTGAGATGAGGTTGCCACGTCCCTTTCAGAATATTTACCATTTATTCTCTCTCTCCCCTTCTCAGTTGTCCCTTTTTCTTTTTACTTTCCCCTTTTCTTCCCTCACTTTCATTTTTTTTTATCTTCTATTCCTTTGTTTCCCTTCCTCCCTTTCTGACTTTTCCTTCCATGTGTGAGACACTTCAAAGTATTGTGGAATTGTGACCACCTCTGTGTAAGTTTCCAATGGCTTCTGTAACAAAATTCCACAATTCTTGTGGCTTAAAACAACATGTGTTCATTTTCTTGTAGTTCTAGAGGTTGAGAAGTCTGAGACCAGTTTCCTGGGATGAAATGAAGGTGTCTTAATTTCAGTGCTCTCCCCCAAGTCTCCCAGATGGCCTGTCTCCTTGCCTTTTCCAGTGTCTGGAGCTGCATTCCTTGAATTCTTTGGTTCTCCACCCCTCCCTTCAAAGGCAGCCATGTAATGTCTTTAAATCTTTCTCTCTGCTGAGGTCAAGACATTATCTTTTCTCTTCTGTGTCAAATCTTCCTCTACCTTCCTCTTTGGACACTTTTGACTATATTTAGGGCCCACCCAGGTAACCCAGGTTAATGTCTCCATTTCAAGATCCTTAGTCACGTCTGAATAGCCCCTTTTGCCAAATAAAGTAACACTACAAGTTCCAGGGATTAGGATCTTGATATATTTAGGGGATCATTAGTCAGTCTTAGCTGTCTTTGGGCAATTTATTTAATACCTCTAAAGTTCAGTTTCCTTATCTGATAGTGTTACTGTGAGGATTTAATGAGAAAATGCTTGGAAAGTGCTTAGCATAGTGCCTGGGAAAGACTAAGTCTACTTTGAATTAAAATAATTCAAATGCTAATAAATGTTATTTCTACTATCAAGTATAATTACCTTAAAGATTATCACATTCCCCATCCCATCTTCCCTTCTTCTCCTCCTCAATCCATCTCTGTCCTCATGACTCTACCAGAACATTTATTTCAAGGCTTCTACTTTCTTCTAGTTGAACAAATTTAAAAGTGAATTTTGGACTTCATTTTAGTTTTAATAGCATCTAATGCAGTTAACACTTACTTTACATAGAAATATGTTCCTTACTTTGCTTCTGTCATAACATAGTTTCTATTTTTCCACTTACCTAACTGGATATTTCTCTTCTCTTTCCTTTCCCATCTTTTCCCTTTAACCCACTACAAATACTGCTATTACTCAAAGAACTGTCTTGAGTGCTCTTTGTTTATCTTAATGCTGAGGGGTGGAGTATCCTGGCATGTTTGATCCTAAAAAGACAAAAGGGTGGGAATACAGATAGAATGGGAATGTCATGGGGGAGAGCTGGAATGCTGGTCTGGGTGATTGGGGTGCTCTGGTATAAGATTTTGGCATTAATCAAAGAGAGGCTTTGATCTTGGTGTGTTGTATGATATCTGAGTCAGTTTGGGCTCCTATAACAAACTGCCATAGACGAGGTGACTTATATACCCCAGAAATCTATTTCTCCCAGTTCTGAAGGTGAGAAGTCTGAGATCAGGGTACCAGCCTGGTCAGGATTGGTAAAGGATCTCTCCTGGACTATAAACTGCTGACTTCTCATTGTGTCAGTACATGATGGAAAAAGGATAAAAGAGCTCTTTGGGTTCCTTTGATAAGGGCACTAATCCCATTCATGAAGTCTCCACTCTTAGATTCTGATCAACTTCCCAAAGGCCCCATCTCCTACCATCATATATTAGGGGTTTAGGATTTTGACATATGAATTCTGGGGGACACAGACATTCAATTTAATAGGAGTAGATGTTGGTAGTGAATTCCTGAATTCTTTCCACTCCAAAATGTCTATAATTTGAGGCACCCATAGCATAGTGGGTAGGGCGCTGGCCACATACACCGAGGCTTGTGGGTTCAAACCTAGCCCCAGCCAGCTAAGGCAACAATGACAACTGCAACAAAAAAATAGCTGGGTGTTGTGGCAGGTGTCTGTAGTCCCAGCTACTTGGGAGGCTGAGGAAAGAGAATCACTTAAGCCCAAGAGTTTGAGGTTGCTTTGAGCTGTGATGCCACCGCACTCTACTGAGAGTGACATAGTGAGACTCTGATTTAAAAAAAAAAGTCTATAATTGATGATTTTCTTCTTTCTGAAAGCTGCTGAACCATGAGCTGACATACTTTCTGATATTTCTAGAATTGAATAAAAGAGCAAGAAAAAGATGACAGAGTTATGAGTGGAATGATGGGCTCAGCCTATGCCCTGTGTTTGTTAAGAATATGTGAGTTTCTTATGAGTTTGAAAAACACCACTAAGTGTGGCTGTGATTTAGGCAGTGTTGCACGTACCTTTCTGCTGTGACTCTTCTTAAGGCAAACAGGAATACCTTAGCTTCATCTTGGCCTCCCAGCCAAGGAGCCACATAGGAGAATGCCCATAATCCCCTCCCAAGAACTAGAAAAGAGCCACCATTTGACTACCTCTTTCAAAGGTAAAGCTGACAAATAGCCAACATTCAACAGAGAAGGAGCAACAATAAAACAAAGAGAATGGTGGGCTTGTCACCAGGCGTTGGATCACTCAAGTGACCAGAGGGCTAAGCCACTGAAGCTGAGAGGTCAGGCACTCTTGGGAGACCACACCCCCTTCTACCTAGCACAGACATTTTCAGGCAGTACTATGTCCTGCTTTTATGGAAGAGAGAGAAATTTGAATAGGCTATGAGACAATCTTAATCAAACCTGACATAATAAGCGTGGGCTAAGATATCTATAATGAGCTTGTACTTAGGCAGGAAGAGAATGAAAGGGGGCATGAGCTAGGTATTATTTGTACTATCTGTGAAAATGTCAATACAGTTCCAGGTTTGTAATTCAGTTCCGGGTTTGTAGGAGTCTGAGACTCCTAAATCAATGCCAGTAAGCATATGGTATTTAATTTTATTATCATTTTGATCTGTCTAACAAAACTTTGAGTTGTATTTCTATCCCCATTTTGCAGATGGGTTAGATGAAGTTGCATGAAGTCAAGTGACTTGTCCAAGCTCATGGAGATAGCAAGATGCAGCTCAGGGATTGGAGCCCTCATGTCCCTGGCTTTGAAGCCCCGTGCCCTTTCTAACCCACTGTACTATTCTTAACACCACACTGTCAATTTGTCATGGCAATAGTGAGCTTAAACAGTTACCAATGAATAATGGTTACTGATACTACAATTCCACATGGGTGTAACCACCTCAGTTTGCAAAGAGTAGAATGATGCAAATAATTGACTAATTCTGGAGGAATAATAATTCTAGTTTTATACTTACATTCTGCTAAGACTACAGAAAAAACTATGTACATCCCTATTTATCCTCCATCAGATCAGTCTATTTTATTTTAAACAGAGGACATGATATTTATTTTTGTATTTTCTATCTGCCCTCTACACCCTTTAGAACATCAGCTCAATGATCTCCTTTGTCTTTGCTATTTTCCTAATGTTTTGCCAGAAACCTAGAAATAGGCTTTAGCATTTAATATAATTCTCCAGAAATACTTTTTCTGAATAAATAAATGAATGAGAAAATGATATTTAAGCTACCACCTACATTTTACCCTAAAGAGTTAGAGGCAGAAAGAAGGAAAGAAGGGAGGAGGAAGAGGAGAACCTAAGTGATGATCCCACCTGCTTATTCAGGAGGCAATTGATAGACAAGGTTGCGCCGCATGTCATTTCTGGCCAATGTTGCCTTCCTAATGGCTTTGGTGCCCCTTGCATACAAATGCTGTGATGGAAGAGGCACCATAAGAATCAAGTCATATCAAAATGATTTTTCAAATGGCTTAACCAGGTGCTGATCTGCTTCCTGTCTGGTTTAAAATTTCTAAGACTTGTGTCACTTATGCATGTGGGTTGGGTTCTAGCTTGTGTCAAAGAGTGTTTAGACAAGTGAGTATAAGTGATATTTTGATGGGTCTGCAAGAAGTTTCTTTCTAGGGAAACTGTAAGTCTTTTCTTTTTTTTGTAGTTTTTGACTGGGGCTGGGTTTGAACCTGCCACCTCCAGCATATGGGGCTGGCGGCCTACTCTTTTGAGCCATAGGCGCCACGCAACTGTAAGTCTTCTTTGTGAGAGAATTTATTCTTCAGGAAATTTGACTTTGATCCAGTAATGAAGATTTATTGTTCAAGTACAGAAGCATATTTTCAGTTTCTCCCCTTTGTCGCTCAGGCTAAGTCCTATGGACACACATCTGAGTCCTATGGTGGATGCAGCTGTGTTTGGCAGAGGGGGGATTTTTTGAGCACATGTAAAAAGCTACTAGACCCAAGCCATTGCATGATATCAAGGTCCAAGCAGCCCTACCTACTTCAAGATCCTTTCTTAAAGGATCCAACCATAGGGATATGCTGAGGGATAGTCCTTGAGTAAGCTGAAGAGTAGAATCATTCATGAGCCCAGGAGAAATGCTTCACAGAGACTCCCAGAAGACTGTGAAAGGGTTTGAAGGATAATGGCCAATGAATCCTTACTGTCGTTGTCAGTGCACATTTGCATGTAAATTTACTTAGGTGTTTGAATAAATATAACAGCTTTTCTTTCTTTTTTTTTTTTTATTGAATGGTAACTATTTACATTAATGCACTTCTAGGGTACAGTATGGGGTTTTCACACACAATCTGAAACATTTCTATCAAACTGGTTAACATAGCCTTCATGTCATTTTCTTAGTTATTGTTAAAAAAATAACTTGTGAACAAATTAAACAAAAACATTCACATTCTACTCTTAGAAAGATTCACTTGTACCCTTGTAAGATAAACCACAGAAGTGATCCCTCCAATCCCCCTCCCTCCACCCATTCC
>NW_003852526.1:2734388-2761404 GCF_000181295.1 Otolemur garnettii | reverse complement strand
GGATTTTGTGATATGGGCTAATCTTACTGGAGTTAGGTGATATCTCAAAGTAGTTTTGATTTGCATTTCTCTGATGATTAAGGATGGTGAGCATTTTTCCATATATCTGTAGGCCATGCGCCGATCATAACTGCTTTTCAAAACTCATAAGTCCACTTTCTGCCTAAAGGCAAAACAATTGTAATAGTTTTCTATTTATAAATTTAGCAATTGCTTTAGATGTAAACTGAATTCATTCTGAATTTATCTCCTCCCCTGCCTTGCACCATGTTCTGGCATCAGGTCCAAGCTATCTTTTCTGCATATAGTCATCCACAAACTGGGATGTCCCTCATCCTGTCTGGTCTTTGGCTTATGGTGTGACTCCCTGCTGCCACCATTGAGGTATCTATGAAGAAAATATGTTTCTATTTCTCTTAGATTCCATAATGTTGCCTCGCATTCTGAGGCTAGTCAAGCCATATTCTCATTATACAGAAAGATGGAGGCTCAATTCCAAGTATTTATAAACCTTCCAAACTCAACTCTAAATTTTCACTGTTTCTCTTTCGGTCTTTCCCATGTCATGAACCAGCCCCTCCACCAAGGGAGACAGTACCGGGTTTGCCTTTCATCCATCCCTGTATCTGTCTACTCCCACACCAAGCCTGTCAGCTCAGCTTCTAAAACACATCCTGAAAATGACTGTTGTTCTCATCTCCAGCACACACACTTAACAGCACTGGCTCTAGATGGTTCTGTTCTGTCTCTCTCCATATCTACTCTTACTACTTTAATCCATGTTCCACAAAGACAGAGGGGTTTTTAAGTTTAAGTCTAATCACTTCTGTCTGTAGCTTAAAATGCTTTCTTTTGTACTTTGCACAAAATAAAAACACAACTAAAGTGTTTTGCATGACCTGATTTACTTCTTCTCTAATATAACCTATTCATCTTCTCTTCCACCTTGCTGTAGCCACACAGCCTTCTTTTAAGTTCTCAGACATGGGAAGATTTTTTCTGCTTCAGGACCTCAGCCCATGTGCGTCCCTCTGCCTGGGTGCTCGCCCCTGCTGTCCCCGCACGGATGGCTCCTTCTCAGCCCTTGGGGCTGGCCATACTTGAGCATCTTTTCTATTCTATTTATGTTCTTTCTAATCAGACCTGATTTTTATTGCAGGACACTTTCTAGCAGTGATAAAGTACTAGTTCTTTGTCTGTTCCTCTAAGTTGACTGTTAGTTACCTCCCCAAAGTGTTGCATCTCTTTTATTCACTGATATACTACCAACTCCTAGCACAATAACTGGCGCACAGTAATGCTAAAATAAATGGCTGTTGAATCGATGAAAACTTAGGGAAATAACAACAAAAGAGAGGACTCTAGACTTTTAGATCTTTTCTAATTGTGTGACTTGGGTAAGTCACTTATTTTCTCTGTCCTCAGGCTCTTCATTGATAAAATGAGGTTCATAAAGGTACTAACCACATAGGGTGGTTTTTAGGTTAAAATATTTTCAATATATTAATATGTGTAAACATGCCTAGAACATAGTAAGCCTTAAGTTTTTGTGATTATTATCTAATAATCTAAGATGTCCATAGGAGAGGAGATAGATGCAGATCATCGTCTGTGGACCTAGTGAAGGAGAGTGAGAGGGTGGTGAAGGGCTCGTTGCACGGCATTGACAACCTCAGATGAGAGACTGCAGTGTGGAACATGGAGAGGCAGGGGCTGTGCCCTGGGCTGAGCAGGGGACAGTTACAAAATCAGAGAGCCAGCCTAGGAAGGGGAACAATCTGCATTCCATCTGAAAGAAGGGCTTCAAAAAGAGCATTATCAAAAGGGGGTATCACCCATGGCACAAGAATCATAGCATGATTTTGCCTGTGGCTCACAGGGGACTGTCTGTCAGTGGTAGGGGCTAACTGCTCCTGATTTTGGCAGAGATTCACAAACCTGATATTTTAGAATTTATTTTTCTCCATGAAAAACCTCTGATTAACAACCATAAGAGAGGAAAAATGTGCATGCTTGCAGACCTGTGGTTTGAAAATTGCTTGTAATTCTCATATTACTGTCTGCCACCAAAATACCTCAGCCTGACAAGATCAGAGCCACTGTCATCCTTTTACATTTAATTTTAATTTACACGAAATAATGTTCTTCCTGCTCCATTTCTTCCAATTCTTTTCTTCTCCTCCCCTATTCATTTTTCCTTATCACTTCAAAGTCACTCCTTTCAGCAGCACCGCCGCTTCCTGCTGTAATGTGCTTCACCTTTGTACATCTAATAGCAGCATTATTTTCATTTCAAGTTTATGTCTTCTGAGGCTATACGTCTGAGTGGTAGAATTAAGCTTGGAAAAAAACAAGCTGACTGTTTAATAGGAACCATTTCACTTTTGTTAACAATTACTTTGGTTGACATTGCTTTTTTTGGAAACACTTTTGTTCTGGATTTAATTTAGAAATTCGGGGAACACTAGAAAACTCATAAATGCCCCTTGGTTCCTCCTCCTTCTTCACTTCCACTTCCCTTCTTTCCTTTTCCATGCCTTTACAATAGACCCACAAGATGAAAAACATTTACTTTGGCTATTGGTTTATATACACATCTTCAAAACGCTGGATCTACGGGTAACAGATTTACAGATAGCTTTCCTTAAGACAATGTTTGCTGTGACACAAACTCTCCTTAGGTGATGATTAACTTTAGCATCAGACAGTTTTCACTACTTGAGACAGATATACAATGCTAACTTTAGGGATAGGGTTTGCTCTCTTTTCAGCTCAGGAAGTATATACCTACCAGCTACCACTTTTAGAGACGAAATTGCTTTCCTGGATAAAGCATAAACTTGCCCTAATTTGGTAATTCTTTATGCTTCTGTGTGCTTTCATCAGAGCTGTGCATTTATCATAATGTATTGCCTGCATAATTGTTCTCTTTTGGAATAAGAAAACACTCAGTGCTCTGAGTTCTACTTTCTGGCAAATTCAGGTCAGCTTCATCTCCCTTTCCAACTTTAACCTCTTGCTAAAGGCCACCACATTCATAATATCATGTGTTGAAAGTTCTGAGAGACTTTACTTTTCCTAATTCATCCCCCCCCAAAAGATGATGGCTACTCTTCTGAATTATTGCATCCATTTTAGAAAAGGAACTAATTACTTTTTATTTAACAAGGCATATCCTGTGACAGATAGAGCTTGGTTCATGTGAAAATGTATAAGTGGTAGTAAGGAGATCATTTTCTCCTACAAAATGTAATTTCCAAAGTGATTTAAATGGAACATAAAGACGTGCTCATGAACATGGCTGCTTTTACAGCTAACGCAGATATCTTACTTCTACCACTGATATTCCTGACTGCCTTATCCTCACAGATTCTCATTAAATGTTCCTAACTACTAACAGTTTTCTAATTCTGACTTTTGTGCTGGCTCTTGAAAGATTTGTGTAGAGTTTTGAAATAAATGTGTAAGTGTAGATGTGGATCTCAGATTCCTAAAGTGATAACATTGCTGGTCACCTTGAATAATTATGTGTGGATGTAGCGCCGAAAGACCATAGTGCCACCAATATTCCTCTTTCTGCTGCTTAAGGATCCATTTTTGTGTCCTGGCTTATGATCCTTCCTTTAATTATAGAAAAAGCGTTTTTTTGTTTTTTTCTCTCAGGGCATATGCTTTACTGCACTGCTGTAAGTTTTGTGACAATTATAAATTTACTTTTCAATTTTCTGCATTACAGATTCCATTTGTTCTCTAAAGCCGGCTTCATTATTTTTTTCTACCGTACATTCTTTGTATGCTACGTAGCCGAGCAGAAATGCTCGGAAGATAACAGTTTTTCCACGTTATTGTCTTTGGTGAACTTGTTGCTGCTGTGGCATCACAGCAAAGCAGAATGCTCTCAACATCTGAGCAGAAAAGAGTGCTCTAGATAAATACCCATGGTGGGAATAGGGATGATGGCTTCATTGATTCAAAAATCTTTAAACTAGCATTTATAATTGCCTGTTATGAATCAGGACTTCTTTCTGGTGCTTTGTTTACCTTCATATCAGTTTATTTAAAGGATCTTTTATCTCACAATTTAAGGAGGATTTTGTTTGATTTGGGCCATACTGTTTACATGATGAATGCATTAGAATGAATTTCAGTTGCTGCTAGTCAAATGGGCTAAGATATGGTGGGTCATCAAAAGGAACCTGGCTGTCCTAGCTGTAGGTAGTCAACTGGAATGCCCTTCCTTTTTGACCTTCCAGTTGACTGACAGTCAATCTAATGTTGAGACCAGATTTTATCAATTCCCAGAGATATGCTGATTTGACCTTAGTGCTCTATGGGGTTCTTCACTGTTTCTGTTTCTTCATAGTGTGAGCTAACTACTTCACTCCCCATTCCATAATACTATGATTCTGACAACAAATCTCCAAAAGAACAGCCAACTTCTAGTTATTAATTATTGATAGAAACTTTAGGCAAATTATTATTTCAGAATAATATGTGTATAATATGTGATACCGCTTAGGGGTGTGACACAACTGTAAGAGGGACTTTACTTAACAAATGCAATCAGTGTAACCTGGTTCTTTGCATTCTCAGTGAATCCCCAACAATAAAAATAAATAAATAAAACGGATGTAATCAGATGTATAGTACCTCTAAATTAAGTTCTAGGGGGCAGAGTTACCAGCATGTATCAAAGCCTCCAGGTGAATTCTGTAGCACACTTAGTTGATGCTGACCAATTAACCTACACTTATCTTTAGAATTAAGACTGGTGCTGGCTGTAATGCTTCGCTCCTTTCCTTGTAAGGGGGTTAATTAATCAAAAAAACATTGTTTTAAACAAAGATACTTCAAGTATATTAGAACACTCTACTAATTCTCTAGTGCTCTATCTTCAATATTCTTTTGCAGAAAATATTAAGTCACCTGGCTTTAGCTCTGCTTGTCATTTTATTCATTCTGATTGACCACTATATTCTTATTAGCTTGAGAAGGAAATGTCCTGACCTATATGTGAATATAAAATGAGTAAACTGAATCTAGAGGTGCCTCTAGTGACCATAGTGTTGTATACAGTAGAACCTCTCTTAGTTGACCACTGAAGGGACTGTAGCAAACTGGTCAACATATGGAGATGGTCAACATAAGGAAGTAGGCCTACTGTACTGATATGTACATGTGACCTATGAAAATTAGGTCAACTTAAGGAGGTGGTCAGTGTATGGAGGAGGTTTACTGTAGAGGTTCTACTGTCCCAAACTTCTAATGGTGAAAAGAACTAGAATATACTAGAATATAAATTCCACTGGGATTCTGCTCAAACTTTACCAAGCATATGGATCACTTGGGGGAACTTGTGAAATGGAGATTCTAATTTAATAATTTAATTCTAATGCAGACCTGGAGTTGGACCTCAGCGTCTATATTGCTGCAAGTACAGCATTCAAACTTGGCCTAGAGTAGCAGAAAATTTTAGATTTTAAACATGAGTCCTAAGCGTTAAGGGCTCTGGAGAAAATTGATATCCTTAGATTCCCATGCACAGGAATTGAACCCAAAGAGAAGACTTCACCACAGAAGTTCATTCACATGCTAAGTGGGTCCATTCAAAATTCTCAACCTGGAATTCTGAGAGCACTAAACTCTATTCTGAAGAGTAATGAATGTGTACAGGGCCTGAAATTATTGTACAATTTCTCAAGTCCTGTGGAAATGTGAAGAGATAGTGTGTACATGTGGACAGGAAAACATAGTATCTGGAAGCGGAGGTACTGGGTCTCTGCTTGGCCTCCTAGGCTTCAATAAGTTGTATGTCCTGTCTCAGTTTCCATTTCCTGTGTATAACTCTGCAATAGTAGTAAAATACAACCTTATAAAAATCAACCTTACTTTGATATCAAATGTAAGAGTTGTATAAAAGTGCTTTGTCAGGTACTGTGCAGATAGGAGCTAAGGAGCTGAACCTAGCAGTGGTCACTTATACACACATCAGAACACTTACTTTGCTTAAGTTTCTCTACTTTTAGGTTGTTTAATTTTTAGTAGTGAGCATTCTGACCGAGAATTCAGTTTTTTATTGTTTCTCTTGGGTGTCATTTGTATGCAGTTGGGGTAGAGTTCTATAGTAAGAAAAAGATTTTTTTTCTTTTTATTTATAACACCAGCATTGTTACTACTATCCCAGTATATTTTTGAGGAAGTGGGAGTGATGACTGGCTGGATGAAAGAGAGTATAGGACTCTTTGAGATATCCAGTTGGTGTTCTGTAGCATCCCTGGATGATATCCTGAGTTACTACAGCTTTGAGAATTGCTTAATCAACACGGAGGTGTGTGTGGTTTCAGGAGAACTTGCTGTCCTCACTACCTAGGGAAGAAGTCAGACTGCAGGCAGCTTGCATTTTAATTGATTTCTTAATGAACATTGACTTTATTAAATCTTATACAAAATTCCCCATAGCATCTGTTAGTGATAAGTGACAAGAAAGATACTAAAAATTTAGTGAACACTAAGAATTCTTTATCAATAGGCCTGTATTGAATACTCTCTAGATGAGGAAGGTAATAATTACATTTATAATGTGCGAGTTATTCCCCCACATTCTATTTATGACACATTTTTGATTGAGTCCATTCTCCTTTCTGACATAAACCCCCATCTTTGTGGGGCTTTGATTCATCTGTATACATACTATAAATCCTGACAAAGTTTCCATTTCAGGGATGCATAGTATATCCCTGATATATTGAGGGACAAGGGAAAGAGGGAAGAAGAACAGAGAGAAGAAGGGAGGGAAGGAAGGAAGAAAAGGAGGAAGGAAAGAAGAACAGAGAATGGTAAATGCATAGTGTTGTTCATTGTTTTCCAGAAAATTCACTCTGAATTAATGTCCAAGAAGAGAAGAAATGGTTTTGAACAACTAGATATGTTAGACTTCAGGTCTGCTCTTTGGAGTTGGTATCTCACTTAATTTGTCAAAACATGCAGACGGAAGAACCTGAAATGCCCCGTGTCTGCTATGTGCACACTTCCTGCTTTTCCTTCTAGATTTAGACCCTCTCTGATTTTTTTTCAGTCTTAACCATAACTTTTCATGCCCATCATTTCTCTTCTGTAATTAGACTACACTGAGGATTTGTCATTAGAGTTTAAGTGATACTAAGCATCAAAGTCTTTAAGACAACATTTGGAACATGGTAGATGATACTTTCCATGGACACCTCATCGACAGGGTCTTCTCATTGCTGAGGGTCACTGGGACTGTTAGGCTCGCTGACTGGCTGGCTGGACTTGCTGGTTGCACAGCTTGGTGCCTGGTGAGGCTCCCTCCACTGACAGGTGGCTCTGCAGTGTCTGCTTCGTCTTACACTGCTGTGGTGGTTGCATTCACTACAGGCTTACTCCAGAATAAGTAGGAAAGGGCCAGGAAGAATACGTGAAAGTTCTGAATTAAGGGGTATTTAGGGAAAATTGAAGTTTATTTTTCAGAAATAGGTATATGGACATATTGTATCTGATGTAATGACTAATTCATCTGCCTGTACAGATGAAGAAGTCAGAAAGAATGAAACAAAATAACCTGCTACCAATAAACCGAACTTTTCTAAATGCTTGCTGCTTGTATTCTATCATTTATGTATAATATAATTTATGTTTAATCACACCCAGAGCCTTGCCAAGTAGGTCCCATAGGAATTACTCTAATGAATACATAAGCATCTCTTGTATTGAGCATATTAATTGCTTATATGCAAATGATTTTAAGTACTTGAACAGTTTGACTTAAGAAGGATAAACATTATCTCTGTAATCTTGTATATGATATTCATTTGCCTAGTGAGCCCTTTTCTGATGGATTATATAAAGGCAAACTTTATAATCAACTGAATACAAATTATCCCGAGTTTAGAAAAACAAATTAATCAGGTTTTATGATCTTTAGTTCCAGACCTCTTTACCACCTGATCCACTATGGTAAAGCAACACAACATGAATTGGTACAAATGACTTACTTTTACATTGACAGTCTTTATTTTTCACTACGATCTTTTAAGTGAACTTCTAGGTAATTTTAGAAAATAGAATTTGGATTAGGATTCTGGAATTAGACAATCAGTTTACCAATATTAATGACAGCCTTGCATTTAGGTGACTAGGTCTTCCAGTACCTTTGCAGTCTAAAGGCATCCATGATGGTACTTCTCTTGGATCTCAAGGTATCACCTATCTATTTTAGGTGTTAATTCTTAAATATTAAAAAGCAGAATCTTAATATCTCAGAGATGGCTAGACCTTTGAGGTTAGCTTGTAAAAACCCGCTAATTAATGCACAGATTTTAATTTTCAGACAATCTTTTGTGTGTAATGTTCCCCTACTACAATGAGAGGAATGTTTGTTTGTTTGTTTGTGGAAGGCAAATACTCACATGCATCTATTTCCACTATACCCACTCACACACATACTCATTACAAACAGATTATAAAATAATTTATTGTTAGAGTAAAAAGAAACCATACATATAACTAATTTTGAACTACACCGTGTACCTAAGAAATAGGACTTTGATTGATGCAAGAGATCCATCTGAAATTTTTCAAGGATATCATAATCTGAATTCTGCTTTCTGTTTTTTCATTTCCATAGCCATGTGATCTTCTGGATCTTAGGTTTGGGCAAAATTTCCTATGGGTTTATTTGCCAGGATATTCCTTTGTTCCAGGGAATCTTAAACTATGGTCATGTTTCTTAAAGTGTGTTCTGGATAATATTGGTTAAATAAAATATGTACAAGTGGCCTTTGCAATCTTCTCAAGTACTTTTAGGAAATTCTGGATACATTTGTTTATTCACTGAGCAAACACTTATCTCTTACTCCTACTATAGGTGAGCATAAGGTGAGGGACTGTAGACGTAATGGTGGGCAAAATGGATGTGATTACTGCCCTCATGTTGCTTGAGGTATAGTAATCAAAGTAGACATCAATTAATGAATTATGCAAATATAGAATTCAACAGATGATTGTAGTACATAAAGGTAAAGGACATTATAGTAAATATTGGAGGGGAAGTGTATATATTTAGGAGTATTTGGGGGCTAGAGAATGTTTTCCAGGAACAGAGCGAGGCAGAGCAATTCAAGAATGGAACAAAAGACTTGAAATTAAGAGAAACATGAAGTTTGAGGAATTTAAAGACGGTTCAGTGTAGTGGAAACATACACAGAGAGGTCAGTGATATAAGCAGAGGCCAGAATGAATAAAGTATTAATGTTTTTATAAAAGACCATTTTTGGAGGAGCATAGCATGATCACTTTTTCATATTTTAAGTAACATTTTGGCTACAGTGTAAGAGGATGTTATGTAATAAATTGTGTCTCCCCTCCCCAAATTCATATGCTGTGTCCCTACCCTTGATGTGACTGTGTTTGGAGATAGGGCCTACGAGATGATAACAAAAGTTAAGTGAGGTCATGAGCCTGGGGCTCTAGTCCTCTGATAAGACTGGTATCCTTGTAGGAAGAGGAAGTGACCCCAGAGTGCACATGGCTCTTTCTCTCTCTGTCCCTCTACATGCAAGAAAAGAGGCTTTATGAGGACACAGTCCTGAGGTAGCCACTTGAAAGCCAAGAAGAGAGGCCGCGTCAGAAATCAAACTTGCCTACACCTTGACTTTAGACATCCAGCTTCCAGAGAGAAGATAGGTTTCTGTAGTTTAGGCACCCAGGCTGTGGGATTTTCTTGTGGAAGCCTGAGAAGACTTCTAGGTGGACATGGGATTCTGGGTAAAGGACCACAGCAGTGGTTCAGGTTAGAGACAATGGCACAATGGTTTACAATGGAAATAGCAAAGCTAGAGGAAAGTACATCAAAATGAGAGACTTTTTGTATGTAAATTAGAAGGATTTGGTGTTGGATTATATATCCACAAGTATAAAGTGAGAGGAGGGGGACTGGGATTAAGCTTCCTGGCTTTATCTAGTGTGACATGTACAACTAGAATCTAGTTACTAGATAAATGGCTTGCACACATTAGGAGTCAAAGGAGGAAGATCCTATTGGGCTGTGACCCATGAAGTTCAGTCTTTGACACATGAAGTTTCAGGTGCTTTTGGATATGTTGAAGAAGCAGGTGGAACTAGAACTTAGAGACAGAGAAATTAAACAGTGCTTAACAAGTTCTGTTACTATGTAACTTCTCAGAATGTTTAATATGTTTAAGTATATTGATTGAACTGGGACTCTCCAATACAAGTTTATTGCAATTTTCCAAACTTGGACCTCTTTTCTGAAAGAATAAGCTAATATTCTGTAAGATCTATTTGATAATTGCTGGTCAGTAAGTTTATTTTCAGTTATTTTTTTCCCCTGCTGCTTGATATCAGTAGCTTTTAATTTATTTAGTAAAACATATTTTGGGAACATGATGACTGTGGGGATGAAACAGGGGAGGATTCAAGACAGGAAGTCTTCAGTTTCTCAGAATGCCCCAACAAACAATGCTAAGGTCTCTAAGATGCCTGGCGGGAGCTGAGCTGAGTGCCAAGAACGGAGCTGGAACACCTTCTGCCTTCCAGGCCACTCCTGGATACTGTGCTGAGACACAGAGAATACCAACTCTTTTCTAAAGTCTCTGCCTCCCTCTACAAGTTGTTGACTGTCTCTCACAGTTATACCATTCCTGGGTTTGAATCCTATCTTGTAAACTTAAAAAACTTTGGGCTGGCCTACACCAAGTTTCAAAGTTATTGCCTAGAGACTCAAGTCAATTGAATTTCAGGGGCTTAGGACTGAGATAAATAGAACTTTATAATTTATGTTTCTCCTTAGTGTTTTTGGCATTGTAATATCCTACTGTATGCAACGTCCTACAACCAAATTTTTCACCTGACTTATATTTGAAAATTTATTAACTACATGTAATTCTGCCCATTTTTTAAACTACTACATAATATTATGTAATATAAATATATTGAAATATATTTAGATATTCAACTATCATTAACTGGATCAAAAATACACTATGTACAAGTAAATTAGTAGGAGATAGAGGAATAGGAAAATCAAATACAAGAATTAAATGATTCTGCCTGGTCTTTGCCAAAATTATATGGACTACAGAAGTTTACCTTATTCATATTAATTGTCTCCTTTTCATCTTTACTTTTGAGAGATAAAAGACCAGCTAAACAAATCTCTAGAAAAGCCCTCTGTGCTAAATTTTATTCCCAATGTCAGATTTTTGATGCCACTTTTCTTCTTATTCCAAAAATATGATGTTACTTTCTAAATGCTTCTTCTCTCCTCCAATTAAATCACTCAGAAGCTTGTTTTCCAGTTATTGGTGACAGCTTATCAAGGACAGTCTTTTCCTTTGAGTGTCTTATTCATAATGGCCCTGCAGATGTTTTGGGTTTTAATTTTGAATTAAACTAGATTACTTGTTTAATTCCGGTTATTAGGTGATTAACATGTTTGTGAACTTCATTTGTATCATTGCATGTTGGAGAGACTTTTCTGTGTGATGAGTTTGGAGGTTAATAATGATTTAAACACTTCCTATCTATAGAAGAAGCCCTGTTTGTGTTCTGGCTTCCTAACACCCACTTCCACCTCACTCTGCAGGGTCTATCTGAACTTGTGGTAGCAGAATAATTGCGAGATAGTTGGGGGTGTTGAACTCAATTTACCAATTGCTACAAGTAGAAAAAAGAAATTATGTGAGGCATAGTTTTCATTATATGTTCATAAAAATGAAGTTTGACCTGTGTTGCAATAGAATGTTAATTAGACTTTTAAGAAGGCAATTAAAGAACTATGTTTACTGCTAGGATAAGTGAATTCAAGTCTATTACTCTTTGATTTGGCAAAAAGGGGGAGTTTCTGGTTATTTAAGTGTAACTTAGGTACATACTTGCTTTTCCTGAAGAAAACTTTCCATTGATATGAAGTTTCTATGTGGATAATTTTAATTTTTCAAGATCTCCCTGTGGCAAAAATAAAAACATTGGAGATATATATCTATACATATACATACACATATGTATGTATGCACACACACTCATCTACCTTTCTGCTGTATATGTTTAATAGCAATTTAAATCACCTTAACTTAGAGGGGCTCAAATCTTTCATCTAAGATTCTTTGCTGTCCAAGTGAAGATCATTATCAAGGAAAAATTACATTAATCAGAATTTAGGCACTCCCAGGCAGAACAGAAGTGGGATATCAAAGTGTCTGCCAAGAATTAGCAAGTGAGCTGGCACTAGCACTTTGGACAGCGAAGGTGAGAGGGTTGCTTGAGGCCAGGAGTTCAGATCAATGTGGGCAAGAAAAATTAGCTGGGCGTGGTGACCTGTTCTGTGGTCCCATGACTCAGGAAATTGAAACAGGAGGATCACTTGAGCCCAGGAATTTGAGACCACAGTGAGCTCTGCTCACGCCACTGCATTCCAGCCCGAGTGAGACCCTGTCTCAAAGAATTAAAAAAAAAAAAAAATTAGGAAACTGTAATGGGATGAGATGACTCTGTTCCTCCATTTTTTTCATACTTTTATTCCTACTGACTCTAAGCAGCTGTGTAAAGTGTCAATCCCCTGCCACTGAGAGTGGCAAGCTTGGCGTTGGCTGAGCTCCCTGGCCTGTGAAGCCTGCCTCCTTCAATTCCGCAGCTGGCACTGTGGAACCTGCTTATCCTGGGTGGGAATGCTGCTGAGCTCCTCTTCTGATATGTCAAAAGATGTTATTAATTGCAACTCTTGCATTTTATGACAAGAGTCATTTCCTTGACAGGGTATCAAGGCTCTAGCTTGGCTATTTACGTTACTTTAGTGTGTGCATTTTTAGCTTCCTAAGGCAGAATTCTGGAATTGACAACTTTTTGTTGGAACTGCTAATGCCACAGCCCCAAATTATACAGAATACACTGATAATACAATGGTTACTATCACTTTGGATATAAACTATTGGTAACATTGATATGATGTTGAACCCTAAAGGAAAGAGGTAAAGGCTATTGCATGCACAGAGTGGGTTTGAGTTTATGAGAACCCAGGTCCTTCTGAGTTTTCACTTAACATGTTATGAGCTTTTCAAATTCAATCTCATTTGGTTACCATGTTCTTCTATAAATTATGGGCAAATGGAAGATAATGTCTTTTCACTCCTCCGCATATACCTGGTACTGGATTCTGGTCACACTGTGTGTATTCATGGCTATTGCTCTTGCTGGAGATTGTAGCAACTGTGCAGATAATTGCCCAGTTATCATCTCTATTATTTCTTCTGTGATTTAAAAATTTAATATATAAATATAATTCTGGAGAGAACTGCCTTTAGACATTATTATAAATTTTACACACCGTTATGCAAATCTAGGACTACATAAATGTCACTTAATGCTAATAATTATCAGTGCAGTGAGAAGTTTTAGCTTTGTAGATGATCTGAAAGAATGTACAGAATTTTACATTTCTGGGAAATACAGTGCTGGTGAGGTATCTAATTGGAAGATGATCTTTCACGTGAAGAAAAAGCAAATTTTTTGTTTCTCTCTACTTCAGAAGTAGCTGACCATCTCCTTATTACTTCTTGAAGCCTTTCTCAAGATAGAGATGCCATCTGTGTCAGATGGCTTGGGGTGAGAAAGCAGTGTAAAAGAGTTGCAGCTTTTTGTTATCCCAGTGATATGAAACAGCAATTTTCTGGGATAAACTATAAGTTCAGAGAAAATAGAATTTCCTAGCATGTCAATTTTGGACATTCTGTGAGTGTCCAGCAAAGAATGCTGTGAATTGCTTCTGTCAGTGTGACTGGCACAAGCTCTTAAAACTGTTGACAGCTTGCAATTCTTTTTACTGACTTTTGAACAAATTATTGACTTTATTATGCATTAACTTTTGTGTTAATGCAGTAACAGTATAAATGATTGAATACAGATTTTTCAAATAAAACCTCTTACTGAAAAATTAAACCTCAGAAAGACCTATAGTTATTGTCATTCCGTGACCATTTGATGCATCAGGGTTTGTATTTGATTTCAGTTTTAAACAAGTTCTAAAATCTGAGGTGACCTCCTGGGATGTCCAAATACTTGAACTTGTTTGGGCTCATATTATGTTATTAATTAGTCTTGATGGATAATTTGCTTATGAATTATGCTTTTACACTGTGGTTCATAAATTATAAATTGTGCCTAACAGATTGTGTCTATTTTGTGGCTAGCTGTGTTCCTGAATGCTGCACCTTGCTGTCTAATAAAGTTCCCTTGATTTACCGTACCTTTACAAGCCAAGATCTCAGATGGTAACACATATTTATTTTAGTGTTTAATGCTGAATTCCACCTTTTGATTAAAAACTTATTTAGTCTACTAAAATGGGGTTTGGTTTAAATTCCAATTAGCCTTTTGCTTCCTCTGTGCTTGTTAAGTGCATAGTATTACGGCACCTTGATAACAGGGTATAGTTTTATTCCTAAATTCTTCACTGAAACTGACTATATAAAGCCAGTCTGAGGCTCCTAACTCCACTTAACCTGCTGGGATGACTAAACTAATGACTGTAAAGTAAAAGAAGTGGTTCCATTTACAAACATTTAAAGCCTTATTTTTCTAATAAGGTTTTAAAAAATGTAAATAAGGTATTTATTAATAAAAATGTATAGGAGCCATATTTTTGCAAGCTTGGATGAGGTGCATCTGCATCAAGCCTTTGACACCTTGTAAGGTGCCCTCTTGATCTTCATTTTATTTATTTATTTAGTTTTTGCTTATTGTCAATTTAATTCACTAAAACCTGGGCACTTGAGGCCCTTGTATTAAGAAGTTGAATAGCAATATCCTGTGTCTTCATCGTCCACACTGTGTCCTCATCTCATTCTTCCCTTCACTTCCTCTATTTCAGCTGTACGTCCCTCACTGTTATTCCTCGAACATGGCATGTTTTTTTTCCCCTTGACGAGCCTTTGGCTCAGCAGTGTATTTTCCCAGGAACCCTCTTCCTCTGACATCTTCATGGGTCACTAACTCTCTCAGCATCTCTGCGTCTTTGCTCATCTTTACTTTCTTTGTGAATTCCATCCTGAAACCATATTAAGAATTTCACAGAATCCCATTTTCCAAACCCAGCGTACTTGATTCTCTTTACTGTTCCACTTCTTCACTGTGCTTCTTATTTTGTAAAAAAATAATCTTCTTCCTTATAGTTTACTTTTATTGTCTCTCTATTTTCATTAGAATTGAAGGTCCACAGGGTATGAATCTTTATCTGTTTTGGTCATTGGTGTATCTGAAGCACCTAAAGAATCCTTGGTTTATAACAGGTGTGTGACTGAGAGTGATTGGTTTAACTGAATAAGGTATTGTTATATTCTTAGGTGACCATTTTCTGGTGAGAATGTTAATATCATCATGTTAAAACAGCTGACTCAAAATCTACCCATTGCCACCACTGCTAATATGCTGTCCTGTTTCAAGCAGGAGCTGTGAATACCTGGCTATAGAGTTTTTGTCTTACACTATAGTCAGGCATCCTCAAACTATGGCCCACGGGCCACATGCGACCCACCTGGGACATTTATCCAGCCCACTGGGTGTTTTTGCCATCGCTGCCTGTCCTGCTTAGCAGCCGACTCGTCCCGGGGCCTGCAGTCCGGCCCTCAAACGGTTTGAGGGACAGTGAACTGGCCCCCTGTTTAAAAAGTCTGAGGACCCCTGCTATAGGTAATAGGGATACATTATTATTTTGAGCTATTGCATCCGTCACCGGACCAGACATATAACTCTGTGAAGAAGGTTTGATGGAGAAGATATTGCTGGCAAAAAGGACACTTAGAGACTCTTACGTAGCTCTTTTCTAGGAACATTGAGGTTCTTGAGTCTCTTAATGTGCCTTGATCTTTAGCATCTCATTGCCTTGTACATACAATTCCCTCTGCTTGAATGAGTCCTGGCATGTAGCAGGTGATCAAAAATTATCAACACTATTAATTTATTAACAAAATTAAACTTCAGTTCTTTTTTATTACTCCTTGTATGTATAATTCTATTGGCAATAGCTTAGAAAGGGAGATTGGCAGGACAAGATTTAGAAATATCTGTGTCTCTCAAATTCAATTCCTAAGTGAACTGGTTATTTCTGTTGACAATCTGAAGTCTACTTGCGTTACCCATGAGTCTCGCATATGGCCAGTGCACAGTAATTATCTGGAATAATTAAGTGAGCAAATCCTGAAGCCCTGTTTATGGGGAGGTTATCTGTGACACAGAGAGGTGAGAAATTAGCCTAAGGCTACTCAGCTAGGTTCTAAGAGACCAAGTTTAGAATTCACCTGTTCTGATGGCATCTCAGTTCATTACTTTAAAAAATTATTTCCATTGCTTCTTGAATTGTTTATGTAATACCTTAAAACTACAACTCTTTTCAAGGATGCAGGAAAAAAAAATCATCCACCTACTTAGAAATGTACTGGAGCTGAGAAATCAAAAGATAGCTTGGAGATAATGAGTCTATGTGTAATCAATTTCTGCATTGGATGACAGCAATCAGAAACCAAGAGGCAGTTCTTCTTCTGAATAAAGGATCCATTTATAAAAACATTGCCAGTTCCTGGCACATGGCAGTTCTACACATGTATATCAATTCATACTGATTTAATCTTGACTTCTAGATGTTTAAGAATTGTGAGTAATCATGGGAATGGATGGCCAAAGCACAGAGGAAGTCATTCTGATTAAAGCACTCATGGCTTATAGCCTACAGCAACATGTTCTCAGTAAGATGCCAATGAAAACTGACTTAATTTATAAGAGAAAATTTCTGAAATATCATTAGGAAAATACAATATGTTTACTTATAAACAAATGTGTATCCAGTTATAATAACATAGTTTGTAAATTCAAAGAAACTTAGTCAATTTATCCTAGTTCTTGGCTTTAAAAATCTTATTTCCCAAATTAATAGGACTCAAAAGTGCCAACAAAAATATTTTGTCTTCTCTTATATGATATCAGAATAAGACCATTTGAATTAAAAATCTGGAATGTGAATTATTTTTACTATCAGAGAATGATCATTTTAACATAGTTTCAGAAAAACCCTAATTGTAACCCTTGAAGCATCAGTGTGTTAAATGACATTTTAATAAGATTTAATTTTGAGATAAAAATGCCTATGCTACTATTATGTTTACTACTATAATGTAAACTCCTCAAGTGTATGGACTATTGTTAAGTTACTTAAAAAACACTTTTAGTGTCCGATATTGCCAGGTCAACATATAGAGGTATAAGAACAAATGAATTTCAAATTCTACCCTTGGCTCAGTGCCTGTGGCTCAAGTGGCTAAGGCGCCAGCCACATACACCTAAGGTGGCGGGTTTGAATCCAGCCTGGGCCCGTCAAACAACAATGATGGCTGCAACCAAAAAAAAAAAAAATTCTACCCTTTCTCAGTATATTCAGATAGGAAAATAAGTAAAAGAATAAATATAAGACAATATGATTAGTATAATAATAGAGGTAAGCACAAGGTACTACGGAAACATTAAGAAGATTCCAAAGGGGATATATTTCTTTGGGCACAGAGCACTGACTATAGGACTGCGTATAAACACTTGCTCTTCTGGAGTGGTTATTTTAAGTGCTTTGAAGCTGACACTGTATCTTAAGTATTTACATTAAAATGATTCCTAGAATATGCATGAGGCAGATCTAATACTGTCCTAAAGGGTATTCAGAAAGAGACTCTAGCAGAGCAAGACTGAGTTGGGAAAGAGGCCTGGATCTGGAGTCTATTTAGTGTTGTCCACCAAGTTCAGGGTTAAGGGCTTGACATTTAGAGCTTGACACTCTAAGAAGAAGGTGATGGTAGTTACTGACTTTGTGCCTTTAGACAAATTAATAAATATTTGCATTATTTTCTTCATTTGAACATTTGTGGATAAAAATGCCACCTACCTTTGTAGGGTTGTGGTGAGAGTGAAGTGAATGCCTTTGTAGAAACTACTTAGAGCAGTTTGAATTAAAATAATTCAGTTTGAAGTAAAATAATTTTTAGTATTATAAGAAAACCACATATATTTGGCACAACATTTTCATGAGTGTTGTATGTTAATAACCTGCCTACTTCTCTTCTTCACTTAATCATGAGGATCTGATTGGAATGTAATTGGGGTTCTTTGAAATGCGTGGGGGTCAAAGGAATGCCTAGTGTACATGGGAGGATTGAGTTGCATTATCACTGTACATTTTTCATGGCTATACACCACTGGATAAAGATTGCTAAAGTAGCAAGCAGGAGGAGAGCTGAAATATAATGTCACTGAACATATTTCTGATGGCTCTCGGGATTGGTGTAAGCTGTGAAAGGGTCTGCTGCCTCCTTCTTTAAAGTAAATTTGAATTACAACCTTAATGAACAGTCTAAGTTATATAGGCTATGCTTGGACCTGGATGAAGTGGAGGGAGTAAGAGAATTATAAACTTGATTTTTACCTATTTACGAGCCAGATATCAGTAATCTATCTGCATGTAGTAGATTTCAACTGGGTGTAAGTCTGTGGGGAAAAATTAGGGGCAAAGGAATTGCTGAGATGGAAAAACTCACATGCTGTGGGCCAGTACAAGGAAAATATTACATGCTTTAGCATTCTGTGGAGATCAAAGTTACTAGCAACACTGTTTACTTAATTTCCCTGGTATTTACTTTCCTCAGCTGTAGAGTGGGCACAGTATTTCCTACTTCCATGGTTGTTATGAGGAATAAATGTGCCCACCTGTGCAAGAGAGGACACGATTAGTTCCTGTTAAATATTGGATCTTTTTGTGAATCCGGAAATTTTAGGTAATTTGTTTTTGCCATCTGAGAGGAAAGTTGCTCCCAGAGAGTATGTTTGGATTACTAGTGGGTGGGCTCCTTCCTTCTAACTTGCCAGTGTGTTTTCTGTAGTTCCGCACCTGACAGGCTGGTCTTTGCTGTAGCTTCTGCAGAACAGATAATAAAACTTTTTTTTTTTTTGCTGAAGATTTCATTCTGAGAAATATTAGGAAACACAGAGAATACTTCCCGCATTCCATTCTCTCATAGTAAATCTTCCAATGCAGTTGAACTTATCTTGTTTTATATGTAGTTTTTCTAAGATAAACTTTAAGTTGTTGAATTAGATTTTCACTGAGGAGGGGAAAAACAAGAAAAAAAGTCACAGTAGTTGGAGATCGAGAAGGGGAGAAGAGCTTGATTATCTTTGAGTTGCAGCCTCTGCTGGTGCAGACAAATGGCAGCCACCGACGTGCTGTGTGCTCTGCAGGGCCCTGGAGGGCTGCCCAGCCATTATCTACCTTTATATTTCATAGACATTTGTACAGAAACACTGCATAAATATGAGACATGTTAATTGCTCACAACATTTTAATTTTTCTTTTTTAATTTAGCAGGCTAGTCATAAAATACAGAATGTTGTTTGGGTAGGTTGAAATTTTTATGTTTGGCTCTTAAATTTTTCGGGGATACTTTTTCTTGTGTAAAAAGTTAGTAATAAATACTTTGTATTTGTATCATGCCTCACTCCAAACAGATCAAAGTCTTGATCAGAAACTTACTGAGACCTGGGAAGAATTCCAAATTCTTCTGTACTCTCTTCAGCTCTCCTGGAAATGCTGCTTCTAACTGTGGGTTTGAGTTATAGGGAAACTGTCTCTGTTATGTACCATCAGCTCCTTGAAGTTTTGCTTAGTTATTTATTCCTGTGGCAAACATTTCAAATCCTGAAAGCTCACAGCCCTCTGGTTCTATCACAATTATTGAATGATTTTTTTTCCCATATTTCCTTTAAATTTTGCTTAAAAATCAGTTTTAGTTTGGGGAGAGTTGTGCAAAATATCTGTATGAGAGCACCAAATAAAAAAATTACTAATAAATTCTTAAGGATTATAGCAAAAAGAGAAGTAATACCTGGTGGAAAGAGTGATAGAATGTATTTTCGTAGAGAATTCCTCCAATAGGAGATGTTTCTGACCACTCAGAGTATCGACCATGCTGTGTAATTGTATGTTCTTTTAATGCCACATGCTAGCCTTTTTTTGCTTTTATTGTGTTTTTTCCTTTCTATTGCTGCAAAGCCTTATTCTTTTTTTGTTTATTCAAAAGTTATCTCCTCTGAGAAGTTTTTCCAGACCTGACCACAAGGCTCAATTTGTCATTTTTAACTCCAGCCTGAATGTTGCCTTGGGTCTAGTAGCACTTATCTAGAATACTGTAATTGTTTGTGTACGTGTTCATCTCTCTCGCGGAAAGATCATCTGTCTTACTGTTTTCTGAGCGTTTATTATCTAACCCAGTGCTAGACACATACAAATTGCTCATAAACATTTGTAGAAAAAATGAGTTTTATAAATTACCAGAAGTTTCTATAAAATTTAAAAACTGCAACAGATGTTTCATTTAAAATAAGCTCCTCTGCTTCCACCAAATCCTCATCACTTCAGAAGACACCGTATTGCAGATGCTTTAAAAATAACCAACCCATTTACCACATTAAATGTAAATAAGCATTTGAAGAAGGGAGAGGAAAAAGGAAATATAAAGATTAGAGAATGTAAAATATTTTAAAAGTTAGAAGAAATTACGGAACAATGTTAACTTTAAAAGGTGAATTTGCTTTATTTAAATGAAAAATTTTAGGAGTTAAATAGAAAGAAAACGCTTGCTTCTGAAAGGCAGTAAAGTGTTTCAACTTTTGGAAACTTCTACAGATATATTAGAGATGATCCTTTGCAATATTGCCCCTGAAGTTATATAGTCACTTGTTTACTCTTGTGTGTTAGATTCCAGTCTTCATTTTACATCTCGTTTTGTCTGCTTGAATTTTATAGCACACAGTCCAATCTTCAAGAGAACGTGAATGTATTCTTCCTGTTCTTCCTCACTCTATAGAACCTTGAGGCAGTTTTTCAACAAAATAGTTCAGTGAATTGCTATCGAGCTCCAAGCAAGTAAGTCATAATGAAGGGAAAAGAGTTTGGGTTTCTAACTTCTCTGCCATCACCGTCTGCTCTATGAAGATTAAAATATTCTATCCCTAGACCACATGTTTCATGATGATCCATAAAAGAGTATAGATTTTCTGAGGTAGTGTGACCCTCCATAAAGAAATAAGCCCTACATAAATAACAGATCCTTAGTATAAGATATCTGAAATGAAAAGCCTTAAAAATGCTCACCTCCACTAATCCCATTCTTGAGAATCTCTCTTACAGAAATGATCAAAGATGAGTGGGAAAATTTATACTGAAGAACTTCACATTATTATTTATCTTAGTAGAAAATGGAAAACTATTAAATGTATAACAGTATAGACTGTGCAAATAGATCATAATACATCTATATGAAGAAATATGAAACAAAAATCCAGGTGTTGGGTTATTTTTATATATGCATTTGAAAAATGGCTACAATATGACATTATCTGAAGAAAGATAAGAACAAACTTGAACATAAAACATGAAATTAATTTTTTAGAAAATATATACATGCATAGACTATATATTAGGATAAAAACATAAAAAATTAAAATTAAGAGCAATTTTGTTTTTTCATATTTTATTTATTCTATAATGACCATATATTGCTATAAAATTTCAAAAGGGACCACTTTATACATGATTGGGATTCTATTGTAGGAAGTTTTTTTCAAGGTTGATTTAGTGCGTGATAGAGCCTTGTTACAAATGATATTTAGTGCATGATAGAACCTTGTTATAAATGATGTCTTGCTGCATGGTATCCTGAAAAGTGCAAGTAGATCTCATTAGATGATCATTGACTGTGTATCAGAATGACTTGGATGGAGAGAAACTTTTTTATAAACATTTGAGACTTTTTAAAAACATTTCTGCTTGGAACTAATCTCAGTTCCAGTTATGAATCTTATTGCATAAGTTCATCTGAGAATGTGAATGTGAACTTTAGCATATGTTTTTTGCAAAGCTTTCTCCAAGTGATTCAGATACCCATTAGTGATTATACTTATACCACTTTAGTATGAAATAAAGAGACCAGATCTCAAATCCAGTTTAAAAGAAGAAGTGTGAAGAAATGAGGGGGAAACATTTAACTTCTGGTAGGAAGAATAAGTAAAATGTTCAGAGTTCTCTGAAGAGGCAGATAATCATGCAATAGCTTTACTCGTACTAAATTTGTGTTACAATAGATTCAGAATAGAAGTTAGTGCCTTATTACTTTCTTAAACTCCTAAAGTGGGGGAAAGCAGAAGGGAAATGAAAAGGTTTAGTTTCTGTGGGGATAATGACCAGTGAAACATATTTGGATCATTATAAAGACATGCATACCTAAATTGGCAGTGTAACTTAATCAATATTTCTGTTGTTCTTCAGAACAATGCACACAGCTTTAATTCCTTTTACTTGCACCACTTTACATACTATTTCCAGTATTTTTAATCTAGTATTTACATATGTTTTATGTGTTCTTTTAGCATCAATGTTTTTTCAGAGTAACCCCAGAGTTTTCCAGTTTATTTGCTCATCGTATTTTTCCCCAAACTATCCATTCCTTGTTATTCAATTTATTTTTTATTAAGAATTCTGTTCACTCAGTGACAGTCTGCATGACAAATGATCTCAAGCTTTGATTATTTTAAAATGTCTTTATTTTACCCCTTACTCTTGAATATGCACAACAAAGTATCAGTGGATGTATACTTAAAATAAATTATTATAGATGGTTTATGGAAACCTTTTTGTAAACACAAAGAAAATACCTATAAAAGATACACAAAGTAAGTGAGAAATGAATCAAAACATGTCACTTTAAAAATTCAGTGAAACACAAATGAGGACAGCAAGAGAGAAAAAGAGGGCTCAAGAGCAGCAAGACAGGCAGAAAAAAACTTTTACAAAACGTTAGTAGTAAGTCCTTTCCTATTAGTAATTACCTTAAACATAACTACTTTAAATTTAATCAATTTAAATTCCCCAATCAAAAGACATAGAGTGGCCGAATGAATTAAAAAAAGTAAAACTCAGCTATATGCTATGTATAAGAGTCACTTTAGATTTAAAGCCACACAGTCTGAAAGGATAGAGAAACATTTTCTATATAAATGCAAACAAAAAGAGAACAGGAGTGGTCATCGGTTTATCAAACAAAATAGACTTTAATTCAAAAATTGTCAAAAGAGTCAAAGAAAGACTATATACAGAGGAGTGCCCAAAATATATGTATGTGCACACATTTTAAGAAACAAAAACTATATTAAATTGTAATACTCGGTATATACTTATAACATTTGTTCTATTCTATATTGTGTCTTGTATCTCTTGTAATTGCAGAAAACAAACGTGACTTGAATATTACAATTTTCATAGCTTTTCTCCTTTCTTAAATGTGACTTAAGGGCCAAGCATGGTAGTTCACACCTGTAATTCCTATAAGGTGGGCTGCACCTGAGCCCACTGTAGTCATGGCCAGGGCAGCTGAGAAATGCTGTCCCATGATGCAGAAAGTGGAGACTTGAGGTGGCCATGGGCACTGAGCCAAAAGTCCCACAGTACTCCTTCACCCCCAATTAAAACCATTCTGCCTTCAAGGCCCTGGTACTATGATGGGACTGGGGACCTCAAAGATCTCTGAAATGCCTTTGAGGTCATTCTTCCATTGTTTCAATGAAGAGCATCTGGCTTCTTTATATCCATACTCATTTCCAAGGCTAGGAAATACGAGATCAAGATGTTAGCAGGATCAGTGTCTGCTGAAGGCTCATTCTTCATAACTGTGACCACCTAAGTGTTCTCACATGCCAAAAGAGATAAAAAGGCAAAATGAGGATGAATGCCATAATTTCACATAATGGAGGAGCAGAACTTGCCCCCTCAAGTTCTTTTATAAGGCCTTAATCTATTTATGAGGGTAGAGCCTTCATGGCCAAGACTCACACAAAATCAGAAATGAAAGAAGAAGCATTATAACTGATGCTATGGAGATTAAAAGGATTATAAGAGAGTACTATAAACTACTATATTCCAAAAAACTACACAGTCTAGAAGACATGGATTGATTCCTGAAAATAAACTACCGACCAAGACTGAATCAGGAAGAAAGAGTGAATCTGATCAGACCTGTACTTTGTAAGGAGATTGACACAGTAATCAAAAACCTTTCAACAATGAAAAATCCCAGGATCAGTGGGCTTCCTGGATGAATTATGTTAAACATTAAAAAAAAATAATATCAGTTCCTGAACTTTTCAAAAAAACTGAAAAGAAGAGAACACTTCCAAACCAATTTTATGAGCCCAACATTGCTCTGATACCAAAGTCAAAAAAGCTACAATAAGAAAAGAAAATTTCTTGTCAAGATTCTTAATGAATATTGATGCCCATATTCTCATCAAAACAATAGCAAACTAGATACAGCAAGATCTTACATCATGACCAAGTGACATTTATCCATAGGATGCAAGGATAGTTCAACATATGAAAATTAATCAATGTGATAAACCACATTAACAGAATAAAGGATGAAAGTCACATGATTATCTCAATAGATGCAGAAAAAGCATTTGATAATATTTAACATCTTTTCATGACAAAAATCACTTAACAAACTAGGAATAGAAGGAGATTATCTCAATATAAGTAGGGCTATGTATGAAAAGCCCACAGTTAACATTATACTAAATGATAAAAAACCTAAAAGCTTTCCCTCTAAAATCAAGGGCAAGACAAAGATGCTTATTCTTACACTTTCATTCAACATAGGCAAGAAAAAGAAATGCAAAAAGCATTCAATTTGGAATAAGCTATGTAATATTACTGGTGGTTTCTAGGACACAGGGTAGAGGAACTGGGGAGTTGCTGTTCAGTGAATGGAGTTCTAGCAAAGCAGAATGAAAAAGTTATAGAGATCTGCTTTATAACATTGTGCTTATAATAACAGTTTAAAATACTATACCATGGGCTTGGCATCTGTAGCTCAAGCGGCTACGGTGCCAGCCACATACACTAGAGCTGGCAGGTTCAAATCCAGCCTGGGCCTACCAAATAACAATGACACCTACAACCAAAAAATAGCCAGGCATTGTGGTGGGCGCCTGTGGTCTCAGCATCTTGGGAGGCTGAGGCAAGAGAATCGCTTAAGCCCAGGAGTTGGAGGCTGCTGTGAGCTGTGATGCCACAGCACTCTACCTAGGGTGACAGCTTGAGGCTCTGTCTCAAAAAAAAAAAAAATACTGTACCATGTACTTAAAAATTTGCAAGGAAAGTAGGTAAATCTCATGTGAAATGTTTTTTTTTTTAACCACCACAACGAAATAAATATGAATAAATTGAACTCAGCAGTACATAAAGATTCTATTACTAGTGTGATTTATTCCAAGGAAGACATGTTGATTTAACATTTGAAAGCCTCAATTAGTGTAGCTTACCATGTTAACTGAATCAATGATAAAAGCCTTGATTATCTCATTACAAAATAAAAGATTTGATAAAATTAAAAATTCATTCATAAAAGAAAGTTTCAGTAAGCTAGAAGTATAATGGAAATTTCTTAATCTCAAAAGACTATCTACAAAACATGTAAAGGTGATGTTTATTGTTAGACTACCTAATAGTAAAATATTGAATGCTCTGCTGTTTAAAATGAGACCAGAATTTCTTTTATGTTCCTCTTCAACATTATGCAAAATGAAGAAATATAACACCAATATTGAAAATGTAAACACACTCATTTATGTTCAAGTGAGATGATATGGGCAAATAGAGAATTCCAATAGAATTCACTAAGAACACATTAAAAAGTGAATTTGGCAATTTTGTTGAATAAAAATCAGTTGTATTTCTATAGACTTGTAACAAACATTAAAAATGGCATAAAACATCAAATATCTAAAAATGAATGCAATAAAAAATGTGGCAAATCATTCCCATGATCACTCAAAACATTTTTTTAAATTTATCAAATTTAAGTAAGTGAAGTGATACATGATGTTCATGGATTATAAGGCTTAATATTTTAAGATGTAAATCTTCTCTAAAATTCCAAGCAATATTTATCAAAATCTTACTAACTTCTTTTTTTTTTAATGTTTGCATGATGATGCAAAGGAGGTAGAATGGCCAAGACAATCTTGAAAGATAATTAATAGTTGAAGGATTTATATTTCCAGACAACAATATTCAACCCAAAGCTACAATTTTCAAGGCAGTGTTGTATCGATGTATGGACAAAACCAAAATTTAAAAAAATAATTATTTTTGAGACAAAAATTTCACTCTGTCACCCTGTGTAGAGAGCTTGTTATATATGGCTTTTATTATGTTAAATATGTTTTATCTATTACTAATTTGTTGAAATAAAAGGATACTGAATTTATTAAATTCTTTTTCTACAACTATTGAGATGATCATATATGTTTTGTCCTTCATTCTGTTGATGTGACCTTTCACATTCATTAATTTATATATGTTGCATCCCTGGGATAAATCTTACTTGGTCATTGTGTTTTGCTTTCTGATGTGTTGTTGGTTTCAGTTTGCTAGTATTTTATTGAGGATTTTTGCATCTATCTCCATCAGGGATATTGGTCTGTAGTTCTCTTTTTTTGTTTTGTCCTTACCTGGTTTTGCTATCAGGGTAATTCTGGTGTTACTGAATGAATTAGGAAGAATTTCTTTCTCTTTAATTTTTTTTTTTTTTGAGTAGTATGAAAATTGGTGTCAGTTATTCTTTAAAAGTTTGGTAGAATTTAACAATAAAGCCTTCCAATACTAGGCTTTTTAATAATGGGAGAGTTTTTATTGCTGATTTAATATTATCACTTGTTATTGTCTGTTTAGGTTTTTTTATTTCTTCTTGGTTCAATCTTGGTAGGTTGTACGTGTCCAAGAATTTACCCATTTCTTGTAGGTTTTTCATTTTGTTAGCATATAGTTGTTCATAATAGTCTCTAATGATCCTTTATATTTCTGTGGTGCCAGTTGTAATGTTTGCTTTTTTATTTT
>NW_003852526.1:2724289-2732268 GCF_000181295.1 Otolemur garnettii | reverse complement strand
GCTTATCTGTGGTGTTGGGTATCATGGAAAGTATGCGTGGACTTTCTTTTTTTTTTTGGCCCCCATTACCTTTCATTAGTGTTTCTGTATTTAATGTATGACCCAAGACAACTCTTGTTCTTCTAGTGTACCACAGAAAAGAAAAGAGGTTGTGCACTCCAGCTTAGTGGATCACCAATTTTGTTTATTTTTCATAAAAACAACTTTTAACTTTGTTGTTCCCTTGTAATTTCTTAGTCACTATTTAGTTTAATTATGCCCTGAAATTTTTTGTTTTCTTCAATTTAGTAATTTTGGATTTGTTTTGTCTTGGTTTTCCAATTTCTTGAAGTGAATTTCTATATTGTTTGTTTGAAATCTTTCTAATTTTAGCATAGGCACTTAGTACTATAACCCATTCTCTTCGTACTGCTTTTACTGTATCTCAGAGGTTTTTGAGTTATGTTTCTATTTTCATTTGTTTCAGGAAACTTTTTAATTTCCTTCTTAATTTCTTATTTGACCCAATGGTTGTTCAGGAACATGTTTAATTTCCATTTCATTTGTATATTTTCCCAAGTTCCTCTTGTTACTGATTTCTAGCTTTATTTCATTGTCATTTGAGAAGGTACTTGATAGACTTTTGATTTTTAAAAATTTGTTGAGGCTTGTTTTGTTGCCTAACATATAATCTATCCTGGATAATTTTCTGTGTTGTGTTGAAAAGAATGTGTCTTCTGCAGCTGTTGGATGGAATGTTCTGTAAACGTCTCTTTGGTCCCATTGGTCTAAAGTGAAGTTAAATGCAAAGTTTTGTCATAGCTATTTTGTCTAGATGATCTGTCCAGTGATGTAAGTGGGGTATTGAAGTTGCCAGCTATCATTGTACTGATGTCCATCTCTCTCTAGCTGTAATGGTAATTGCTTTATATATCTGGTGCTCCAGAGTTGGACCCATGTATTTTAAATTATTATATCTTCTTGCTGAATTTTTAAAATAATTATATAATGACTTTCTTTGTCTCTTTTTATGTTTTTTGCTTTAAAGTTCATTTTGTCTGATATAAGTATAGCTATTCCTGCACACTTTTTTTTCTTAAATCCTTTCAGCACATCTATATCTTTTAATTGGAGAATTTAAACAGTTTGCATTCAAGGTTGTTATTGATAGGGAAGGACTTATTTCTGTCATTTTGTTAAATGTTCTGATAGTTTTTGTATATTCTTTGTTCTTTTCTCCTTCTTATTTACCTTACAATTAGGTGGTTTTCTATAGTACTGAGGTTTTATTTTTTCTCTTTCTCATTTTTGTATCTGCTCTACTTTGTGTGTTTTCTCAGTGGTAGATATTCTCCTTTTATATCCTACTGCAGGACTCCCTTAAGCATTTCTTACACTGCTGGTCTAGTGGTAAAGAAAAATATGGAATGCTTCATGAATTTGCGTGTCATCTTCTTGTAGGAGCCATGCTAGTCTTCTCTATATCATTCTGGTTTCAGTCTATGTGTTTCCAAAGAAAGCCCTAAAGCTGCTCTTTATCACAAAATATGCCAGCTCCCAGTAGATTGAACCAGTTTCCTTACTTGGAGACACCAATAGTATTAATTATATGTCTCTGTAATTTTTTTCTGTAAATCTCGAGCCATAAAATATACAGTAACTAGTAAGTCTGAGGAATACTTCAGCCTGAAATCTTTATAAGGATTCTGCAACTAGAGTTTTAAAATCCTTTAATAACTACTTGATAGTCTCCCACCCCCAAATTCTCACTTTGAAATCCTAACTCTTAAAATATTGGTTTTAGGTGGGGATTTTGGAGGATTATTATTTCATGAGGATAGAGTACTCCTAAATGGGGTAAATACACTTATAAGATACTAAAGAGACCAGAATTTCCTCTTTTCCCATGCAGTGACATAGTGAAAAGACTTATATCTATGGACGAGGAATTAGGCCCTTACATAATACCAAATCTTCCAAAACCTTGATCTTGGATTTCCCGGTTTCCAGAGCTCTGAGAAATAAATTTCTATTATTCATGTGCTAACCAGTTTATGGTATTTTATTATAGCAATCTGAATGAAATATGACATTGCTTTTTTCCTGCAATTTTTTCCTTGAAGATGGAAGTTTTGGACAACATTTTGGGGTGAAAGACATTGCTTTTCTATCTTGAGTCTGGGAAGCAAACATAAGAAACTTCCCCCACCAAATTTTACCTATAGTATTCACAGATTAATGAATTACTTCTGCCAGGAAATCCCAAATTTTGCTATGGTTGCTGGTCTGCCAGGTAAATCTTTTTTTTTTTTTTTTTTTTTTTTGGGCAGTTTTTGGCCGGGGCTGGGTTTGAACCTGCTACCTCCTGTATATGGGACCAGTGCCCTACTCCTTTGAGCCACAGGCGCCACCCTGCCAGGTAAACTTTTTATCACCTGGGAGACTGAACCCTTGTGAATCCAGGTACCATGCCATTTTTCTTTGGGAAGGCTATGGAGCATTTACTCCACCTGTAAAGTCATTTCTTCGTCCTTAGTATTGGATATGTCATTTGTAACAAAAAGAAAATAATGCTAAATGGACTATGGTTGTATAATGGATTTGTCAATTTTCTGGTGAAAAGCACTTATTCTTACTGAACATACGAAAATAATGAATATTTCTATAAATTGTGAGGAGGATTAGTAAAAGTGTCTGCATTTTGAAGGACCAGTGAGAATCAAAGGTCATTTTAAAGTGTTTTATTTTAGTTAAAAAAAATCTATTAAATTGTGGGTTAGATGTATCTCAAGAAGAAAAAGTTTTTATCATATATCCATAAAAATAAAATGTTAAGAATAGTACCAAAATATTCCAAACAATCATATTTGAATTTGCCTCTTCAATTTATTTATTTTTATAAAATTAGTATTCTTCTGTATCTTAGGTTAGTAAACTGCTTCTTGATTACTACTAGGAAAAAGTTTTGAGAATCTTACTCCATTGTTATTGTCTATAAATAGTCCAAGTGGTGTCAGCTTGTAAGTCTGAATTCAGAATCCTATTCTTTAAAATACGAAATGTTCAGAGAACCTTGTACAGATCTTTCCATGACGCTCCAACAACATCCTTATAGAAGATCCAAATGCTGGTTTTTAGCTTACAACAGGGCAATCAGGCCGTTATAATAGTGAAGCAGAAATGGCCTAAAGATAAAAATGATTAAATATTTGTCTTACATAAACAATATTCAATTGCTTCTTGACTTTTTTCATCCAGTCTGACAATCACTGACTATTAATTGGAATTTTCCTCCATGTACATTTAATATAGTTATGATATGATTTTGACCTAAGTCCATCATCTCACTATTTGTACCTTTAGACCCTTGTTATGCCTATTTGATTTTTTTGCACTTATTTGTGTATGGAAGAGTAGAGATTGAAGTGTAATATTGCTTTTTTTTGCAGCTTTTGTCCGGAAGCTGGGTTTGAACCTGTCACTTCTGGCATATGGGGCCGGTGCCCTACTCCTTTGAGCCACAGGCACTGCCCAATGTTGCTTATATTTTAGTCCACAGAATGAAATCTCTTTCCTTGCTTATATGATCAGGACAAAGTCCCAATCATTTAGTTTCCTTCGTACATTGTGCTGAGGTGAGTCTGGGCTACCACTTTAGTTAGGTTGAATTTTCCCCTTTTTCGTCTTGTAGATATTTAAGCTGGGAGTGAGTTGCTGTAGCTTCCAACCTGCTGCTGCTTCTTTGGGTTCATTACCCACAGGCTTCGAGTCCTGTCATAATCAGAATGCACAGGTTTGTGTTTTCAGTGCCTCCTCTGCCACGGCTCTCTGCAAAATTTGGGGGTATTGTTAGTGCAGACAATTGTCAGGTCAGCGGTTTGTGCTTGTACCTTTTCTATATTCGGGTTCAGCCTACCCTGTCATTCAAGGTCATTTCTGACCCTATCAAATCTTATCATCTTTAGTATCTCTCTCTTTAGTCTTTCATTCCTACACCAAGTACCTGCCTTCATATATGAAAGATGCTAGTTTACTAAGGCTTCCTTGAAGTATCCATTCTTCTTTAGCCACATAAAAAAGTATGACATCTCCTTGATCTAGGTTTTTCTTGTTCTTACCACAAAAACCAAGAACCTTTTCATCCCCTACTTTATATTCTACCCAGCATTTCTTGGTGTTTAGGTTTGAAAATCTTTAGTTTTTTTTCTGTTTGTAATCTTGCTGAGATAGAAATAGAAACCACAGATTTGTCTTCATATTATGACTTTAGAAGGATGATGTATTAGTGATTTAAAACATTGATATGCATTAAAATTATCTTTGGAGTCTACAAAAAATAATAGATATTTTGGTCTTGTGTTGACTCAGTTTTGAGTTAAACCTATATGGAAATTATATATTTTCCTAATATACTTGATTTTGTTGCAAAGCAGAGGTTGAAAGATTGGTAAATTAGAGGAATGTTAGCCTAAAAATTCATGCTATTTATCTGCTTTGAGTCCCCAGTGTCTGGGACAGTCCTAGGAAGTGCTCAGTTTGTAGTTGCTGAGGAGATGAATACATTTGTCTGACCACTTATGGTTTTTTATGTAAATCAGCATGAGATAAATTAGATATTTCATAATTTATTATATTTATTATGTCAATAAACTAAACCATAATCACATTAGAAGACTAAATCAACTTCTAAATTTTATTCATCAACATCCTCTTTCTTGCTTAAATTCATTGGACATTTTTCCTTACATATCATATTTGACCTCATTTGTAGATATCAACACTATGCATTCTCTTCCTGAAATAAAAATTTTCCCTGTCTTTGATGACACAATAATTTCCTGGTTTCTCCCTATTGACTTCCATCTTAATTCAAGTTTTTAATTCCTCTTGTTTCCTCTTGCAACATATGAAATTTCTAATCTGCTTTTGAAACTCCCCATAATTGCCTCAGTTATCTCAAGAAGGGTGCAACAAAATTCTTACAGCATAGGAATTCAGTTTCAATTAGTGATCTTACATATGTGTATGTGGGTCTATGTATTCTCTATCAACAGTAAATGTTTATTACATTTTATTTACTATGTTGCTTGCTGAAAATACAAAACTATCTTAAGATGCCCCTTGTGCCCTTAAGGAGCTCTTATAAATTAAAAAACTAACAATATCATTGTAATTCTGAGAATTCTGAGACTGCTGCACTAAGCTATGAATTACAGTTTCCTTCCTCCCTGAAGATTTTAAACACTGTCTTCACCTAGTCTTTTTATTTTCTCAGAAGTGTGTTTTACAGGCTTGACTCCCTTTAAGTACATGTGTATGACAATATATGAGAAGAGAGAGGTGGAAGAGAAGTGAGGAGGAAAGGTAAGAGGAAAGGAAGGCTGTGGCTGTCTGCTTCTTTACTTGTTTACTATAAATAAACATAAGTGGAATTAAAATTCATTACAGTATTTTAACTTTCAAAAGCGTTCTTAGAATTTCATCTGATTTTATTTTCATAACATTCCATTTCACTGGGAGTACTGGGTCAGGGTGTGCCCACGTCCTTTCCGGACACCTCTCCTTCAGATTTAAAGCACATTTCTTCTACATTATTAATTTGATCCTAGCAACGGTCCTCTGAGTCTGTTGCTCATAAGACAGGGAGAAGAAGTGGAAAAAAACATGTTAGAAAGAAAAAAACTCTGAGTTTGACTCCCTGCTCCTCTGCTTGCTCTCTGTGCCTCCTCCACTTCAGGTCCAGGAGTACTTCGTCTGTTAAGTATGAATACCAGTTCTTCTTGGTATGATTTTGTGTGTGGTCTTTTTACTTTCTAAGTGTTAGTTCATTTTGTCCTTCCTCTGAATTTACTTTTGTCTCAGGAGATCAGTTCTTACAAAGACAGAAATTTTTTCATGGCAAGTGGTACTTTTCCCAGACAAAGACAATATTTTCAGATCTGTAATTTACCTGCAGATTGGCTGTGCCCTGCACTTAGGAAGGCAGATGCCAACTACATCTTGCTTTGTACTAGATTGGTGTGACTGTATCCCTTTCTTTCACATGAAACAAAGTCCGAGGGAATATAATATCCTGTGTAAAATTTATTTTTTAATAATATACACATCAAAACACCCAAGGTAGAATAATCTCCTGAAAATAGAAAAAAGCAGGACCTGAAAGCTATTATATGGTGTGTGCATAGCTGCACAATATCTAATCTGGTAAGAGTTCAAATGTAACAATTAATGTCACACCTCACTTCATTCAGAGTAGAGTAGAGCTTATCTCCTTCAGGCAATAATAATCAGGACTCAATAAAAGATGCTGGAGCAGATGGAGGTACTGCAGTTTTCAATTAAACTCTTCTTTGTTAAAGTTTGTATTCTTTCATGATTTATTGAACCTACTTCAGCTCTCCATCACCTGTACAACTGGTATTTGTGTTTAGTACAACCCTGTACATTTGTTAATTTCTAAGGTAGAGAAAGGCTTTGTCTAAATGGAGAAACTCATCTTTTCTTAATGAAATAGTTGCAGATGGCATTCCCTTTTGTAGCTAGAACAAAAAGAGAAAGGGAAAAAACCAATTGATATTTATTGAGCATTGGGAATGCCTGGTAGGGATGTTCGAGTAAATCTGCTCTCAGATTTATTGCTGCATTTAATCCTCATAATCATATTATGAAGAAGACGTTGTTTCTTATTTGCTCACAATTTTGTTGCTGAGAAAATTGAGACTATGGGAATTTAAATCCGATAGCAGATGTGAAAAGGCAGAAAGACCTTCCTAGATGCTCATAAAATCATTATCTCTAAGGGAAAGATAGGAGAGGTTTTATAAATGAGAATGTGGAGAATGTTATGAATAAAAACATTTTGTTTTATTAAAAAATAGCATAAATCTACATAAATATAAGTCAAAGAAATTCAACTTTCAGAAATCCTAGGAGACCCTTTCACATGTGAATGGCATCACCATGTGAAACACTTAACAAATATGTGTGTCACTATTACACAGCCAGACACTCTGCTAGGCACTGATAATTTAGGGGTGGAAACACAGTCTTCACCTGTGCTTTTGTTGAAAAGTTGAATGCAGTTATTAATGAGATTTCAGTTAATGCTTAGCCATTGTTCACTTAAAATGAGAGGTTAGCGTATGTGACTAGTCTGAGGAGGTTAATAAGGCAGAAAGGATCTATGAGTATGGGATGTGCAAAGAACTCTAAGAAGTGAGTAGGAGAAAAGCTCATCAAATAGGTACTAGAATCCTGAAAAGAAATAGGGAATGAATGATGGAAGGGAAAAGTGTTTTCAGTTATCTCCTTAAGAAGAATGGGGTTTAAAAGTGTTTAGTATTCCCTGGACAGTGGAATTTCTCTCTATGTAACTGTTTTTGCCCCTGAAAATTTTTGTTCTTGTCACTGAGGCAATTTAACTACCCAGTAGGTAACACCTGCTAACAAATATTTCTGTTTTCTTCATGACCAAGGGCAATTAACTGTCTTAAAAATAATATTGATATGTCACTCCACATGTAAGGATTCAACAATTGTGTGTTGCAACATGAATTCATCACAAATCATAATGTAAGTCAGAAGCAACTTATTGTCAATAGTTTAATGTTCATGTCTTTTGTTTCCAGGATGTAAAAATAGGTTGATTATATTTTCAAGGTACTATGAAAGATGTGAACTCAATAGTATAGATGATGTAAGCCGAGATTTTATACCTTAACAGAAATTAAGGTATAGTCTAACAAAAAATCACGTCAAAACAAGCAAGAAAGACATAGTAAAGGAAAAATAAAATCAGGAATTAGCGTATTTGGGCAAAATGTGAAGAAATATTCAAAAACATGATGAGATTGTGTGTTAGCATCTAATGAGTAGAAATGCTGGAAAGGTTCAAATATCATGAAAATGATCAAAGAGTTGGAAAAAAGGATATATAGGGAAATCTTTTTATTTTATTAAATCATAGCTCTGTACATTAATACTGTCAGGGGTACAATGTG
>NW_003852526.1:2722774-2724043 GCF_000181295.1 Otolemur garnettii | reverse complement strand
ATGAAAGCTATGAATTAGTTTATAGTAGGGCTGAGTACATTGGATACTTTTTCTTCCATTCTTGAGATACTTTGCTAAGAAGAATATTTTCCAGCTGCATCCATGTAAACATGAAGGAGGCAAAGCCTCCATCTTTCTTTAGGGATGCATAGTATTCCATGGTGTACATATACCACAATTTATTAATCCATTCGTTGGTCAGTGGGCACTTGGGCTTCTTCCATGACCTAGCAATTATGAATAGGATCAAATGGCAGGTCTATCTGGAGAACACTTAGAGAACTAAAAATAGACCTGCCATTTGATCCTATAGGGAAATCTTAATTAGAAATATAATTAGGAAAAAACCCTTATTACCACGTGATTCATAACATATTTGAATATAACAATCACATAACTACTGAAGTAGAACTTTATCATAAAATAATTAACTGCTCTGTGTATATGTTAAAATGTGTATAATTTCTTATCTGTACATGGGGACTTAATAGTGTATTATGAGGGTAATATGCTATTAGAAAAGGGTTTGAAAAATTAATATAATTTTTCTGCTTATGAAATAGTCAAACAATGGAATGGAGCACAGAAAATGCTTATTATGAAGCCATGAGTGGGATGAAATTATTTCAGTCTTGACTCTAGAAAGGAGGTAAAATAACTTCCCTCCAAGACTGAAATTTTGATTTGTTAGGTTTTCGAGAAGTGCCATATTTTAATTCAGTGGCCTGTATTCTCACCTAGGAATTTCAAATACACATCTTATTCTGCTACTTTGGCTAGTTTGTATAATTGTTTCTAAACAACTACCCCCTTATCTATTTGCAGAATTCTATGGCGTGAGGGCTATTTGAGGAATGTCTATTAAGATCATTCACTTATTTCTTAATCACATTTTTTTCCATTGAGTTAAGTTCCTTATATATTCTGGATATTAACCCCTTGTCAGATGTATAGTTTGCAAATATTTCCTCCTATTGTGTAGGTTATCTCTTCACTCTGTCAATTATTTCCTTTCTTGTGCAAAAGCTTTTTAGTTTAACATAATCTCAGTTGTCTGTTTTATATTCTGTTGCCTATGCTTTTGAGGTCTTATTCAAAATTCCTTGCCTAACTCAATATCCTAAAGTATTTCTTCTGTTATTTGAGGTCTGTCACTGGAGACTTACTGTATTCCTTTGGCTCATGTCATGTTTCCTTGCTTTTTTATGTTTCACGTGTCCCTATGTTGATATCTGCATATTTAGTGGAATAGTCACTTTTTTAATTTTA
>NW_003852526.1:2719238-2722612 GCF_000181295.1 Otolemur garnettii | reverse complement strand
GTGATGATGGTGGTATGGTGTGGTTTTGAGTACAAATGCCAGACTGGTTATTGGGCCTGGGACACATAGGGTGTAGTGGGTCACATGGTTGTGTGGTGATCTGTATGGGGAGGTAGGGCTGCTACCAGACTGGCCACTGGGCTAGGTGCAGGCTCCCATGGCCACAGTTGTTCAACTGGGTGTGTGGTGGTCTCACTGGAGGGGCAGAGGTGCCTCCCACTGGCTGGTGGGGTCGGGGGCTCTGTGGGTTTGGACACTGTGGTCTCATTTGTTTTTTGGGTGTACACTCCTTGTAGCAAGGGTCATGGCACTGCAGGCACCCATGTGAACATGGTAGAATGATAACAGAGCCTCAGGGATGGACAGTCAGTGGCTATTGGGCTCCATGGAAGATGCACAATAGCAATTGGATCCAGTTTGAGATGGCTGCATCATATCAGCTTAGGTCTCAGGGACATGCAAGGCGATTTCTACCCTGAGGCCATGCACCTAGCGGATTTCTGGCAAGTCTCTAAATTGGATTCAGGGCCTGTAAGACTCGAGAGGCTTTCCTGTGGCAGGAACCAGTGGCGTGTATGGTGGCATTGGGCCATTGGGAGCCTCCAGCTTAATTTTCCCTATAAAAAGCGATCCATCCTGGTTCTAAGCCCATCCCTGTGGGGGAGACAGTGTGGTAGAGACAGGGCAACTTGCTCCCCTCCATGTGGTCCTATCCTGGGCGTCTGTGCTCCCCTGTTCTCTGTAGCATGCTTCCTCAGTCACTACAGTTTAAACATATCATTGTTATTCACTGTGAGAGGAGGGAGAGCAGTGCCACGCCATCTTGATAATGTCATTCTGGTTTATATTTTTAAAGTATAAATATATATCTTTTTGTACACATGTATTTTTAAGTGTCTCTCTGTGTGTGTGTATGATGTATATTCATATTTAATTTCCTTGCCAGCTTTAGGCATCTATCTTAGAGAGATATTAAGAATGCCAGAAAGTCAAATGAAAGAGAAAGTCAATTAATATTCAGCTTTTGATAGTACAAGCAGAAGTTCACAAAGTTTACAGACAACAACAGTCTTGAAAGTCAGGCTTCGTTAAAAGTCTTCTATTTAAGACTTATATCCTTCTTCCTTCTCCTGAGGCATCACACAAGTGAGGCTTATTACACTTGATGGCAGAGTTCCATTTTCAGTTGGTCCTTATGAAGCAGGGACATAGGAAGGAAGGTTGGGGGGAGAGATAGAGAGAGAGAATCTGCTACTTGAATTCCTGCCAGTTGGTGGGGAGAGGATGGCAGAAAGGAGGACAGAGAGAAGAGGGAGTGTAACTTTAGGCAGGCTCTTATTATCCACCTACATTTGAAGTCAAAGGAAGAGTTGACTTTGGCTATATTTGCATAAGATTGAGAGGGCCTGAGTCCATTCCCTGGTCATGCTCTCCTGAGTTACTGAATGGAAGTCTTTGAGTCAGTGGGGAGTTCAGCCACTTACACTTCTAACATGTCACGTGGTAGTTATACATGTCCTTTCTGTAATATAGCTTGATATACCCTCTTCAGGCATTCTGGAATACCAGTATTCCTTGCTGAAGTGAAGAGATATTGAAATTTCTTCTGATGGAGATCAGAGGCCAGGGGTCAGGATGAATTGCCCCCGTAGTGAGGGCTTTGGGTGAAAATAGTGATGCTGTGAGTTCTAACAGGGGCCATCATATTGCATCAATAGCCTAATGGAGTCAGTTGCCTCTTTTCAGTCACCAGTCTTGGGAGCAGATTAGTCCATAGATTTTGCACAAGAGATGGTAGGTAGGGATCCAGAAGTACCTCACAGAACCAAGGAACAAATATATTCACCATCACCTCATGTCTCCCTCACCAACTTCTGAGGACACGGTCTACTGTTCTCATACACACAGGCTTGAGAAAATTAAGAGGAAAGAGTGAAATCTGAAGGACTGAGCACTTACCTGCAGAAAACTAAATTATGTGAAAGAGGCACATTTGAAATAGTCCTAATAGGGAGTTCAACTTTGAAGAGACTAAAAGGATTGTGGAAACCAGAGGAGGTAGAAATATTTTAACTGGCAAATCAAACCAAACAAATAAAAAAATAACTATCTAGCATGGTTGGAGATTGTGAAAAAGATAAATGTAGTTTTAGAAAATTAAGAAACTATTTTCTTTGTGCAGTTTAATCATATTGAAAATAAATGTTCAAACCCTCCTCTTGGTATGAACCATAGAGTTTAGAAAAATATTTGCACTAGAGGATTAAAATTTTGTTGTTTCCCTTATACTCTTTGGGACACTAATAACACTCTCCATTGACACTGATATTCTGAAGATTAGAAAAAAAATTCTTTATCTTGAAGTCAGAAAAATTAATGAGCTTTGTACTTCTGCCTGTATAAAATAAACTCCAGACTTCCCAACTTGGATGTAGTAGAATAAGACTCGAAATCCCTGGGCTGCCATTCTTCCTTTCTTTCTTTGGGATACCACACTATTCTCTCTGTCCTTGTCTCTCTCTCCCCCCTTCTTTCCTTCTCTCACTCTCTGTTCTCTTCTCTCTTTCTCATTTCTTCCCCCCACTCTCTTCCCTTTCTCTACTATAAACTTAGTTTTGTATTCTGAAAATAAAAAGAAGAAATAAAAAAATACCTGGTTTGAGGAATTCATTAGCATTATTTACTTGTATCACTCTAGTCAGTTACTTAATTTCTTTGAATCTTAACTTCTTTACCCATAAAATAGATAAGTGCTAACTCCGGAAGTTCTGATGAATCTCATACAGATTGTGCACGTGGATGTAGTGTAGACCAGGGTGAAATCTGGCCAGCTGCCTGTTTTTTTTTTTGTTTTTTTTTAAATAAAGTTTTACTGGGAAATAACTTTGCCCATTTATTTACTTGCTTTTTCTACAGCTGCCACACTACAATGGCACACTTGAATAGTGGAGACAGACACTATATCCTCTCTTGCTGAAAATATTTACTAAGCAAGGATTTTCAGAGAGAAATTTGCGGGTTGTGGGGTGGAGTATCATAAGCCATAGAATGAACAGGTGTTATTGTTTTTATCATGTTTTCCCCATTTTCTCTGAGTCCATTGTTATATTTTGGTAAAAAATTATTTATAAAAGCCACCTTTTTTATGGACAAGGGTTATCCTGGGTAATGGAGAAGACTGTTCTTTCATTCAAAGGTATGTTTCTCATTGTAAATTAACCAATTGGCATCATGTTTATTAAGCAGCCTGCTCATAGTTTGGTTACTTTTTCATTTGCTAAATCTCAATCTCCCTGGCTGAGTTGATATAACTAAACTTCAAAATCTAAAATCTAAGCACCACCTGTTCTACTGAATCCATATGGAGCCATTCC
>NW_003852526.1:2645378-2718722 GCF_000181295.1 Otolemur garnettii | reverse complement strand
GTTGTGCTTGGGCATAATTTCATAAATCTTTTCCTCCTCACCAACTGTTCCTCTGATTTGCCTGAAAAACATCCAGTTCTCTCTCTACCTCTTTTATCTATTCTCCTTCTTTTTTACTCTCCAGACTCCTCTTAGCTTCTTACCCCTCCCAAGGCCACCAATAGTCTTAACATAGAATAGTATAGAAATTGTGTTCTTTCAACAGGGAATGGAAACCAAAGTGTTTTACTAGGGCATCATCTATTGCTTCATCTTTACTGATTAAAAAAGTATTGGAACAGTTTCAGCAAGTCCAGTTCAAGAATGTGTCCTATAGATATATTCCCAAGTGTGCAAAGTTATGTTAGGGAAGTGTTAATTGCAGCATGAGAGTGGAGAGAAGGACGTGAAGCCGAGTAGAGAGTGAAAGCAGTCAGTAGGAACAGTGGGAAAGGACAGGACAGGAAAAAGCAGGGAAGACCATGAGCTGGGAAGTGGGGTAACACACAAGCTCCAGAAATGTCTCCTTCTGGGCCCCCAGAAGACTGTGCATAGCATCAACTATGTATATATTTTTTTGTTCTAGCTCAGAGAATCCTATATTATTTTGTTGGTAAGGCATTAGACACTTAGAAATGACCCCAAAATGTCCCAGAAAAATACTTGGTATCCCTGAGGGTACTTTCATTGGCACTGTATTAATGAACAATGCCAGGGATAAAGAAGACAGCATTAGTTGGCAAAAGGTATTTATTGTAATAAACTTGGTAGGGCACAATCAAGTGGTACAATGGGCCCCAATTATTTGGCTTGTGGGAAGAGAATAAGAGGTCAGGAATAGGCAATGCCAGGAATAGGAAAACTTCCTCAGCTGTAGAGTTGGCCTTCAAGCAAGGTGGCAGGAAACAGATTCAGGATCCAAGCTGAAGGAGCAAATTTATTCTCCATCTGGATTTGAATTAATAGCCCAAGATTTAAATCAGGTGGTTGGGGCCCAGCAGTGGCATTTCCCAGTAGTAGTGCTACACGGAACAGGTGGATGGGAATTTGATGGCTTCTGGAGTGTGTAAGCCCATCTGGGCTTAAGCATGATTCTAGCCAGTTAGTTTCTGGCAGAAGGTACAAAGGGCTCAACTCCTAGGGCGATTGGGAATGTTTTAGAACCCTGTTGAGATTGTTGGAGCTCAGAAACAAGATCCCATCCTGGTCAGAAAACTGGAGTATAAATTAAGATCTGAGATTCTTTTCATGTGCCATGAAAGCGGCCCAAGAGTTTGGGTCGAGAAAATATTAACTCAGTGGGCACAAAAGTGTCGGAGAACTCACACCTGTTACAGAATTGAGAATTATTCCAAAACATTAATGCACAATTATACAGTCAGTTTTATTCATTTGGTTCAGGCCTGGAGAGGGCAGCGTGAGAAGTAATGGAGACAATAGGAAATGACATCCGTGGTGAAATTGTAAGAAATGTTTTGAATGGTGCTGACAATTCAAAAGATCCTGGAAGCACAAGCAAAGAAGATAATTTTCTGGAGGGTGAGTAAAATAGTTCAGAGCTGATCATTTCAGTCTTTAATCTATTAATTTATTCTTTGAAAAGTTAGTAGTGTTCTATTGCCCTGAAGCACAGACAGCTTAACATTATTCACTTCAATTTCACAAGAAATATGCAAACGAGCAAAAATCATGCTAATCATTGACTTTATACAGAAAGCAGGCGTCTGGAGATGTCGTGAATCCACAATCCTGACTTTCTGTATCCCACATCAAGAGCAGATATGGCATGTAGAGTTGATGTCATGGTAATTGTGGGTAATCTATGAAATGTGAAATTTGGAAATACTGTATTTAAGAAGGCAGAGAAAATGTTTTTATTTAATGAGCTCCCTTAAGAGTTTATAGTAACATTTTAAATGTTTTTGAAAACTTAGTTTGTGTGAATTTTAATGTTAATAACGTCAGGTCTTATTCATGTTTGCCAACTGTGGACGTCTGTGTGGTAATTCAGTTGTAATAATATTTCCACAGAGGTTCCAAAATAAATTATTTAGCAGATGTAACGTGTTTTCATTCATAATATATATGTGACTATGAATATTTATACACAGATTTGTCTTTTGTGTGATTATATTGAGAGGAATGGATTCTCTGCACATCATAATAATTACCATTAGTAGGGTGTTTACTGTAGACACTGGGCTAGGTGATTTTTAGAAACCTCACCTCATTTAATACTGAGAAAATTCTATGTAGCAAATACTCTTACCTTGATTTCATATAGAAGGAATCTGAGAGTTGGAACCTCTTTAGTTTAAAGCTAAAAAGTGGTAAAACTGCACAGGTCTCTAGAATTAGAAGATAGTGATACGAGAATCCAGACCGAAGTCTGTATTGGTGAGTGCCAGAGGCAGTGCAGGGCTTAAAGATAGTACACGATGTTGTATAATACAGTTGACATATACCTGCTCATTGAACAGTTTCAACTAAGGAGCACTTGATTTAAATATTATACATTTAATTAGAAATTAGAATACACTGGGAATTGAATAAAGTAACATTGGTAATAAAACTTAATGCTTATATATAGATGCTCCTTAACTTATGATGATTTTATGCCCCCACAAACACAGTATACCTTGAAAATATCTTAAGTTGAAAGTCTTAACTTTTATGCTACATTGTTTACACAAGTTAACTCACTTGCCGCACCAATGAAGCCACCATTGTACAGTCAGTGTATCCACAAGCCAGTTGGCTTTGCATAGGGAGAACACTGCTTCATGGTCACCATGCCTAACCACTGCTTAAAACATCTGTGTCTCTAATTTCAGTGCAGGTGGGCAAGACTGAGGATCTACTTTAAAATAAAACTTGTAGGCAATGCCCATAGCTCAGTGGGTAGGATGCCAGCTACATACAGCCAGCCTGGCAGGTTCAAACCTGGCCAGGGCTAGCTAAAACAACAATGGCAAAAACAACAACAACAAAATAAGGCATTATAGTAGGCGCCTGTAGTCTCAGCTATTTAGGAAGCTGAGGCAAGAGAATGGCTCGAGTCTAAGAGTTTGAGGTTACTGTAAGCTGTGACACCACAGCACTCTACCCAGGATGACAGCTTGAGACTCTGTCTCAAAAAAAAACCCAATAAAACAAAATAAAACTTGCAGATGAATAACTCCAAACTAAATTCCACATTTTGATGCTATGGTCCCTAATATAAATGAAAGTAATTTATTAAGTTTCTGGATAATTTTTTACTTTATCCAATTCAGCACCAGCTGGTCTAAAAGAACACACCCCTGCAGGCAATGTTACTTTCTTGTCTACCTCAGTTTGTCCATTTGTGAAAATAAGGACCTAGATTAGGTGTTTTTCAAGTTCCTTTTATCTTTGAAACTTTATTATCCTAAACATATAATTAATTGGTCACCTAATTATATTTATTAGAAATAATATAAGATAGAGGAACTAGCGTTCGCTCAACTGTTTTATGTACCTGAAGAAGAGTGAGGACACACCCTCACCCCGTGTATTCATTTAGTTACCTGACTTATATTTCATAGTAATCCTGCAGAGCATATGATATTTTATACAATTTACAGCAAAACACCAACTAAGATTCTGAAGTTACTTCACTTTCCAAAGATCTCAATCATAAGATCTGAATATAGTATTTAAAACCAGTGTTTAAATACTGGAGCCAATGCACTTTTGCCTTATGATAAATCTTCAGTTTGTTTTGAAAGGTAACTTGTTTAGAGCACACTGTGTGTTAGTTAGGTAGAAAATCATGACATGAAATAACCTAAGTAAGTGACCTAACATATAAGTGTTTATTTTTTTGTTTATGTGAATTTAGCCACAATGCATAAATGATTTCAGGAGAAGGGGGATGAACAGAGAACATACGCTCACTTGTAACTTCTAACTGTAAGAAGAAGTTAATTTCATTAGAAGTTGATTTCACTTATTAATTCCATTAACATCACAGGACAGATTAATCACACATCCCTGACCTAGTATCAAGGGCAATTTGGAAATGGGGTTTTATGTTTTCAAAAGGAGAAAAAAATGAAATTGGATTTCATAAACTCATTGAACTGGTTCCGCCTGTGCCTTATCTCCACCACTGATGGTGATACGGGTAACTGAAGGACTGCTGCCTTAACTTTTATTATTATGCTCGCACAAATGAGGTAGATAACATAGAACTTACATGTTCTAAACAGGATATCCCTTATTCAGAAATTTCCAGAAAACTGGTATCTAATAGGACATCAGAGCCTTCCTCTTAATAAGAGAGTTCCTCTGTGAGTTTACTCTGTTTCTCGTGCTCACCATTTCATCTCTGGTATCTAAGGCAGAGTATAGATGTATTTTGTTGCATAAATGTTGGAATGTGCCTATAGTAATAGTGAGTGGTTAAGGGATGACATTGCTAGTATTTTAGCACCAAACAGAAACACCTCTAAGAGAAGGTAAATATTTACAAAGACACCACTGGAATTTGGAATCATTGCAGTAGTATAAGCCTCATGATCAACTACTTTCTCTCAAAATCAATTTGTCTGCATTAAAAAAGAAGGCAATATTTATCCACAGTTGTTTAAGCTGTTTCTAGCCAAAGGCCTGACGTTTTTGCTGAAATAGAATTCACAAATTTGGACACACTCAGACAATGATGCCCAGAGCCCTTTAGAAGAGGAGGCTTAGCAGGAGCACCCCGAGCGTTTGTATATTCTTGACTTGAGTGCCCTTTGCTGCTTGCCAGGAGCTCAGGAAGGGAAAGATGACATTTCAGTGATGTAGCATGACCTAGACCTGTGGTTCTCAACCTTTGCAAGTGTAAAGTTTCCTTTTAAATGTCACACTTTACAGAATCCCAAAAGACAACTAGTTGTAGTTTTTTAGTCAGTTGCTGAGGAACTACAAAACAATATTGGTTCCACTGAACTCAGTAATGGTTTTAAATGCATTTATACTTGATTAATTACAATTCCATATAATTGAGAAATAGTCAAATGCAAGACAAATTTATTTAGTCAATTAACTATACGTGGTGTAGTATGGATTTGAAGATGCTTTTCATTAACTCTGAGGCCGATGGGTTGGGAAGCCCTGAATTCAGCAGAAGCAGTGGTCTCGGAAATGCCAAAGCAGTGCTAGGCTTAAAGATAGTACACAATGTCCCATGTACATACTTGACATATACAGGCACTTTGAACAGTTTTAATTATTTTCAAAGGAATATTCCATTATAAATATTATACATTTAATTAGAAATTAGGATGTGCTGGGCATTAAATAAAGTGTTAAGCATTAGTAATAAAAGTTATTGCTTATGTAAAGATGCTCCTTGATTTATGATGAGGTTATGCCCTCATAAATACACCATAAGTTGAAAATAATCTTGTGTTGAAATGCATTTAGTACACCTAACCTACTGAACATGATAGCTTAGTTTAGCCTACTTTAAATGTTCTCAGAGCACTTATGTTAGCCTACAATTGGGCAAAATCACCCAACACAAAGCCTATTTTATTTTATTTTTATTTTTGTTTTTATTTTTTTTGAGACAGAGCTTCAAGCTGTCACCCTAGGTAGAGTGTTCTGGCATCACAGCTCGCAGGAACCTCCAACTCCTGGGCTTAAGTGATTCTCTTGCCTCAGCCCCCCAGGTAGCTGGGACTATAGGTGCCCGCCACATAGCCCGGCTATTTTTTGTTTTGTTTTGTTTTGTTTTTTAGTTGTCATTGTTGTTTGGTAGGCCCAGGCTAGATTCGAACTTGCCAGCTCTGGTGTACGGTGGCTGGCGCCTTAGCTGCTTGAGCTACAGGCTCCCAGCCCACAAAGCCTATTTTATGGTAAAATGTTGGATATCAAATATAAGATTACCTTATCACATATCACTGGCCTTAGAAAAAGTCAAAATATAAAGTTCATTTATGATTTCTACTGAATGTGTATTGGTTTTGCACCATTATAATGTTGAAAAATGACAAGTCATAACATTGTAAGTTGTAGGCCATATGTAGTGATTAAAATCTACCAGATAGATGTCAGTTATTATACTTCAAGATACATATGCCAGATTGATATCATTATTTTACAGGTGAAGAAACAGAGAGAGGCTAAGCAGTATGCCTAAGACTATAATTCTAGTACATGGCAGAGCCAATGTCCCACTCAGCATGTTTAGCCCTCACTCTGTGCTCTCAATCATTATGCTCTAGTGCCTCTCAAAACAGTTATTACCCTCTGTCTCATAAACCTTACATTCCATTTGAGGAAAAAGAAAACAATCAAATAAAAATAGGTAAACTTTATAAATTTATTCAGTGAATGTGGGCACCTTTTTCTAAAGGGGTGCTTGAGAAAGCCTCATTAAGGAAATGACATTGGAAGGTTTAAATAAGGACATATTCACACGTCTCTCTTCCCAACCAGCCCATCACCACCAGAGACTCTCTTACCTCTTTAAGGGGACCAACTATTAGTATAAACACAGTGCCTATCAAGCCATAATCGGCTATATAATTAGATTGCTGGCTTCAGCATGTCTTCCCAGCATAATTTCTGTTATCTATTTGTCACGCTGTGTGCATACGTAAACCCTAGGCTACTTGATAATGCTGGATAAATTTGGTATTAAGAATTCTTAGGAATTGTTTTCAGTTTGTGATTTTATTACAAAGTTCTCTTACATGGAATCACCCACCATTCTTTTGGTTTCATATACTATGTCTAGCAAGGGCTCTCAATACAAGTTCTTTAAGAAGTAAACAAAATTTATTAAATTTAAGCCAGTGGCACATCAGCCTGACCAGCCCATCCTCTTAGCCACACTACCAAGTTCCTTAGATTTTGAATTGCTTTTCTTCTTGTTCATAGATCATGAATGCAGAGGGCATTTTGGAGGTGGGCTTCCTCTGACTGTGCTGCTCCTCATAATTTTCATGTCCTTGTTGTCACTCAAGAGGCTTGCTCCCTACATTGCTAGGACACAATAGTGGCTTTTTAATCTCCACACCTCTAACCTTTGTGGAAGAGGAGGTGAAATCTCTGCTCTTATTAACTATCCCATTGCTTCTCTCCCCACATGCACACCCGTGTCTCTGCTTTTATAGATGTATTTTTGGAAGATTCAAATTTCTTCTGTCTTTGAAGAGCCCTTTTCCTAGTTCATCTCTTTGGCTTTACTGACTTGTCTTAAAGTTCCTGTGTTTGGGGAAGTTGTCAAGTGACTCTTGTGCCTAATCTAGAAATTTTTCCACACATTTTCTTAGAACACATTGTAGACGTTGGATCAATGCATTTTTTAAAGTTTTTTATTTTTTTTTAGGCGGAGTCTTACTCTGCTGCCCTGGCTAGAGTGTAGTGGTATCATCATAGCTCACAGTAACCTCAAATTCTTGGGTGCTTGAGCAATCCTCTTGCCTCACCCTCCTAAGTAGCTGGGACTAAAGGTGTCCACCACAACACCCGGCTAGGTTTTCTATTTTTTAGTTGAGATGGGTTTCTCACTTTTGCTCATGCTGGTCTCAAACTCCTGACCTCAAACAATCCACCCACCTCAGCTTCCCAGAGTGCTAGGATTACAGATGCCAGCTACCACACCCAGCCTATTTTTCAAAGTTTTGCAGGGACTAGAAGAGAGTTGATGTAATCTCATTCCCTTCATGAACTTTTCTCTTGAGAGCTTAATAATCAATGTCCAGTATTTACCCATCCCTCTTTCTCCATATTGTTTTATTTGTTTCTTCAGGAAATACTTATTGTCTCCATGCCTATTCTAAGACTTATAACTTGCATACTTCTGTGAATATAGTTCTGAAAAATTCGTTTCTGTACTGAAGATAGTAAGTTTTAAAGATAGGAGAATTATTGTAAAAATTGAGTAATTGCAAATATTTAACATATACATGTAATTCCCAATAATAGTGACTTTTTTTTTTTTATTGAGTGGTCATGATGGTTCAGATTCATTTCAAGTTTTTAAGTTGTCTTAATCCCTTTGATTTTCACAAGAACCCAGTACACTAGACACTTTATTGTACTAAAATTTTAGATAAGAAAATGGTAACACAGGGTTCCAGATTGCTGATGCAATCATTAGTTTCTTAATGTATTCGTGTAATGCAATCATTAGTTTCTTAATGTTTCTTAGTGTATTAGTTTCTTATTACACTGACATTAGTTATTTTCTAGTTACTTTTATATACCTTTTTTTAACCAACCAGATGTGATTTTTTTAGTGGTAGAAATCATACAATTTACTCTTTTATAAACCTGTACAGTAACTAGAATATATTAGATGCTGACTAAATTCTTATCTATTGACTTTTTGGGGGGGGGGAAGAAATGATTTGATTTCAAGCACTTCTTCTATATAGAAAAAACATTTGTAGGGAAGAGTTAATAAGGAAGGTTAATGCTGATTCATTATGTAATATCATATAGCACATAGCTGCACTATATTAGGTACATGACTCTCCAGAATTTTAAGACTATGCACTTTTATTTGACAGTATAAAGGAAAGAGTATCCTTATTTCCAGGCAAATTCTCAAGTGTACCACACTGAAAAGTAGGTTTCTGTGTGATACAAAACCCAGGCAAATGGTAGCTAAATAGAAGACCCAAAGACTCAAATAACCCTGGCTCCAGCTTGGTTTGATAGCCCTACTCTCCATGCAGTAATGTGAAATTCAACTCAGCCACCTCTGTGGGGAGCTTCCAAGTGTACTATTTCCCTCCATGCTCTCTGCTCCCTGGGTCCATTCAGCTCTCTGTTGACACATTAGTCTTATAGTTTCATATCCATGGAGACTAGGAGATCAAATACTGTCAAAGAAGTTAGCAATGTTGAGAAAACATACACTTGAGCTCTTGTAGGTAAACAGATTGAAAATGAAAAAAAGGTTGAGGTGTGTAGTGCATTCTGCATCTGAGAGGTTGTGACTCTGTTTGTGGGTATACTTTTCTGTTCTTAAGCTTTCCTATCTAAATTTAAAATAGCACCCTTTCCAGCCAATATGTTTGAAGAAAATCTTATGCACTAATTTTAAGTAATTTCCACAAGTATTTGTTGTTCTAAAATATTCAGAGATTTATTGCCTTTCTTCCAGAATATTAAATCTCAATTTTATATACAACCAGATATTTCAGATACATTTTGTTGCATCTTTGGCATAATTCTGAATATTCATATTGTCTGACAAGCCACTTAGTAGAGCATTCATAAAAACACTTGTAATCTCCTATACAACAGTATAAATTCTGTCTTTTATATGAATTCACTAAAGTTGGATTCAAATAGAGTAATTATCATCAAGTATATATGTTCAGGATATATATACATATATATATATCTGTGTTTTAAAGCTGGTAGGTTTTGATTGCCTTTATTTTGATGGTTTTCTCTACATTGAGAGGAAGTTTGTTTTCAATCCCCAAAGCTAGAAATCATTATAAACATATTGAAAATGAACTTCTACTTCTCTTATGTATCCAGTATACAATATTTTGTAAAATAAATACTCCAAGGTGGTTTGAATTCATAATAGCAATTGCTTAAAAACTGCTCCACAGTCAGGCTGGCCATTGGATATTTTGCCTGGGGGCCAATTGTTATGGTCCCATTAATGCTCTAAAACACTATCTATAATGGAAATGTGAACTTCACCATCAGCATTTGAATTAAATATTGCAAATAAAGTGTCCAGTTGAAGTGTGATTTCTCCTATGATTTCTCCTATGATTTTTATTGCCAATAGATTTCAAAAACAGACATAAGCAACCAGATTGGTATAAATGCTTAGGGACTACAACTAAAACTTCCTAATTATCCAATCTTTCATTATATGCTTTTGGTGACTAGCTCATTATGAGTTACATCAGAAAGTAGGACAGCCTTCCCTAACTCAGTCACATTTATGTACTATAACTGTTTTCAAGGGCTTTTGTACACTTACTTACCCTGTGATTCTTTGCCAGACATATTAAACTATAATTTATAGAGGAAGTAGAATTAGAAACAGATATTTCATCTAATAAGGAAAAGTGGAAATGCCAACAGCACTGTGATGTCAGAAGTCTACTGACCTACTTCAAATGGCAACCAGTGAAAAGAGCACATCCTGCCACCATCCACAGCAGTCCCTTCCATAGAGCCAAGGCAGGAGAAATGGGAAGACTTCTAGGAAAACACCTTATTCAATTTCTGTTTTCCTCTTCTCCTAATACCTCTATTCTGTATGTTCCAGAAGTGACAAGATCAGACTATATATGTACATCCAAGTATCAATACCTGAGACAGAGACTGTTCTGGTAGTGCAAACTGTAGTGGCGTGTACATGGTTCCTGAGCAGGTATAGGTAGACATATACCTAGATTTTTATTATTCTTACTATTTGTTACAGTTAAGCTAGCCAATGCTAGAGAACTTATTTTTGTGCCTTCTTGATTACAAAAGCTATATTTTGGGGGTAATATAATGTTTAAAAGTATAAGGGAAAGATATAAGATTAAGTTTAAATTAATATTTGAAGATCTAAACAATGAAATTTCTAAATGCAGTACAAAGGCTCCAAGATTTTGTGCCAAGTTTTTAAAGTTAAAATACTTCTTCAAGATTGGTCTTGGCTCCCTGGTGTCTGCATTCTTCCTTCCTTCCTTTCTTTCTTTCTTTCTTTTTTTTTTTTTTTTGGGTAACAAAGAGGGATTTTATTTAGGAAGACAAAGAGAAAGTTTAGAGCACTTCCAAAGAGAGTTGGAAGTGTGTCCCTCTCCTGAAGGAGGAAAGGGGAGAGAGAAAGAGGCGAAGGCATGGAGGGGTATTAAATACTCTCTTCATTTGAAATTGGCAGCAAGTCTCTCATTGGCCTCTCTGTGCCTCCAGGCCGTGTTCCCTTTTTCTATTGGTCTTTCTTTCTTTCCCTCCTTTCTTTCTTTTTTTCTTTCCTTCTTCTCTTATCTTTTTTTCTTTATGGCTGCTTTCCATTTCAATGAACCATTACAAGTATGAGAAATACTAATCCTAGTGTTTATACATTCCTGTTTTAAACAGTGCTGCTGAGAAGTGAGATGTTACAGGTCCACACAGACTTTTGTCAATCATTCCTTAGGTAATATGCAAGAGGGGGGTTTAAGGACATGAATTTTAGAATCATATTGCCTATGCTCACATTCCATCTCTGTCACTTACAAACTAAATGACCTTGGCCAATTTACTTAAACTCTCTGTACTAATTTTCTTATCTATATAATGGAAAAATATAATAACAATATATATGATAGTAAAATAATAACATAGTGTATAATAATAGTGGTATAGTGGGACCTATTTCATAGAGTTGTGAAGATTACATCATGTAAATGCATTTCTCAAAATAATAAAACAGTGGCTGGCACTAGGTATATCCTATATAAGCATTAGCTATTATCATTATTGCATGCCTTAAAATTTCCAGTGCAACGTTTTTGTCAGAGCATTCATATACTCAAATTTTGCTAATGGTAGAATTCTATTAGACTTTAGACATTTGTTTTGTACTGAGTTTCATGACTGATACATATACTTGAAGGAGCCTATAAATTGAGGTGACATCAGTCTGATAGATCTTTTCCTGTTTAGAATTTAGGATTATGGCCTTTACATAAGCAAGAAACATATATATGAAGTTCTTGAATTCTGTAGGAAAGAGGCATAGTTTGATAGTGAAATATAGAAAATAATACTTTTTGAGTATTTTTAAAAGAGACTAAATTAAATTAAACTTAAATAGATGTTGAGTAGTTCAAATATGCAAAGAATGTTGTCAGAGTTGGGAAGAGGATAGAAATGTTGTAGAATTTATAGAGAAAAATTGAGTATGTGGCTTACAAATGGAAAGGTAACCATTTACATAGAGAGGAATATAAAGTAGAATTTGCAGACCAGCACCCAAAAAGAATAGAGTAAAGGAAAGGACAGATCAAAAAATCTTGATTAGTCTGACAGAAAGCAGGAAAAATAAAAAGAGAAGAGAAAGAAACATAAACTCAGAACACTTAGCAACATATGGTAGAAAGAAAATTGTTTATATTACTAAGAAATCCAATGAAAAAATTTCTTAGTTTGTTAGCTTAAAAATATATGGAAGTTAATTAGTATTGTTATACATATATCAGAGGTTCCCAGCATGAATCAGTTTCTTATGTTTCCAGCAAAAAGTGAAGACAACTGAGATGCCCATGAGCTGTGAATGTGTAATATAAACAAAAAGTTATGAAATGAGGTACTATTCTGTAATAAAGAAGAAAGTGCTGTACATACTATAATGTGGATGAACCTCAAGAAAATTACACAAAATGTTAGAAGTCAATCTCAGAAGACCACATATTGAATGATTCTATTTATTTGAAATAGCCTGAAGTGGAAATTCTAAAGATATAGAAAGTAGAATTGTGGTTATTTAGGGCTGGGCAGATAAGGGTGAGAAGGGAATGCTAATAGTTATAAGGTTTCTTATTGGGGTGATTTAAATGTCCTGAAATTATATTATGTAATTGTTTCCCAGTTCTATAAATATACTAACAACCATTGAACTGTATACTTTAAATGGGTGAATTTTATGGTATGCAATTATATCTCAAATAAAGTACATTATTGTACATGGTAAAGTACATGATATGCAATTATATCTCAAATAAGGTACATTATTGAACAAGAAACAAATATAATTTGCTATACTAATACAATAAAAAGAAAGATTTTATCACCTCAATGGATTCTAAAATGATTTAGTCAATTAAAAATTTGTTAGTAAGGCATATTTTAAAAAGTCTATAGCAAATATCAATTTAATGGCAAAATTTTGAAAATGTTTTTCTTTCATTATAAAAAGGGCAAAAGCTGTCTATTATCAAGCTGGAGGTCCTTGTAAGTGAAATAAGGCAAAATAATATAAAAATAAAGTATAAATATTGGAAAAGAAGAAATGAAACTGCTATATTTTATAGATTATATGATTATTTATACAGAAAATTCATAAGATAAGTTGCTAGAATTCATAAATCCATACAGAAAAGTTTCTAGATATAAGTTTTTTAAAAAACATGACGTATTTATAGACAGAAGTGACACATACATAGAAAACAATATATTGAAATAGTTGCCATATACACTTGTCAAAAAATAACAAGTACATAGGAATAGTTGTAAAAATGGGATAGACCATGGGCAGTGCCTGTGGTTCAAAGGAGTAAGGCACCGGCCCCATATGTCAGAGGTGGTGGGTTCAAACCCAGCCCCAGCCAAACAAAATAAAAAAAAAAAAATGGAACAGACCATTACTTAAAAATCTCCACAGCTCTACAGTCAAAAGTACTGTAAGAAATTGAAGAAAAGACAAGTAATTAAAGGAATCATTCACGTTTATGTATCTTTAGCTTAAGTATTTTAAAGTTGTCTATTCTACACCAATGGCTTGACAAAAATTCCAACAGGTTTTTTTTTTTTTTTTTTTAGAAATTGATTATGTAAGTTAAAACTATTAAATGCTGGTGTAATGAAAGCACTCTTGAAAACAAGTGGCAACATTTGCTACACCGGATATCAAAATGTATGCATATAGTATACTAATTGGAAAGTATAGAATTGGAACAAGGATAGGTAAGTGGAAGAAACTGGAGAGCTCAGAATTGCAATTATGTTTGGAAGGACACTTGATTTAAGAGAAAAGACAGTGCACAGAGAAATGAGGAAAGAACCATCTCTTTAATAGATGGTTTTCTGTTTTATATAGATTCTATTTGTCAAAAAAAAATAATCCTACCTTACAAAATATACATAAATTGAGAGGCAACAATGAAGTTTCTAGAAGTTAATATAGAAGAATAATTCATGACTTTGTAACAGGTAAAAATTTATTATAGAAGATGCACAAACCATTAAGGAAAGAAAGATTGATATACTGGACTATATTATCATTTAAAACATCTGTTAATTTTTAAAAAGCAAGTGAAAAGGTAAGCCAGAGAGTGAAAGTATTTTAAATATGTGTAACCAGCAAAGAATACATAGCTAGAATTAAGAAAAAATTACAAATCAGCAAGATAAAGTCAGATAACCTAATAGAAAAATATGCAAAATATCAGAATAGGAAGCTCACAAAAGAAAGTGTGCAAATTATGACTACATGGACATATTAAAAGGAACACAGCCTCATTGGTGGCAGAGAGAAAGGCACTTTAGAAACCACTACGTATTCATCAACAGCTTTAAAAAGACATTACTAGGGTTTACTGAGAATGTCGAAAAGTGGGAATTTTGTGGTGATGGTAGGAATATAAATTGGTGAGAACATTTTGGAAAAATACTTAGCAATATCTCTTAAAGCAGATCTTTTGCATATCCTACACGTATAATCTAGCAATTTCATGCCCAGATTTCTCCAGCAGAAAAATGTGTATATGTGCTCCAGAATCCACATACACATTCATAGCATCACCATGCGTAATAGTCCCTCCTAAATAGGAAAAACATAATGTCCACTAAAAGTAGAATAGATAAATAAATGTGTTTTAGTCATACAACAAAATGCTACACAGAAAGGGAAATGAAGGTCCATTGCACCCAAAAGCAAAGATGAATCTCCCAGTGTTGGGGAGAAAGAGTCGGATATGTGTATAAATGGTTTGTAAATTCCATTTTTATATGGATATGTATAAATGGTTTGTAAATTCCTTCATCTCAAGTTTTATAAAATAGTTAAAATGCAGGTAGAGTGTTCGGAGTCAGGATAGTGGTTTTCTTGGGGAGATGGGAGAGGGCAGTGGTTGGGAGTAGACATAAAGGGTAAGTAAAGACATTTATTGACCTGATGATAGTTACACCGGAGTTAGTTTGCTTTGTGATAGTTCACATGTGCACTTATACTTTTGTACTTTTCATATGTGTTTTCTATACCATACTGTAAAAACTTTTTCAGAAAATGCATAAGCTGTATTGGCCACAATCATCAATCTTTCAGAGAGGGTGTGGTGAATGTGTGTATCTGATTGTATAAAAGATTTCTAACTAAAATACAGACCAAAGATTCAGTAACTAGAGTCGCACAATGAAACTTCATGTGTGCATACCCATTAATATTTTTAATTTTAATGTTGCCTACTGTTTCCACAACTCTTAATGCTAAGTCAGTCTACTTTCTCCTTTTCTTCAGTCTAAGATTTCAATAGTCGTTCTCAGGATGGCTGGTTTTGCCAAGACACGGAAGAGGCTCCATTGGGAAAGGGTCTGAATATAACCGCTAGGCTTTTCAGCAGACAAGCACAAAATTGAGGCAGTTTTTCTTCTATACCAGCAAGACTGGCACCACATCAGTGGCTCAAGCCCTCCGAGTAAGTCCTTGAGAGCAAATGCAGTCAAGGTTGTTTGTCACTAGCCTATCTGAAAACTGTCGAACCTTAAAAAATGTGTTGCATATTCATTAGCGATCACTGTTGCAGACGGTACCTTAAGGCCGTCTCGCAGATGAATGTGTACCTTCAACTGACATTTTTTGGCAAAGTGCACTGTCCATGAATTGTAAATAAACACATCTTGGAAACAGCTGCATAATTTTTTTAGGCCTTCCTGGCTATTCTGTTTTACTAAAGATCTGAACACGATGCATTCATGCTAATCATGTGCCTCTTGGAAAACATCTGCGTATCTTCTTCCTCTGCCGGGTTTTTACTGACTGCACATCTCACGACATGTTTAGAGGCATGTACGGTGGCAGGGGTTTTTTTGCTCTTTAATTTTCTTTTGAACTTTTTGGCCCCTCTTAATAGGAAACAAGCTTTTGTATGGCAAAAGATAGTTTGTAATTTTGGATATATTATATGAGCTTACTTAAGATTTAAGATAAAGTTTTCTGCATTTCAGCTGTAATGCTAATCTATTAACAATCCAATTATGTGTGTTAAGTATTTATGTCAGATATAAAACAGATCTTTTTCACAGTTGAAAAAAATATTGGAATAGATTCTCACAAGGCCAAAAAAATGTTTCTTATTTGTAAGTCTTAAGAAATAGGATCAACTCATCTACCTGGACTATAACACCAGGAACACAGACCAGAGACTTGAAAATAGTTTCTTCTAAGACTTTGACTTATTCTTTATTAACATGAGGACATGAAAATAGGTAAGTTTAGATACCTAAGATACATCTTGAGCAGTTTATTACCGGATTAAAAGGTTTTATTTTTGTCATAGCACTGGATGAATTTGTGACTCCTATTAGAGAACGGATATAGCTTATACTTTAAGCTGGTGCTTTGCAGATATTCCAGACCATAGATTTCATTTTGGGTGCTTGTTAAAAACACATTTGTCTGGGCCCCTACCAAAGATGAATCTCCAGAGGAAACCCTAGAAAACATTACTCATGTAGGAAGCAATCCAAGAGATTCTTACGTTCGAGCATAATGGGCACACATGATTTATACGCTAAACTTTGGATTGTGATATTAAAAATATCAAGGGAATATTATTTAACTATCTATGTCTAAAGGGAATAGGGATGAGATAGAAAGATATGATTATGCCAAAGGCAAAAGTGAATTTCAAAATCTTATTTGAGCAGTTATAAATTCACTTAATAATAATCATTTGGGCAGTGTGTTACATAGTGAGAGATCATGTGCAACTATTGACTTTTTATAAGATTTTGTAGTTTATAAAATAAAATCAGATATATTTACCTAATTAGATGCCATAAAAAACCCTATGAGGTATATGTTATTGTGATCAGTCTCAATTTTCAAGTAAGTCACTTGGAGTTCACAGAAGTTAAGACACTTGATCCAGTTTTTTTTTTTTTTTTTTTTTTTTTTAAGACGGAGCCTCAAGCTGTCCCCCTGGGTAGAGTGTCATGGCATCACAGCTCACAGCAACCTCCAACTCCTAGGCTCAAGCGAGTCTCCTGCCTCAGCCTCCCAAGTAGCTGGGATTACAAGCGCCCGCCACAACGCCTGGCCATTTTTTGGTTGCAGCCATCATTGTTGTTTGGTGGGCCCAGGCTGGGGATTCGAACCCGTCACCTTAGGTGTATGTGGCTGGTGCCTTAGCCGCTTGAGCCACAGGTGCCGAGCCGATCCAGTATTTCTTATAAAATTATCATTTACTTTTAGCATAATCGATGTTGAAATTGCTTTTCTACCCATAACATTACTAGAAGCTAAAGTTGTCATAGGCAACATCATTCCTAGCAAGCTCTTTTTCATGGAATGTTCTAGAGAAAATAATCTCCTGAAATAAAACCCTCTATTCTAAAGCAAAATATCCCCATCATGTTTTTTTCCTTTTTGAGTAGGATTTTTTTGAGCTGCCATTTTTATGCTGGAATCTGGTGGTAATGTATTCTATGCAAGTTCTTCAAGAAAGTATTTGTTTTTGCCTTCCAGGCAGAATGAACATTCTTTTCTACTTATTTATTTAATTTTTAAGGCCAAATTCTCCAGAAGACTAAAGATGGTAGCACATGAATCATAGAATGCAGCTTGTATTTCTATGAGCTGTTCTGCTAATCAACATTAAAGTTCATTGCTGGGGCAAGGGCAGGAATAAAATACAGCAAAGAAAAACAAGTAGGCATTCTAACAGGAGAATCTCCCCTTTAGAGGGAACTCATAATAAAAATTTAACAAATATTCAGGTAAACTCATGACTATGAAGGAGAGACAACAAAGGCAAGAAACAGAATTAAAGCCTAAAGAGACAGAGTGGTTAGAAAAAGAAGAAAATAATTTGTTATTAGGGTCTATTTTAGGGTAGAGAGTTATAAGAGAATATTAGTATTTAACAATTAATCAGCTACATTACATTAAAAATTGATTAATCCACATAATAGCAAAATAGAGCCAATGAAAGAAGAATGGCTTCTAAAGCTGAAGACTGAATTTATATATAGCTATATATTGAATATATATATATATATAACTATATTGTTATATAGTTTATATAACATCAACTCATATGATGATGTTCAAAAAACAATTACTGGCCAGGGCCATTATCTGTGAGGGCTTTGCATGTTATCTCTGCTTCTGTATGGTTTTTACCTAGGTACTCCTCCAAAGATAGGCACATTCGTTTCATTGGTGTGTCTAACTGGTCCTGTCTGAGTGAGTGTGGGTTTGTGTGTTAAGTGTCCCCTGCCATGGAATGTTGTCCCACCTAGGGCTGGCTCCTTCTAGCCCCTGAGCTTCAGGAATATCCTGTGCCTACCTGCCACCCTGAACTGGAATAAATGAACTAGAAAATGAGTGAAACAATCAATACACATGACTGTAAAATAAACATTTGTGAAGTCTATGATAACCATACAAAAGCAAGACAGTGAACAATGTGGCACAAAAGCAAGTAAATCATATTCATTACTATGTTTGAATTACATAGTGGAAGGAGGTGCTGACACAATTTTTACTTTGGAAACATTTTTTCCTTGATTTAATACACCACCGTGACCATCATCACTTACTGATTCATTAAAACTCAGGCCAATAATTATCTTGTTAGTTTTAATTAAACTTTTAAAAATGTATGTATAGCTCACATTTAATGCAATGTTTAATATTAAAGGTGTTGGGAGGCTTTATTGAGAAATTTGGTGATATTTTGTGACCAGAAATATACGACAGGAGCTTAACTCTTGTTTATGCCAATTAGCCTCTGTTTAAATTGGTTTCGTTATACAGCATTTTGCTTAAAGTCAGTTCCCAACAGCCTATTGACAGCATTAACTGAGGGCTTACTATACTATTAAAACTGAACTGAGGAATTCTTATAGAATGCAGAATAAAAGAAGGAAATGAAAAGTATGAAAGTTAAGATAAGATGTAGACAATAAGCCCACAAACAGTATGAAAATTAAGATGTAGACAATGAGCCATATGTTCAAACTGCATGTACTGGAAGATTCAGTAGACAGTGTTGAAAAGCTAATATATTAATGAAGTATTAGACAAACATTTTCTAGAAATGAAAAAAGTTTTGTTTTCAGATGAAGTGCATATACCCTCTGCAAACATTCAGCAGGACTTAGAGAAAGCTATCAGAGCACCACCTTAATGAAACCAAGCACAAAGGCCAAACCTGAAAAGCTTCCAGGGAAAGAGAATAGAAGAGATTGCTTACCAGGAAATAATGGTAATATGGAAATTAGATTTATTTCAAAATTCACTCCAATTTAATGGATAAAGAAGATAATAGAAAAATACATTTTAAGGTAAAGGACTAGAAGGGTTATCATTATTATCATCTCGATAAAGATTCTTTACAAAAATTTGTAAAAATAAGTATCATCTTAAATGATAGTTGATGTTTTATCATTCAAAAGAGTGACAAGAAAAAAGGATTGTTGTCAATGATACTATTTATCAGGTCACTAGAGGCCCAGCCAACACAACAGGGCAACAGGGCAAATTTTATAGGCAATATAGAATGTATATTTGATCTCCAGCAGTGGCAATGTAAGTAGATAATCTGGAGAACATAATTGTCACAGAGACAGTCCAGGAGAATCAGCTGACAAGCTTCTGACACTTAGAAGCTTATTCATCAGGTGTCTAAATAAAATATCAACATACAGAGTAATTAGTTTCCTGTATGTTACCTTTACAAACCAGGAAATAAAATATTAAAAGTCCAAATAAAAACAGCTAATAGCAATAATAAAGGCACCCCTAAGAATAAAGCGAAGTAATGCCCAAAAAGTTTTGGCTTAACATCCTACAATATCTACAATATCTAACACGTTATTTAAGAAACTTTAGAAGAGACGCATAAATGAAAAAATAGAAAATTTCATGGGTGAGAAAATTTATAATTATATATATGTATAAATTCTCAGAAAGCAAATCTATAATATAAAGTCAAACCATTCAAAACCATGGATTTTTTTCTCATCAAAGTCAAGAGGCTGACAGAAATTTATAAGTAAAAACAAATGTATGAATATAGCTAAGACAATACTGGGGAAAAAATAGTGTGGGGACTTGCCCTGTTTACATCAAAGCATTAAACAAACCCCATAATAATTAAATAAGAAGTAAGCCATTATTAACTGAAAAGAGAATAAGTAATAGATAAATAGAAGAAAGAGCCTAGAAATAACTCTTGTTTTGGAATTTACATATAAAATGGATATGTTAAATCAGAGGGAGGATAGATTATTCAGTAAATAAGAAAATAAGTTGGTACATATTCTATGAAAATTTTAAGATGCTGTTTTTTATTCACACAAGTCAAAATAAATTAAAGATATTCATGTAAAAGTAAATTTTTAAACTTTTATGAGACAATATAGAATGCATATTTGATCTTTAAGTGGAGAAACCCTTCTAAAATAAGTGTCATGTCCAAAACTTACGAAGACATATTACTTAGGTCTGATATAGAAATGCCTAAAGCACATTATAAGAAATCAAAGTGGAATGAGAGATCGTTTGGTGCCATAGAGGAAAATGCAATCTACCACTGCTTATATGCCTCCAAAATTGAAGGTATAATGATATCTCAAGTTTTGTATCTTAAAAATATTTATTTAATATATAATTTTTTTCCTGATTTTAATGTTGAAAAGAGGACTTAGGGTTCCTCTGTCAAATACTTCTAGTTTATAAATATTACAGGGCAAAAATAGTAGAAATAATTTATCTAAGCCACTGAGGTATTTATAGTCTCTTAACTTCCAGTAGAGTTTTTTAAAGTTGTATACCCTGCACAATACAGTGTTTGGAATTCTATAATTTCTCATCTGTCATAGTATGTATACTAACTAATCTCCAAGTATTCCATAGTATTTCCACTCTCTGAGAAGCTTTAGAAATATAAGAGATGGCTTTCTCCCTTTGTATAAGCTAATTTTATATGTGAAAGTTGCAAGACTCTTAAAATATTACAGTAAGCATGTAGCTCAAGCATGTCCTCAGGTGTGTGAAGCTGACATATCCACTTATTGGAACAGGGGAGGGCAAGGCAAGAACATAATTATTCCAAATTTCTAGACATTTATTGACCTTAAGAGTTGAGGGTCTAATTATACTTCCCTCATCCAAAACTCATCACTGACATTTCATAACTTGAATGCTGACAAATTTTCATTCAGTTGCTGTCAAATTTGAATAATTATATTTAAGGTGCTTTCTTCTGGAATGTTTTATATATTTTGGAGAGAAATGTTGAAGTCTTAATTTTGGAGGCATTAATTTATCAACAGAATATTTTGAAAGCCCCCAGCAATTACTTCTGAGTGATGGTTAAAGATAGCCTGATAGCCTACTTCATCTTTCCCAGGACTCTATATCTACCCAGGAGTGAGGAGAGTTTTTGAGATATGTTAGTTTTCTTTATCTCTTCAAACAGGCTTGATGGCTCTTTAAAAGTCAAATCTGCAGTTGAGGACTCACTTTTAAGAGGGTATTAGCTCCTACCAATTTTCAGAGAACAAATCGCTCAGGAAGTCACCTGAGGAGAGGAGGCAAGACAGAGTAGGTAATCCTTATAGATATGAAAGATAGTTCTAGATGTTTGCATCTGAACTGCATAAAATCACATCTACAGGCACACAATGTACTGGTAATAAATTGTCTCTGTGTGCAGTTGTTTATTATAAATTTTTCAACTTTTTATTTAGATGTCTTTGGTTTCATTAAATTAAACATTAAGATAAGGATCTCCAGCTGAAGATGAATAGTACAGTATGAGTCTTATGGATGTAAAATAAATTTAGTGTTTTTACACTTCTATTAGCATATTTTAAGTGCTGCCTCAGGAAAGTGCTTGCTTGGCAGTGAGCTGAGCTTTCTGTAACTTGTTATTCAGATGGTTTGCAGGGGGAATGGGGCATGCCTGAGTCTAGCATGGAACTGATCGAAAGGCCATGGGTGCTGAGAGAGATGTACTCCTTAAAGTGTGAAGGCCTTCTCATGGCTTAGGATTTTTTTTTTTTTTTTTTTTTTTTTTGCAGTTTTTGGCCAGGGCTGGAGCAGGGTTTGAACCCACCACCTCCAGTATATGGGGCTGGCACCCTACTCCTTTGAGCCACAGGCACCACCCCTCATGGCTTAGGATTTTCCAGCATGACCATTATCAATACCCACAGATGTGCTCCCAAAGATATGGGAGTCCTTTGGCCTCTCTCATGGACAGTGCTTCTGATTTTCAGTAAATGTCATTTTCTTTCTGTTGCTTTTCTTCTACAACTACTTCAAGGGAACACCATTTGTTCCCAGACTGACAAATCTTTTTCTCTTCTCTATCTATGCTTATCTGATTGTATGGCTATAACTACTACATATTTTGTAAGATAATTTATATCTCTAGTCCCAACCTCTCCCCTGGGCTCCAGCTGATTATTCAATGTTCAACAATTTCTACATTGACATTCACAATTCAATATATCTAAAATAGAGCTCTTGAATCTCCATAGTCTTGCCTCTGTCATCTCCAAGTCACTCAACAGGATCACCATTCAGTTCAGACTTAGGAGTTAGCTTTCAATCCTTTTCACTCTCACAACTAATATATCATCAAGTCCTATGGCCTTCCTCTTTTAAATATATCAAATAATTTATCAAGTAATATGTTCAACTAATATGGCTAAGGATCAAAAAACTTGCCAAAGGCTATAACAGCTAACAAGTTGTACAAGGTCTTTCGTAACAGGTACTGTGTCCTAGTGTACATACTTTCTGGCTCTATTTCTGCTATAGTCCATCCTCCACATAACAACCAAAATGACCTTTAATATGTAAATTATGAGACTGCTGCTTTTGTGAAAATAAAGTAAATGTAGTTTATGCATTGCTTTCACTAAGTACAACAAAACTCCCTTGACAATATATATAAAAGAAATATAAAAAATCTCCAAAAAGTAGGGAAAAGAAGGCAGAGTGGCTAGGGACATCAGGGCCCAAAGAATGACCCAGTTCTAAGTTCCTGGGTTTTCTTTGGCCTTGAATGCCTTTCACCTCCAAGTTTGGGGCATTCGAGGCCAAAGAAAACCCAGGAACTTAGAACTGGGTCATTCTTTGGGCCAACAGGAACAGACAGCAAAACTAAACCAAACTTAACAAATTCCTTTACTCTCTAACATCTTTAGACAATAAGCACTTTCCTTCAGTCATACATCAAAGAAAACAACCGATCTACACCAGGAATGACCAAGATCCTACATACCTATCTTGGCTCAGCTGTAATGAGGTGCCTAAAGCCCCCTACCAAGGTGTTGGCAGAGAAGCCAAGTAGGAGCCAGGACTTTCATTCCTGTATCCTGCCAAACTAAGCTTCAAAATTGATGGGTAAGTCAAATCTCTTGCAGATATGCAAACACTGAGGAAATTCACCACAATAAGGCCACCTCTAGAGGAAATACTTAGACCTATTCTACACACTAGTGATCACAATAGACCACCAGCAAAGTAAACACCCAGAAGCTAAAGGTCAAAGGTTCATAGGATAAAACTATACAATGGACTTTCACAAAATAAGATGAATATAATTCCACCACACTTATCAATTCTCTCAATAAGTTTTAATGGCTTAAATTCTATACTGAAGAGGCACAGGCTGATTATATAAAAAAGCAGAAGCCATCTATATGCTGTGTCTAGGAAACACATTTAGCCTTGAAGGACAAATCAAGACCCAGGGTTAAGGTATGGAAAAGAGTATTGCAAGCATATGGAAATCAGAAGAAAGGAAAGGTTGCAATTTTAGTTTCAGATGCAAGCAAATTTAAAGCAACTAAAGTTAAGACAAAAATGGACACTTTATACTGCTCAAAGGAAGAATACAACAAGAAGACATTTCTTTTGTTTTTTTTTTAATGTCTTTAAATGGCATTTATTGGAATGCAAAGATGACATTTCAAATGTAAGACATAAGAAAGAGAGTAATAAAGTAAACCCAGCCTGGAATTCTTTCTCATATAGTTCACTAATGCTTCTCACTAATGGAAATTTGGAATATCATTTCTTAGTTTTTGTTGGCTCCTAATATTCAATTCTAATATTTGGATATTTGATTTATTTCTTTTTTTTTTAAGAAGACATTTCAATTTTAAATATTTATGCACCCAACTTAAATGCTCCCAGATTTATGAAACAGACCTTGATGGGTTAGAGCAATATGATATCCCATAACACCATCATAGCCAGGAACTATAACACCCTTATGACAGAACTGGACAGATCCTCTAAACAGAAACGAAACAAAGATATAAAGGACTTAATTGTGACTCTAAAACAAATGGGATTAATAGACATATACAGAACACACCATCCCAAAGTTAAAGAATATACATTTTTCTTGTTAGCCCATGAAACATATTCCAAAATAGATCACATCCTAGGATATAAGTCAAACTGCAACAAAATTAAAAGAATAGAAATTAGACCTTGTATCCTCAGACCACAAGGCAATAAAGCTGAAACTCAACTCAACAAAAACATTTATCCCCATACAAAGGCATGGAAATCAAACAACCTTATGCTGAATGATAGTTGTGTTCAGGAGGACATAAAAAAGAAAATTCTTAAATTCCTCAAACATAACAACAATGCAGGCACAAGTTATCAAAACCTGTGGCATATAGCAAAAGCAATCTTAACAGAGAAATTTATCACATTAGATACCTACATTTGAAAAACAGAAAGAGAGCACATCAACAAACCCACGAACCATCTTATGGAATTGGAAAAAGGACCACTTAAGCCCAAATTCAACAGAAGAAAACAAAATTATATCAGAGATTAATGAAATTGAAAACAAAAGAATCATTCGGAAAATTAATGAAACAAAAAATTGGTTCTTTGAATAAATAAATAAAATTGATAAACCTTTGAACAGATTAACTAGAAACAGAAAAGTAAAATCTCTAATAACCTCAATCAGAAATGGTAAAGGGGAAGTAACAACAGATACCACAGAGATCCAAGAGATTATCTCTGAGTGCTACAAGAAACTCTATGCCCAGAAATTTGACAATGTGGAGGTAATGAATCCATATCTGGAATCACACCTTCACCCTTGACTTAACCAAGGAGAAATAGATCTCCTTAACAGATCAATTTCAAGCATTGAGATTGAAGAAACAATAAAAAATTCTCCCAACGAAAAAAATACCCTGGTCCAGATGGCTTCATACCAGCATTCTATCGAACCTTTAAAGAAGAGCTTATACCCATACTGCAGAAATAATTACCAAAAATTGAGAAGGAAAGAATCTTTTCTTACATGTTCTAGGAAGCAAACATTACCCTGATACTAAAACCAGGAAAAGACTCAACTAAAAAAGGAGACCTTCAGACCAATTTCAATAAAATTCTAGCCAATAAATTACAGCTACACATTAAAAAAAATCATTCATCACAATCAAGTAGGTTTCATCCCAGGGATGCAAGGCTAGTTTAACATACACAAGTCCATAAACATAATTCACCTAATTCACCATATCAACAGAAACAAAAACAAAGACCATATGATCCTCTTAATTGATGCAGAAGAAGCATTTGATAAAATGCAGTTTCCTTTTCTAATTAGAACACTTAAATATATAGGCATAGGTGGCACATTTCTTAAACTGATCAAAGCCATCTATGACAAACTCACAGCTAATGATGGAATGGAGTAAAACTGAAAGCTTTTCCTCTCAGAACTTGAACCTGACCAGGTTGTTCTCTATTGCCACTACTGTTCAACACAGAGCTAGAATTTCTAGCCAATACAATCAGGCAAGAGAAGGAAATAAAGGGCATCAAAATGGGGCAGAGGAGGTCAATTATCACAGCTCAATTTACAATCACCAAAATGTGGAAACAACCTAAATGTCCAACAACCCAGAAATGGATCAACAAGCTGTGGTATATGTATACCATGGAATACTATTCAGCCATTAAAAAAGATGGAGACTTTACATCTTTTGTATTAACCCAATTGAAGTGGAACACATTATTCTTAGTAAAACATTACAAGAATAGAGAAGCCAGAATCCAATGTACTCAATTCTAATATGAAGGCAGTAGGTGATCTAATACAAGGTGGAGGTTAGAGGGGACAGAGCGTGGGAAGAGGGGAATGGGCTATCACAGTGTAAGGCACATGTCGTGGGGGTGGGACTCAATTATATGAGTGACTGCACTAACACATGCAATCAGTGTAACCTAATTCTTTGTGCTCTCACTGAATCCCAAATAACAACAAAAAAAGTCTCTCATTATATCTAAAAGATGGAAGATCTCAAACTGAATGAAAAGAGCCAAATTAACAAAGAAGGATTTTAAAGCAGGCAAAAATGCTTCAATAAGCAGTTATTAACTGCTTATTTGAAGAAAAAAAAAGAAGAAAAAGGAAAAAAAGGAAAGTCTCAGCAAGGAAATACAATATATTAGAAGGAACCAAATCAAATTTTTTAGATTTTAAAAATACAATAAGAGGCTCGGCGCCTGTGGCTCAAGTGGCTAAGGCGCCAGCCACATACACCTAAGGTGGTGGGTTTGAATCCAGCCCGAACCCACCAAACAACAATAATGGCTGTAACCAAAAAAAATAGCTGGGCATTGTGGCGGGCGCCTGTGGTCCCAGCTACTGGGAGGCTGAGACAGGAGACTCGCTTGAGCCCAGGAGTTGGAGGTTGCTTTGAGCAGTGAAGCCATGGCACTCTACCCAGGGGGATAGCTTGAGGCTCTGTCTCAAAAAAAAAAAAAATACAATAAGAAAAACAAAAACAAACAACACAACAACAACAACAACAATGAAAAGAACTCCAGAACTCTCAGTGAATTGGCTCCACAGAAGAATGGTAGGAAGGACAAAATAATCAATGAACTTGAAAATAGAATAATAGAAATTTCCCAGTCTAAAATAAAAAATGAGAGAAAGGGAGAAAATGGACTGAAAAAAAGAAATCAACAAAGCTTCAGAGCCCTGTGGTACTATAAGATCAAATATTTATCTTTTCACAATCCAGCTACTTTGAAAAACAACATAGGAGTTTCTTTACAACCTAAACTTCCAAAACCATACAGGTGAGCAATTGCAGTTCTGAGTATTTGTCTTAAAGAAATGAAAACATATGTTCACACAAAACCCTGTATATGAATATGTATAGCAGTTTTACTCCTAAAAGACAAAAACAGATAGCCTTCAATATAGGTGAATGGTTAAACAAATCTAATAGAGAGCATAGCATATTACTCAGCAATAAAAAGAAGCTAACTATTGATACACTGAACAATCTGTGTGAACTTGAACTTCCAGACAATTATGTTGAATGAAAATTGACAATCCCAAAAGGTTTCATACCTTCTGATTTCATTTCTTTAATATTCTTGCAGAACAGATTAACGTTGCTGGGTTATAAGGAAAAGGTGTGGAATCCTTGCAGTGATGACTGTATTCCTTTACTATATCAATGCTCATATGCTGATTGTGATATTGTTTTATAGTTTTGTAAGATGTCACCAAGGGGAGAAATTAGGTTGGTGATACATGGGTTCTCTCTGTATTATTTCTTAAAACTGCATGTGAATGCAAAATTATCTCAAAATAAAATGTTTAATTAAGGAACACCAAGTTGTAAATCATTTCACTAAGAATCCTTCAATAGTTTCTAGATTCATCCCCTGGGCCACAAAATCCTAACAGATAGCTCCAGCTATCCTCTCCATGTTCACTCCTTTGCTCTTCCTCTTACTAAGGTGGCCTCAAGGTGTCCTTAATCCCCTCTAACACACATCCTGTATCCACTATGAACAGCTTCCTCACTTAGTTTAGGCATCTGTTCAACTGTCAGTTACTTAGAGACGCCTCCTCTATCACCCTATTTAAAGGAGAGTTCTTCCTCAACCTCAGCAGGGCTACTATCCTCTTCCTTCCTCTTTCTCCCTCCCTCCTCCTCTCTTTCTCTCCTGCTTTCTCCTCTACATACTCACTATAATTGCTCAACGTTGAATAAGTTATAATTAATATCCTTTCTATCCAAGTGATATAAGATTGTATTTTACTTATAAAAATTAGAATATTATATTAAAAATACCTAAGGTCCTATGACCTTTAAACTAAACCTATGTCTTTTCCGTACTTCTCTGTTAGGTGTATTTATTGTCAGTGGTTTTTCTACAGATTTTTTAATATATATCTAATATAGGTTGTATAGTGTTACATTTCCGCTTTTATTGTCTGTAAGTAGATGCTAACATGTGCTATGCATTGTCTCGCTACTTGCTTTTTTTCAGAGATATGTGTTGCATATCTATTCATGGTGGTATGTATAGCTATCATATCATAATTAGTGATATGTAGATTAAATGCTACCCATTTTATTTAGCAATTTTATTTATCTAATGGAATAACAGACATGTCCCTCAATTTCATTTTTGTTGTTGTTATTTAACATAATGATTAGCTAAACATTTTTGTATATGTCTCTTTGGCATGTCTGTGATAACTAGTTTGTAATTTGTTTTAATTTCCAAGATAGTACAATGTACAATGACTGATTATGTGAATTTTAAAGATGAATACATTTTTCTTGCTAATTTTGTTGTTGATTTCTAATTTTTTTTAAACATAGCCAATGAATAAATATTGTAAGATGCTATTTTTTTGAACTGAGTTTTTCTTTATAGCCTGGTACAATTTTTTTATTGTGCTAAAGTCTATGATGCAGAGTCTTGTATGTTTCTGTCTATGGGTGTGGTGGTGCAAGTATACATGATTGTGTGCTTAATGTGATATTCAAATTAATTTTCTTTTCTATTTTATCTATTGACTTCTAACAAGTATGTGTTATCTTTTCCTACTCTGGACTATGGACTTATCCATTTCCACTGGGAAATACCAGTTAGGTTCTTCCTTTATAGATTTTGAACTTATGATGCTAGATGTGTGAAATATATGATTTTTAAATTTTCTTATTGGATTGCTGATTTATCAATATGTCAGCCTCCTTAAAAAGCTATCTCTGTTAAAAATTTTGCTTTCAAATCTCTTTGTTTCTGCTATTGCCACACTAGCTTTATTTTGTTAGCTTTTTCCCTTTATTTTCAACTTTCTTGTGTCATTTTTATAAATGTATGTCACTTTAAAATAGAATATGGTCAGATAATTCATTTTAACAATTTTTAAAATGTCTTCTAAAAGATGAGATAAGCACATTAATATTTACTGTCCCCGCTGATATCTTGGTAGCTTGCTTTGTGTTCTTTATTCAATCATGTTATGTCATAGTTTCTTTTGTCTTTGCTTCTGGAGTTTGTTTTTATTTGTGTTTGCATGTATTCTAAATTGAAAATGATATTTTATTTCTTCTATTCTTCTTATGTTCCCTTTTTACTTTAGCAGAAATGTTCAAACTTATGCTGTTTAAAACAAAGATTAAAATTATTAAGTATCTGTAAACCTTAAAAGGCATCAATTGTGCTTGCATCCTTTAATTTCTACTCTTGTGCCTTGCCCCAACCCCAGACACCTCTCATCTTCCCCTATATATACACACAAACATATAAATGTATAATTCATACTTAGAATTTCTACATTGATAATATCCTTAAATTTTGTTCCCATTTTATGTGTAAATGTTTTGATAATCAGTACTTAATTAAACTTTACAATAACGTTGAATAAATAACTAGCCATTACTTCCTGCATTCTACTGTTTTCTCCTGGATTATTTTTTCTACTTACTAAGGTAACTTATCCAAAAATTCTTTTACAAATATCCCTGCAGGGCAAACATTTTGAAGGCTATTAGATTAAAAATGCCCTTTTATTAGCTCTACTCTCTTTTTTTGAGAAAGGGTCTCACTTTGTTGCCCTCAGTAGAGTGCCATGGCGTCACACTCTTGAAGTAGTTTGTCTTTTTGTAGTATTCTAAGGGTGTGAGAGGGCTAGAAAGTTGGTCTTTGGGCTCAGTTGCTGCTCTAGTTCTAGAGATCACCAGTGAGTTATTCACACCTGCTCCCTCACACAGCCTCTTTCCACCTATAGCAGATGCACATGTTGCCTCATTCTCAATCTCTCTCCCTCTAAGAAGGGGTAAGGGATGTGCATGTGTGTGTTTACATGCATGTGTGTGTGTTGAAGTTGTGCCTATGTGTGTCGGCAGTGGTGGATGCACGAGCATCTGTCTTTCCTGGGTAATTGAATATAGAACACACAGAAAGTGCTAATGTTGCTGCAGGGAAAAGTGGGAGGCACAGAGCAGCTCAACCATCAACCTAATGATGTTGCTCATTTTATTTTCCTACATGCTTTCCATTAGAGGCTGATGCTGCACCCACAAGAGGCTTTTGTTATTTTGCTATGGCAGATATGTAATTGAGCTTAACACTCTCTCAGCTGATTGCCTTTAACATAAGGTTTTCAATATGAACATGAAGACAAGGATCTCAGCAATGGCAATAAGCTACCAGGCGCGAATGGGGCTCGAAAACCTCTTTAGACACACAATGTAATGCCCTAAGCTAATTCATTTTCTTTGCATCTTATATTCTCTTATTCTTTCAGACTATTGCTCTATTGTTATTTGATGCCCTTTAGTGCTACGCTCATCTTATCACTGAGCTTTACTACTTTCCCATGACTTAAATTTTGAAAAATGATAAAAGAGGAAACTCTATAGAAAGATGGTATTTATAAAAATTATCAGGAAGAATAAAAGGCATACAATTACACAGGTGAAAAGTGATGTGAAACAAATTTACATTTTCTTGTTTATTTAATTACATTTATTGAAGATGTTTTATTGTCCCTCACAGTTCTAGGTTCTAGGGATAAATTAATGCAATGATTCTCAGCCTTCCTAAAGCCTACAATTACGCCTAATGTTACAAAGGGGCCACAAGTACAGGTTGAGAACCGCTGAATTAATGGATAAACAGTAAAGTGAATGTGGTCTCATATTCTATGGGTAAAGACAGAGATTATAATCTAAGTAAAAAATTCATTATTTATAATATTGCATCAAATCACATAGTTGCTTCTGAATTCAGGTTTATTGATGTATATTTATTTTTCTTTAACTTTGCATTCATTTTTCTTTTGATTTGCTATCGCTATGTAGTATGGGGAAACTCCATGAGTCTTTGAGAAATAAATGCTTCATTAATAATAATGAATCCATTTTCCACATCCAGCCAAAACGATCTATTAAAAACATAAGTCTTGGTGGCGCCTGTGGCTCAAAAGAGCGGGGCACTGGCCCCATATACCACAGATGGCAGGTTCAAACCCAGCCCTGGCCCCAAACTGCAAAAACCTAAGTCTGATGGTATTGGCACATTGCTCAGCACCTTTCAGTGGTTTGTCATTGTTTTTAGGATAAAAGCCCAATATGGGATAAGGCTTTCAGGTCGGGCAAAGTCTAGCCTCTGCTGCCTTCTCCTTCCACCTCAGATCATGCTGTTCCCCTTTATTCTTAACTCTACTCATTTTGACTTTCTCTCAATTCTCAAACTTGCCGCATTTCAGTCCAGTCTGGGTCCTGTTAGTTCAGTCTGGATGGTCCTCAGTCATTCTCTGAGGCTATCCTTAGTCAAAACTATTAAAAAGTTGTCATAGTAGCCTGTCCTGCTTCACATTATTTATCACATATGAAAGGCATACTTAGTTATTTATGTCTGGTTTCTATAGGTAGACTATTAATTCCAAAAGGTCAGGGACTATTCTTTCTTGTGATCATTGTTTTATTCTTAGAACTTAGCATAGGTCATAATACATTATAGATAACTCAGAAAATATTTTTTGACGAACTCATTAATTCAATTTTCAGAAGGCCTAGTATATGCAAAACATTGTTTCTGTGTATTTAAGTAATGTGTTAAAACTTCTATAGATCAAGATGGACTCAGCCATGTTTTCTTTTCAATGGGAAGAGAAGTCTAACTTCAGAGAAATGATGACATGCACTTTAGCATCTGCTCTTGGATGAAGTATGAAATGACTTTTTGAGAAAGAGAAATTCTTTAGTATTTCTTGAGTGTTCTGATATTGACTTCCCAAAATTGAACTACAGTATAAACCAAGGGTCCCCTGATGGAATGATCACTCAGCCTTTGTTCCTTTCATTTTGTTTTACTTTCAAAAAGCCCTCTGGACATCTATCAAAACTACAAAGTGGAAATTGATTAGCTTCATTTAACACCACATCCCGCTGCAAAGGCCTCACATCCAGGACCTTGTCATTTTAAATTCTTCTTATTTTAATACTTTTCCCGACTTCAAAATCTTAGAGTTGTAGATAGCTAAAGGCTTCCATTGCAAATCTCTCAAGATCTAATTCTTCGACATTCTTTGACAATATCAAAATCCTGGTGTTCTAGCAGCTACAGGAATACAAACTTTCTCTGATTCTTTATCTCAAATCTCTGATGAAATCATACTGATGAAATCAGGAAGGCCATAGGCAACAGACGCTGACTCTGGGCTTTTAGCAAGGGTAGAATTCCTTTGCATCAGCTGACATTGTCTTGTGGGCTAGTTGTAATTTTAAATTTAAAAGGCAATAAATGTCTTCTGATTTTCACTCAAATTTCAAAAGACAAAGACAGGAAACCATAAAGTAATTTCCTCATAGGAAACAATCTTATAAAAGAACCAATTATCATTTTTTATATACATATATTTTGTTTATAAATATGGAAGTCTGTGGATGGAGTTTTCAGTTTTCATATTGAGTTAAAGAAACTATAAACTTTACAGGTGGGATTCATTATAGATCTTGGAGCAAAATATGCACATTTTGATGTATATCACAGGTACCACACTAAGAAGCTATTCTTCTTGTTTTATTGATGAAATCGTCTTCTTTGATGTTTCATAGATTTTCTACTACAAACATGTTGGGTTTTTTTGAAATTTTAGTCCAGAAATGTATCATTCGTTATTTTGATGACTAAAATAAGAGTATTTCCTATCAATGACTATAAATATTTGTTTTTTTTTTAATTTATAAAATAATATTCTATATTGCATTGTTTTAGATTTATAGAGGGAACTTATTACCTGCTTGATACTTAGCATTCAATTTTGTAAAAATTACGTTCTGTGTATCTTGCTTAATTGAGGTTTGTATATAATTTGTATGTGACCAGCTAGGTCAGAAACTTTTTCATTTTGATGCTGACTTGGGGTGGTAGTGTCAAGAATTACTTAATGACCTAACACAACTAGCAATAGAGGTCAGTAATTATATTTACATTATAAGATATGTACAGCTCTTTATTTATTAAATTGACCTCTAACTCAAGAAAGAAAATTATATATGTCCTCTGTGATAGTGTGCAGACAGTAAATCATAGTATCACTGTTCCTTTAGCTGAATTAGCATTCTACTGTTGTCTGTTTTCAGTGTTGTGATTATGGTGTTTGGAGCTTTGTGTAATTCAATTGTCAAAACTTGGCCATTTCTTTAATTTGTTATTGGGCAGTTCATTGGGCAATTTTGTAAAGTATTATTATACAAGGAGTTCTAGCCCTGCAAGAGCTCTCTTGAGGCCAAATTTCATTCAAGAATATAAATGTTATACATTTAATCATATAATGGAAAGCATCCTTGCATGGGGGGTTCCTTGTATAATAATAACACAGCAAAAGGAAGTGAAAATAGAATAATTACCATTTACTAAGCAACTGCCGTGGACAAAGCCCTGTGTTTGGTAACTAAGAGGTGTGATCTTTAATCCTCAAAGCAACCCTAAAATAGAAATATCGAAACAGGCTTCATGTTACATATGAGAAACTGAGGCACAGATTTCTTAAGTAACTTACCTGTTGTCACCCAGCTAGTAGATAGAGAACCCTACCATTGAAGCATCTGTGATGACATGGATGCTTTCTTACCTCTTGGAGTCTTAAATTTGATGCCATTTATTTTTACTATGGAGGAGTTTGTTTCTCTGCTTATAAAAGGTGTTTGGTTTTATTGTATTATATGGTGTGACTATGATGTCTTAGATGTCAAGTTAAAAGAAAACTTTTTTGCCCCTTAGAAATATATTAAAAATTTTGTTTACTCAAAAGGGGCTTTTATCATTTTTCGTGTTAAGAAGCAATTTATGTCTTCTATTATAAACTTAAATCTTTGCTTTCAGATCAGTGATTATGAATTTGAGACAAATATCCCATCAAAGAGATAATAATGACCCTCAAAAGAGGTTCATGTACTAATCCCTGGTACCTGTGAACATGTTAAGTGTCAGGGAAACCAGCCCCAACATGCTGGCAATCTACTTCCTAGTGGCCTGGTGAGATGAAAAACTGATGGAAAATTATTATGAAAGTTATAGAGAATTAATAGAGAAATAAAAGACAAAGACAAAGAGATAGTTTTAAGAGCAGTGGGGATTCGGGAGGCAGCACACACTTCTTTGTGAGGCTTCCAGTGTGCCGCCCTGAGTATCAGCCTAGCACTGTATTTATTTCACACATCAGGGTTATAATCATAAATCTCATGAAGGCACAGCAAACAATCCCATCATGGTTCTTGCTGCACTTGCATTTCTACTAACTAGACTACTCTACAACTAATTACATTAATTGCATGGATTTACTTGCTACTTTTTATTGTTTTAAGGTATTATGATCTTAATACAAACAGAGTCTTGATAAGGTAGCTAATTAGAGGTTGACTCAAGGACCAAATCCTAGCTGACCCACAGTCACACATCACAGATGTGATATTTTTATACTCTAACAGCCTTGTGTCCAGACAGATAGACTCCTCTGGCCCAAAAGAGGTGACAGAAGAAAAGAGATATTTCATCGCCTTATCTGGTCTGGAGCAAGTCTTCCCGTGTTGGACAAAGTTTAAAGATTCTGCATTCCTAACTCCTAAAAAGCAGTCTCTGGGATCACACAACCCCACCCTGGCAGAATACAGCCTCAGGGCCTCCAGCCAGCTGCCCTGAGGCAGCTGTGAGGGGAGGAGAGAGATTCAACTGATTCACTACAGGCTTCAGAATATTAAAGTGATAGAGTCTAGCACTTTACCCTCAAAGCCAGGAAATTGCATCCAAATCAATTCTCTGATACTGTCTCACTTTGTCAATATTCTGTTCCCTATTCCTAATAATATTGCTAATCTACTAATAATTAATAATTGAATATTGGTTTCAAACTTATAAAATCATTACTACTAGTAATTCAAGCCCATCAAGATATGACTCTTCCCTTAAGTATTCCCACATGGACTCTTCATTAAGTTAAGGACTTTCAGATTAATTAAGGACTTTCAGATGGGAAGATTATCCCTGGGCACAATGTAAACACAAGCATCCTTAAGAGAAGAAAAAGCCAGAAGAAGATGAGGTCAGAGTCAGAGAGAGAGATAGTGGATGATGCTACCAGGCTGGCTTTGAAAACGAAGGAAGGAGCCAGGAGCCAAGGAATTTAAGCAGCCCCTAGAAGCTGGAAAAGGTGAAGAAAACAGATTCTCTTTTAGAGCTCCCCAAAGAAATGCAGCCTTAAGCTGTGTTTCAAACTTCTAATCTCTGAAATGAGGAAGTAACACATTTTTGTTGTTTTCAGTAGTGTGCTCTAGTAAGTAGTATCAGAAATGAATGAAGATGCTACTGATTTAACCTTAATAATACATGTGGAATCAGGCTTAGATTTAAGCTTGTCTGTTCAATGGGAGCCCAAAAATTCTATGTAGAAGATTCAGCAATGTTACTGAATGAGGGAGGTAGGAGATTTATACTGATACTGCCCTCACATAGAAATCCTCTTTTTTTCTTTAATGAAGTTACTGTTTTCCTCTTTCTTGTTTATTTTAATTTTTTATTTTTGCTTTGTTTTTATCTTATAAGCTTCTTGATTTGGGAGTAAGTAAAATTATACTTGAGTTTTCTCTGGCTAAAGGGTGCTGTGAGATACAATTTGATAAATATGAACTCCTGGTAGGGCAGTTATGACTCAGTAGGCTTCTCAAAATTGATAGTGAGTCTAAAAAGTATGTCCTGTTCCCTACCTGATTTGAGAATTATTGTGAGTGTATGGAGGGGTGGTCAATGATAAAACACAATGTGAACTCTGAAGTACTATGTACTTTTTAGTCTCCTAATTACATTGTCAATAAATTGAATGCAAAATATTGAAACATACATCCATGGAGTAAGTGACACTTATGTTAGTGTTAAAAAATTCACTTTTAATTGTTTCTTCCTCTCTCATCAATCCTGCCCATGAACAGCCAGGTCCAGAATGGTTTCCTATGTCCATCTCACTGTACCCTTCTTCTGGAGCCTTGTCCCTGCTTTCCTGTGACCTGGGAAGGCAATCCAGAGACTTTTTTCAGTTGCAACCCTCCCTTGTGTTTCCAAATTCCCTGTAGTTAAAAAAGCCACCCCTGACTGACTCTCCATTGTGACTCATTCTTATGCTGAGAGGTAGAAAGAATGTCAACCAACATTTTACTCATTCTATTCACTATCTTCCTGAGATTCATTTTGTTTTTAGCTCTCACATATGAGTGAGAACATGAGATACTTATCTTTCTGGGTTTATTGCACTTAACATAATGACCCCAGGTTCCATGCATGTTGCTGCAAATGATAGGATTTCATTCTTTTTTATGGCTCAGTGATAATGTATTGTGTATGTGTGAGAGCCAAACTAGCTCCATTTTGTTGTTTACAGCACAAGCTCCATTCTTGGCTGTTTACAGCACAAGCCCCATTCCTAGCTGTTTACCACATAGCCCTTCCGCCCCAACCTCTGCCAGTGAAACCTGCAGGACCACTCCCTGCTGACTTCTCCCACCACAGGTTGCACAGCCACTGCACTGTAAACTGAGTCACCTTAGGCAAATAGCTGCTATAATAAACAATAAGTTTCTATTACCTTGAAACACAGGTAACCAGGTTGCACCAACTCTAGCCCCCGGTTAAGGGACCCTCCACCCCTCACCTGTACCAATCCAAATTCACCTTTACTAGTGAAATCATCAGCTACCAATGCAAATCCTCCTTTACTTCCTCCTTTACTAATGAAATCACCAACCACCAATGAAAAGTGTACTCGTATCCAACCCTACCCCTCTTGCTTTCTGTACCTCATAAAAACTTCCTCCACCCCAGGTTCGGGGCTCATCCTAGGCTTGCATGCTGGGAGAGTCCAGACTGGTCTGAATAAACTTCATCTCATGCCTTTTACATTGGAGCGTGTCTCGAGTTTGTCTGTTGAGGCTATTTGGGGGGAATTTTCGGACCTAACATATGTATCACATTTTCTTCATCATTTTTTCATTGATTGATACTTAGGAGTAGGTTAATGAATACAAAAATATATTAGAAGGAATATTGGAAGCACAGTAGGGCAACTAGGGTTAATAATAATTCAAAATAACTGGAAGAGTAGTTTTGGAATGTTCCCAACACAAAAAAATGATAAATATTTGAGGTGACAGATATCCAAATTACTCAGATACGATCATTGTGCATTGTGTGCTTGTATTAAAATATCACATGCTATTATGGATCCATAAGCATTAAAAATAAAAAAAGCAAAAAACATCATCTGTGAAATCTGATATACTAAAATTTCATCTGAGCTTTCTCACTAACTAGCTGCATAGGCTTGGGTAAATTGTTTTAACCTTTATGAACTTTAGTAGTCTAGTCCATAAAATGTGAATAGTAATGCCTACCCTGGAGTATTTCTGTGATGTTTAATTGGGATGTCTAGGAAAAGGCCTTGACCTTAGAAGGCATCCAAAAATGGCCCATATTTTGCCAAAATTTGGGGGGATTTGAAGCACTGGAGACAAGGTGAACTACTTTTCAGCATTGAAAACTATTTCTCTAGAGCCTTAGCTTTACTAATGCTATGTGAGATCAAAGGATAAAAGTGAGAAAGAACCTCAAATTAGCCATGTATGCTTTCAGTCCCAAAATAGATAATTTCTCCTTTTTGATTTTAGTGGTGTGATGGAGATACAGAGGTCAGAGTTTATAGGACTGGTCTAAATTTCTGGAAAAGCTAAGCATTGTTAATGACTATTTTAATTTGCCTTACTTACATAATGGTTTTCTCTATTGTGATATTAACTTCAATTAAGGTCTTTTGTGGCTATGTTCATTCCTGGATTTTTCCTCTAATTGGTCTCCATGCATTTCTTTTGCATTAGCACTAATTTACTTGTGCTTGTGATTGCAGATAGAACTAAGCTGGTCTTTTGAATTTTAGCTGTGAGTCTATTTTTTTCTGAGATGAGTTAGAAATATAACCTATTATTTAGCTAATAAAAGCAAAACACTGTAAAAATTCATATGATGGTTATAACTGATTTGGTTCCTTTCCTAGAACTGAAAGGATTAGAGAAATTCAACATCTGACTTATTGATTATATGGGGTTCCTCATTCTCTCCCTCTGTTAGCAAAGGAAAGGCTTCTTGGGTAAGAGAACATGCACTGTAGTGTTGTACAAGCCTCTAATATTGATTGTGGTTAAGGGTTGTGAAATATTGACTGTATGGATTTAAAGTCTTGTGGACAATGAACACATCCAATTCTGTGTTGAAACGAAAGGGAAGGAGAAAGAGAAAGTGGGTCACTAAAAATTGCTAAAAGTTCCAATTAGTGACTGCAGTTATTATTTCCCATAAGGAAAATTTGAGGGACCCTGAAGAGGGAATTCATAAAGTTCAGGGGTGGCTCCAAAGTACAACTTCTCTTATTTCATAAAGACAATAGGAGCTTAAGATCCATGAGGAGGGGAAACCAAAATATGGAAAAATGATTACATAGAAGCTGTAGCAGTTCAGGAGTGGAAGCAGATGACTCGTTAAGAGGCTGCTATAACTCAGGAGATAGATGATGGTAGCTTTGAACTAGGGTAGTAACTATGGAAGTGGTAAAAAGTGGCAGATTCTGAACACCTTTGAAGGCCAAGTCAGTAGGATTTGTTGATGAACTGACATAGAATATAAAAGAAAGGAAAATCAAAATTTCTACAGGTTTTTTTTTTCCTTTCTTTCTCTTTTTTTGGCTACAAGTGGAAAAAAATGAGGTTACTATGGACTAATAGGGAAGATTTTAGGAAGAACAATTTTCATAAAGAGAGAAGACCAGTATTCAGTTTCTATATGGTATATTTGAAATTCTGATTAGACATCTAAGTGTAGGTGGGAAGAAAGCTGTTGGACATAGCAGTCTAATGTTTTGTGAGACATAGGGATGTGAAGTATAATATGGGAATCTTCAGAAAATAGATAATATTTGTATCCTTAAAAGTAGATGACATATTTTAAGAAGTGTATAGACAGAAAAGGAAATATCCAGGGACTTGAGCTTGAGTATTTTCACAATAGAAACATGGAATTTGGGGAGGAAACAGGACAACACTGAGATGAGGCAGCTAATACAATGAGAGGGGAACCCAGAAAGAAAGAGGGACGCCAGTGAAGACAGCTGAAGAAGGTATTTGAGGCAGTATCAACTATGACAAATTCTGTCTGTAGGTAAAGATGGGACTGAAAAGGTTTTTTTTTTTTTGAGACAAAGCCTCAAGATATCCCCCTGGGTAGAGTGCCGTGTCATCACAGCTCACAGCAACCTCTAACTCCTGGGCTCAAGCGAGTCTCCTGCCTCAGCCTCCCAAGTAGCTGGGACCACAGGCATCTACCACAACGCCCGGCTCTTTTTTGGTTGCAGCCATCATTGTTGTTTTGGCAGGCCTGGGCTGGATTTGAACCCGCTACCTTAGGTATATGTGGCTGGCGCCTTAGCCACTTGAGCCACAGGCGCTGAGCCTGAAAAGGGTTTTTAACACCAGCCCTTCGATCAAGTTCTTCATCAGAGCTCCTTTGGTGTAGTAGAAACAAAAGCCAGGTTGGGTAGGAAAAGAAGAGAAAAAGTAGTCAGGACAGATATCTATACACTTTTAGGAGTTTTTCCTGGAAAAGATTCTGAAGTCAAGAGGACTTTTTTTACAAAAATATGGAAGATAAAACATCACATTCTATATCAAGTGAGGGATTTAGTGACAAGGGAAATTGACTGTAGGAGAAACGGGAGCATTGCTGGAGATGTGTCCTTGAGGAAATGAGAAGGAAGGGACCCAGTGACTTTGTGGAAGGTTGGCTTCTAGAGGAGCTAGGGCAGTTCATCTCAGGTGGCAGGAATGGCAGCATACATAGAAGGGTTGGTGGAAACATCAGCCAGGAGTGAGCACACATGAGGAAGTGTTAAGATTTGCAGGAACTGACTGATAGTCATCCAAGGGTGGAAAAGGAAAATGTGGTTGATGGAAGGAACAGGGTTCTTGCAAAGCTCCAGACTTCTGTCTTTACTATGGAAGATGAATGTGGAAAATCATTACATTTTTCTTTGGATGGATTTTTTTCCCCCACTGATTTATAAGTAGCGAATTGAAGCCAGAATTGGAATGAATTCTGATAAATGAGATTAAATGTACAATTTTCTCAATTTTGTTGCATCTCTTAAAAATTGTGTTCATTTCCATGGTTGAACTAAACCTCAATATTGCAATTTAGATACATCCAAAACCCCCAGCCAGAAGGTGGCTGGAGAGATGTTGGTGGCAGGAAACCAGTATCCTGAAGGATATTAGAAGACGGTAAGTCTCATTCAGTCTCCCGGTTGTGAAAATGTCATTTGTTATAATTAATTCTAAAGCTGTATTTCTGAGAAAAGTTTGCAATGGGAAATTTACACTCATGTACATAAAAAGAATGTAGGAGGTTTGGGAAATGTATCCTTGTTTATCATATTTTCCACTGATAAGATATCGATGCTCTCAAATATGAGAGTCATCATAGAACATGATTTGGCCACTACCTTGGAAGATGATGTTTCCTTTAGTACATTGCCAAACTTCCTCTCCTTTAAAAAGAAAAGAACAATTTATAATTATTTGTGACACTTGTGAAATGATAATGGAAGCTTTGAATAGTTTCCCTCAGAATTCACACCTATTCAATCCCACATACAGTTGTTAAAACAAATGAGAAAGACAGCCTCAAGAATAAAGATGGATGCATTCAGACAGAGCAATCTAAGAAGATTGTTTTCCTTTTAAAATTTTATTTTAATGACACTAAGAAAACCAAACTCCTTTAAAAGTAATTGGTGGTGTTTACTAAAACAGATTTTTCACTAAGCTGAACATACACCCTTGAGATAAAAATATTTTTCTTTGCCAAAACCTTGAGAAAGTTATAATTGACTAATAATTCTCTGCTTTGGAAAAAACATAACCATCAATATCAGAAGCTTTTATGATAACTTTTGCTATGAAATAGTGATTCTTAACTGAATTCTAGACATAGAAATATAATCATTTTTAAGTCTTTTCTTTACTGTATACTCTCTGGAAGAAAACCTTGTAATTCTACTTTGATAAGCAGAGTTTATGTTATATTCTTAAGAAAAAGTGTTTATTCATACAATGGTGGCTGTGGAGTAGATCTTTCTTCCCCAAAGAATGTGTTTAGGAAAAACTACTTAGCTGACAGCTTCCTACTGTTGGCACTCCCAGGATCCACCTCAGCTTTAAAGCCAAGGCAGCGCCCTTCCTGGGCAGCCCGCAGCCAATGAATGAGCAGGATGGGGAATTTTAGACCTGGCCATTTCTGCCCAATATGGCTTGCCCCTTTGGGGCACTCATTGTTCTAGAGCTCTAGACTCATTGCTCTGGGTTTCGGATCTACACTGCAGTCTGAAATATTTCTACAACCAGTTCAGCTTCTTTGTCTTATGGCTTTCACAGGTGTTACCTCCATTCCCTACCTGCCACGCCCCCAAACCCCCAATACACTGCGGTACGCCAAGCTCCATGTCAATGTTGTTTTTCCACAGGACTCAACGGACATGGTAGCACCCTCCTCAGATGCTCCATATATACTTGCTGAGCGTGCCCCAGTGTGGAGCACTAGGCTAGATGCTGGGAATACAGAAATACAGACATCTCATCTAATGCCTGGTTCCTATCCTAAGCAGCTCACAAACTCAAGGGGAAGAAAGCACCATAAGCATAACATGCCGAAGAGCCAACATAAGGAGTTTTGCCATCGTACTGGTTTCCATTTGCTGTGTGACAGGTCACCACAAACTTAGTACCCTAAAACAGCATGCTTTTGTTATTGCAGAGTTCTGCCAGGGTCACTCTTAGTTTCTGCAGGCCTCCCCTGTCCCTCCCCCTGGGCCCTCCCACGTTTAAGTCAGCAGTGGGGCATTGAATCCTTTTCATTCTTGAACTTTTCCTTACTTCTTCTGTCACTAGGCCCCACCAGGATTAGCTCCCTTTTAATTAACTCACAGTCAACTAATTAGTAAACTTCATTTCATCTGCAAAATTCCTCCTATTAATATAATCTGAATGATGAACTCTCATTATTTTTGCAGTTCTGTCCTGAAGTCCCTAGTTCAGAGGGAAGTAGAAAAACCTTGGGGAACCATTTCAGGATTGTGCCTATCCCAGGAGCATTGGGGAAGGGTTCAGGATGATAAAGTAGAAGATGCAAAAACTTCCAGGGGGAGATGATAGCTGATCTGATTTTTCAAAAAAAATAACAGTAAGGTCAAGTTGGGGCAGTTTTAGCCATGAGTTTGAGATTTGAAATAGTGCAGTGTGTGCCAGGATATATAAGTAGAACTATTGCTTAAGAATACTGACAAGATGTTCTAATTAGACTTAGAGCATATGCTTGGGGGTTGGGAAACGATCAGAGGATTTTAAGCAGGTGATTGATGTATGTTAGAAATGTGGCAGAAAGCAAATTTTATAGGGCGACACCACAGCCAGGTAGATTAAGCTGAAACTGTGAAACTTAGGCCTCTGAAAGAGAATGATTGTCTAAGTGAGGACATTGGTAGTAGAATGGGGAAGAGGAGAAGAGTGTTTATAATTTAGGAGGTAAATTTTGTAGCACTTAATGATGAACTGCATGCAGGAAATGCTAGAGACAAAGCAGTGCAGAATGACTTTTAGTTTAGGTAATCACTGGTGGGGAGGGTCTATATGTTGATTTAGAAATGAGATTAGGATAGGCAGGCTGGAGGGTGGGGAGGATGAATTCAGTATTGGAAATGTTGAATCCGAAATAGTTGTGGAACATCTGCCTCGTTGACCTTTCTGCCTCTGCTGTATCAGTTATGAAAACATACTCTTCTAATTCCCATTGAAAATAAAGCAGGAAAACCTCCCTGAATCCCCCATTGCCCTCAGCTACCAGCTCATATTTTCTTCTGTTCTTCATAGCTAAACAGTTTCCACATATCATCTCTTTGTAATCCCTTTCCTTTCACTTTTCAACATTTCATCAGTTTTGCTTCCTAACTTACCTACCCTTTCCATAAAAACTGCTTTGTCAGGGGCATAGACAGCTTTCCTATTGCCAAACCAAATGGACGAGTTTCTATCCTCAATTTATTCAGTGTCCCAGCAGAACCTGATAAAGTTAACTGCTACTTAAATCCACAAATTAAATTAGGAGTACACAGCACAGATCTAGAGAGAAAGAATAATCACATGTGAAGCTCACCATTGCATGATGAAAATAACAAATAAATAATGCAGCCAGCTATTTATGAAGTGTTTTCATTATACTTTCTAGTCAGAAAGATAAAATATTACACTAGGCATTTCAAAACTACATTTATCAAAATTATGTTTTTTCTTCCTATCTCAGAAGAATACTTTCTTATATCAAAAACAAAAGCTTTGCCTATAGTTTGATCTTGTTATCTTTTCAAAAATGCTTGAAGAGGTGCAAAATGTTACCAAGATTTCAAAATAGGCTAGGGAGAGGCAGAGGTGAGAAGTGAGAATGAAATGGTTTTGAGGCCAAGTCATTTGTTTCTATTTCTTTTTTACCCTCAAATTCATGTAAAAAATCGCAATACCAAATTTTCATTTTTTTATTTAAATAATTATGAAATATTGTGGTTATGCAGATTACATAAAGGACATATAGATAGGCAGAAAATGAATGTTATACCTTCTATTTAAAAAATAAAATAATTGAATTTTTCCTGGAAAGGAAACTATTAATGCATGATATAACTTAATATTTATCAATCTCATCTATTTCTTTATGTTTTTGCTAAATATATACATAGACCTATATAGTGCATAGACTTATTTGTGTTTTTTCATTTCTATATAAATGGAATTACTGGATATTTAGGCCTTTGCCCAACATATTTTTGATTGATCCATATTGAATACTTATGTCGAATGCTGTGAATTCGTTTTTACTGTCATTTAACATTTTAATATATGATTATGTCAAAATTCATCTACCTATTTTTTGATAGACACAGAAGTTGTTAATAAATTTTGCTATTGTTGCTGTCTTAGAAAAGTCTCTTTATGAATACATGTGATCATTTCTCTGGTGCACATACCTATAAACACACTTTCTGAGTAGTAGGTATAAGTTTTCAGGTTTCCTAGACATTGCTCATTGCTCTTAGGAAGTAGTTGTCTTCACTGGTGAAATATAAAAATTTTAATTTATTGTTCTTGCCAAAAAACCTTATTTTCAGGGACATGAAGTAACATCTAAAGCTAGTTTTCTTTCCTCTTCCCTCCCGAGGTTGAGCATCTTCTGATACTGAATATTTACTAGTTGAATTACTTTTTCTATCTACTGACTGTTTATATCTGTTGGCATTTTATATTGGATTCATTTTTCTTTTTCTTTACTGATGAGTAGGAGTCCTGCATATATTCTGGCAAGTAAATGGGGCAGGTATTGTTACATGTTTACTCCAGACCATGTACTCTTCTTCTTCACTACTGACAACTGATTTTTGTCTGTGGCAGCAATAAACCTGACTGAAGACATTCATTTCTCAGTCGCCATTGCAGTAATAGAAGCCATTTGGTAGAATTCTTATAAATAAGACGCCAGTGGAAATCTGGGAGGGAGACATCCCATATAGAAGCAAAAGGCAAGGCCTTGAAACTGAAGGTAATCTGCTCTTTGCTTTTTGCCAATCTCCTTCTTCCAAACTGATATGAAGTTTGAGATGCTGTGCATGTCTGAAACCACGGAACAAAAAGCATGAAGACAGATGTATTGATAATAGCCTAGATCCCTGATAGCATCCTGAGTCAACCACAAACCCTAACCACAGAACTCCTTGTTGCATAAAACTGATGTTTTAAGGAACTGGCATGGTGTTACTCCTTACTTTTTTGTTTGTTTCTTTAATTTCCTATAAGTTTTGCAAATGTTTTCTTTCATCCTATGAAATGTCTTTTGATGTTTCTTATCTAATAGGTTAAAGTTTAAAAACATTTTTTAACTAAATGTAGAAGTGTTTTCTTCATGGATTGTACTATTTGATCTTATTTAAAATATCTTTTCCCATTTCAAAATCATAAAGATAAAATACTCAAAGCTGCAGCTGCTTCATGGGTGTGGAGAGAAGGGAAGACTTTTACACTGCTGGCGGGACTGAAAATGAATACAACCTTTTTCAAAGTAAGTATGGAGAATCCTCAAAGAACTGAAATTATACCTCCCTTCAGATCCTGCAATCCCATTACAATGCATTTACACAGAAAAAAAAATCATTTTATCATAAGGACATTTGCACTAAACTGTTTATGACACCTCAATTTAGTAAAATGTGGAAACAACCTAAATGCCCACCAACCCAGGAATGGAATAACAAGCTGTGGTACATGTATACTGTGGAATACTATTCAGTCATTAAAAAGATGGAGACTTTACGTCTTTTGTATTAACCTGGATCGATGTGGAACACATTATTCTTAGTAAAGCATCACAAGAATGTTGAAGCAAGAATCCAATGTACTCAATTCTAATATGAAGGTAGTAAATGATCTAATACAAGGTGAGGGTGGGGAAATGGGTGAGTGGATAGATGAGAGGAGGGAGAGGGTTGGGGGTCAAGGTTCAGGGCACACTTCTTTGAGGTGAGACACAATTATAAGAGGGATTTTACGTAACAAATGCAATCAGTGTAACCTAATTCATTGTACCCTCAATGAATCCCAAACAATTAAAAATAAATAAATGAATACTATTATGAAGATAAATATTCTTATTTTTTTCTTAAAATATATACTTTCTTGCTTCTCATGTTTAAATTATTAGTTCACTAAGAATTGATATTTTTATATGGTGTAAGGTGGAGATTACATTTAAAATTTTTCTTCTTGGGTATGTGAAAGTTGTCAGCATCAAAATGGAGTCACTTATGTCAAACTCTGACAAACGGAGCCAGGGAAGGGCCATAAAGGGAGTGTTTTCAGGCACGTGTGCCTGATGACAGTAGTTATCACAAAAGCCTCTGGAAAACCCACCATCCTGCCCAAAACCCAGTGTAACCTTACACAAAAAATACTTCTGTGAGAACATCTATGCATCAACTCCTTGTCAAATCTTGGACTAACACCACCCTTGTTATTGTTCCTTGCAACCAAGGATAATTGTTTCACAACAATATGTGATCCTCCCCATTTTTCTTTTTTAAAAAACTTATCTTTCTTTTTTACCTTCTTGAATACATTGATGTGTATTCCTAATGACCATTCCTGAATAAATATCATATCATTTTCTTTAAAAGACTCTTTTATGTCTGTTATTTAGGTTGCCATGTAATACTTCCCTTCCTACAGTGGACTTTGTCATCTATAAAGTTTGCAAACATGGGGTGGTGCCTGTGGCTCAAGGAGTAGGGTTCCAGCCCCATATTCAAACCCAACCCCAGCCCAAAACTGCAAAATAAATAAATAAAGTTTGCAAACACAAACTGATTTCAGAGCTTTGCATTTTACCTTAATTAGCTATTAGTCAATCTTTGCATAAATTCTACCTTTTTTCAATTACAGTGGAATAATCTTGCTTTCTGATGTGGCAGCTCCCTTCATTTTGTTTTTCTTTAAAACTGTCATCAGGATTCTTAGAAATTTATTTTCCTTGCTAGTTTTATAATGAGTTTGTCATGTAATAAAAAGTGAAAATAAAACAAAACAACATTGGTGATAATTGCCTGGAGTTTAGTTATGTTAAATGTATAATTTGTGGGAAATTGCCATCTTCTTTAATGGCATCTTTGAAATATAATATTCCCATCTTTGAAGTGGCATCTATTTATTTACATATTTAATTTCTTTTAATAAAGTATTTTAAATGCTGTGCAAAATTATGACACTTTTTTGGATTTATTCCTAGATAATTTTTACTTTTGAAATTTATTAATTAAATATTTAAAAAATTTATATTATGGACCAATTTATTGTTTGAGTTTTGACATTAAACTAATTTCACACAAAGATTAGGAACAAATCATGTATGTTCCCTCTCACTAGTCTTTGTCAACAGCATACTAGAAGTCCTACCTAATATAATAAGAAAAGAAACCAAAGTACAATATTCTGATTGGCAAGGAAAGAAACCCTGCTGGGCCCCATAAACAATCATAGCAAGGATACAGAATAGAAGGCTAATATATGAAAATCAATTGCTTTCCTATATACAAGAAATAAGCAAGTGGAATTTGAAATTAAAACACAATGCCATTTACCTTAGCACCCCCAAAATGAAATACGCATCAATCTAACAAAGTATGTATGGGATCTACATGAAAAGTACAATGCTCTGATGAATAAAATTAAAGAAGAACTAAATAATTTTGGATGGATATTCCGTGTTATGAACCATCCTAAATTTCTGTGCTTAGTGAGTTTGACTTGCTAATAGGTATATTTTATTGAGAGTATCTGCCACTGTCTTCATGAAAGACACTGCACTACAGTTTAACCTCATGTATCCATGTTGAATTTTATTATCTTGGTTTTTCCCATCATATGAAATATATTATCAAATAGTCCATCTGTTTCTCTTCCACAAGATAGTTTATCTGTGGTAGATTGGACCACTATTCTATTCTGTGAAAATATTGATTCAATGTTCTTGCCTATTATTTCATGTTGTCTCAATATTGTTAAGATGTCAGTTCTTCCAAAATTGACTTATAGGTTCAATGAAATCCCAGGCAAACTCTCAGGAGATTGTTTTGTGGATACTGACAAATTAATTTAAATTTTATATGGAGAGGTATAAGGTCTCGAATAGCCAACACAGTGTTGAAGGAAAATAAAGTTGGTGGGCAGATACTAGCTGATTTTAAGACTTACTATCAAGCTATAGTAAACAAGAGAGTGTGGTATGGTACAGGCAAAAAAAGAGGCAAATTAATACAATATTAATAAAAGAATAGAGAGCTCAGAAATAGACTTATGTATATATGGTCAGCTGGGCATTGACAGAGGAGTAAAGGCAATAAAAAGGAGCAAAGATAATCTTTTTCTTCTTCTTCTTTTTTTTTTTTTGCAGTTTTTGGCCAGGGCTGGGTTTGAACCCGCCTCCTCCAGCATATGGATATGGGGCCAATGCCCTACTTCTTTGAGCCACAGGTGCCACCCAGATAATCTTTTCAATAAGTGTCACTGAACAATTAAGCATTTATATGCAAAAAAATTAATCTAAACACAGGTTTTATACCCTTCAGTAATAATGACTCAATAATCAACCATAGACCTAAATGTAAAATGTGAGACTATAAATCTCTTAGAAGATACATAAGATAAAAAAAAAAAAAAAAGATGACATTGGGTATGGCAATGATTTTTCACATGGGATATTAAAAGCATAATCCATGAAAGAAAACATTGATAAATAAGACTTCATTAAAATTAAAATGTTCTGCTCTGCAAAAGATAATGTCAAGAGATGAAGACAAATCAAGTCATTGACTTGGAGAAAAATTTTGCAAGGACACATTTTGTAAGTATTGTTATTCAAAATATATAAAGATCTCTTAAAATTCAACAACAAGAAAACAAATAATATAATTTAAAAATGTACCCCAAACCTTAAAATTTACTTCACAAAAGGAGACATATAGACAGTACATGAAAAGATGTACCACATCATATGTCATCTATAGGCAAAAGGCCTATATGCCTCTGGCCAAAAAAGGTGTTTGAGAGAGCCGCGAAAAGACTTTGTACAGGCATACTTGTGAAAAACTGAGGCAGAATCCTATATGGTCGGGTTGGTTGCAGGCCTAAAGACCCCCTGACCTAAGGTTGGCCTGGTTGGTTGCAGGCGTAAAAACTCCCTGACTTAAGGTCCATGTGGGAGCGGAGGTTTGCAAACAAATTTCTGTATGCCCTAGAAATTTCTTTATGCTTTGTTTAAAGATGGAAGTAACTACCTCCAAATGGCAAGGTCAGCAGTACAGATTTTCAAACCATCTCTTTCCTCCATAGCTTAGGCTTCATCAGATAAGAACAAAGAAGTAATAGCTAACAACATGTTCTCCATTAAGTTTTATTAAACCAGGTTATGTTAAAAGGTATATGTTGAGTGAATTATCAGATTACTAGGGAGGAGCTACTTACCAGGTAGTCACAAGATGTTTAAATGGATTAATGAAGTCATTGATGTCCAATGCGCATGTGCAGAGGGAAGTAATTAATGTCCAGTGCGCATGTGCAAAGGGATTGTAATAAATATTAATGAGGTCATTAATATATAGTGTGCATGTGCAAAATTGACTATATAAACCAACAGTAAATAAAGAAGCTCACCATTTTGCCTGAGTGAGCAAATGGTCACCTTATTTAAAATACATTTTCAATAAGGGTGCTTATTCTCTGCAACGTGGCTTTTCCGTGATACCCTAACGGCAACAGTCATCAACGAAATGCAAATTATAACAACACAAGGAAATACTACTATAATCCAATTAGAATGGCCAAAATCCATTGACAACACCAAATACTGAAAAGGATTTGGAGCAACAGGCGTTCTCATTCACTGCCGATGGGAATGCATAATACACAAACACACTCTTACCATGTAATTCCACAATTGGGTACCTTGTTATTTACCTAAAAGAGTTGTAAAATTGTGTCTATACAAATCTGGACATAATTGCCTAAGCTTGGAATCAACTCAGATGTTCTTCAGTAGGTGAATATATAAATAAAGTGTGGTACATCCAGGAAATGGATTATTATTCATTGATAAAAATAAATGAGCTGTCAAACCATAAAAAACCATGGAAGACAGTTAAATAGTCTCTGTTTTTCTGTAACATCTGGATTGAATACGTAGAATTTAAGGCTATAAATTCTCTATCATTGACTTGTATCTCAATTTTGGTGTGCATCATTTTCATTGTAATTAATTTCTGTATGTATTTAATATTTTTATGATTTTTCCTAAATTTTATGATTTTTCCTAATATATTTTCTTGAGACCTAACGTATTTTCTCCTCTCAAAAGGAGAATGAGAACAATGGCACTCCAAGCAACTCAGACTCACAAGATGTTTAGATTACCTATGGAAACCAAGAGATGACATCTTAACATATGTTCTTAAGCTGTTTTTCAGAAACCCCTACCAGATGAAAATGTAGGTAAGGATTAACAGAGGAATTGAACTCTGCCATTCTTTGTTCTAAATTCCCCCCTAGGTGGCCTGTCACATCCATCTTAATATTTCTTTCCATTAATCCAAGAAACTCTGAATCTACCTATCTCTTCTCTCCCTTCAGGATATCTCATCTTTATGGGCCATTCCAATGTATAGCCACTATAATTTTCATGTATTGATTTGTAATTTTGACTGCCTGAAATGTACTCCTGCCTTAAAAAACCTTGATTTATAAGCCAGTGTGGAATTTGGGTTTTGTTAGTTGCTTGTTTTCCTTGCATGGAATCCTGCAATTAAAATGCTTCTTTCTGCTCTGGTGTCTGCCTTTACAGCACTAGATCAGCAGACCCCAGTTTGGTTTGATAATGTTCTCAGTTCTCAATTGCTCATCATTTCTGTACAACTTTCTATTTTCCATTTCTGCCCTCTTTTCAAGTTGCCCAAGATCCAAACTTTGAAATTACATAATACATTTTTTCTTTCTGTATCCTATATCCTGTCAATTCAGGAATCCTATAGATTCTTTAAGTATGATGTTTTTAACTATTCTTTTCTTTCTACCATTCTTTGTCCAGAAAAAACTCACATGTTACAACATTTCTTGTTGGTCTTTCTTATCCTTGTATATTGCCCAGCTCTATATCTGGTCATGGCCTTCTTCTTTTTAAGAACATGCAACCTATTGCATATATACATTATTCATGAGATATAATTTTCTTAAATTAACATTCAACTCCTTACGTGATTAGGCCCTAGCCTATTTTCAACCGCATCTTTCACAGAACACTTTGAAGAAACTGAAAAAAAAAATCATACATATAAAATGATTCATTGTTCTTTAAACATGGAAACACTTTTTTCCAATTCCTTGGTTTTATGACTTCTCAATGAAATATACTTTATAATATGCATGCATCCATACAAGTTGAAAGTAGCTTTTGTCAAGGTACTATAGTACTTTTTGTCAAAAGTACTATAAATATATAGTACTAACATGTAGCATGGGCGCTGCTCAGATTTCCCAGCTTGAAAATTATCTCTTCTTTTCTTTTACAGCACCTTATGTTGATTTTATTATGTTTATCAGATGTTGCCTGGTTAGGTGGACATTTGTGTTTATCTTTATTTCTATTAAACTGTAATGTTTATAATAACTGGATTCTTTCAACCTCTTTTGATCATCATTATTACTTATCACAATGATTAAAACATAGAAGATTTTCAACAAATGCTTATTGGGTTGAGCCTGAAGCTAAATATTATGAATGCAAACTAATCTTTCCTTTCAAGAATGTACAACAGGTTATTATTGTATGTGATAAGAACTCAGAAATCACTAAAGGGAAATGAGATCTGTCTTTGTCCTCTATGGATGATGTGTCCTGAAAAATACCTGCCCTAGTTTCCTAAATTGAAAACTTATGACTAACATTGTAGTATCATTTTATCTCATAAAAAGCAATAATCAAAATTAAGTTTTGCAACTGAATATAGAAAGTGTGCTTTGTATCACATATTACTTTACTCATTTAATTTTCATTATATTCTGTTCTGATCCAGGAATGCATAGCAAGTGAATCTTGGGAACAGGACGTATAAATAACTCTTCTAAAACCCCAATTCTGTATAATTTATGTATGCTTCTTTCATTATGTTAAATTTACACTTGCTTTCACATTTTGTGTCTGGGATTGTCTCAGGCCAAAGACAGTATTAGAATTGTTGTAAAATTCCAAAGTCAGGTTCATGTACCTGATGTGCTGATAAAAGCAGTGTGACATTGGTGCTTTGAGGTAGAGAAGCAAGAAGAAAGACAGATGGAAGAGCAAAATGTCTTAGATTCTTCTTAACAAAAGAATGAAATAGGAAACTTTTATGCTAAGAGGGAGGGACAGTGTATCTAAGTAGTAAAGGAGGGGGTCTCAGATAACACCTTGTGCATCAGCAGCTCTGTTAAGGGCATTCATTTCTTCTGTAAAATAAGCTCATAGATTTTCCTTTATGACCCTGTAGGTATCTCTTCCTGCTGAACAAAGAAAGTACATCTGCAATTGGCAATTACTTTGAGAACAGAGATGCTAATCAGGAAGCAAATAGCTAACATGTGAAAGCAAACAAGAACCTAGTCAAATTTTAATATTTCACTCATTAAAAAAATGCCAGGGTACTATAATCTCAAGGGGCCTGGTTACAACTCCCTACCAGAATACATTTAAACACAGCTGCACTAAGCTCCTTCATGTTCACTCTGAATATGCTGAAAAGATTTTTATGTAATTAGATAAAGTTATTGAATTATAATAGGTGTTTTAAATTACAACCAGAATCTGACTGGAGCTGAAATATTTTAATAAGTACAGAATATATAGTATATATAGTATTTTTCCCAACTTTTGATATGAAACAGAAGTAAAGGTGTGAAAAAGGGCAATGAAATGTTTCACAATTTGTCTTTTTAAAGCCCCTCCCTTTTTGGGAATTAAAACTTGTGGTCCTTCCTAAAGCCAATGATCTAAAAGTCAGAAGAAATGTTCTTTTATGTTTGTTTTCTGTTGTCTTAGAACATAGGAGATGGTGCAACAGAATTGTCCTGACAAGGCTCACAAAATTTAGTCACCTGAGATAAGGTCCAGATAATCCAAGATTGAAATCTTCAATTATAATTAAGCAACAATAGTTTAAAGCCATGACATGTGACACTGGTCCAACCACTGAACCTAAGCCTTTTTTAAAAAGCCCTGTTTTTTCTGCCTACAGGCAGAATGGTGGTCTTTGAGGTGCGAGTATACTGCCTTCCTTAGCTGAAATTAAAAAGTTTTTCTTTTCTTTTTCCTCCTTGTTCTCCATTCTCATTGATTTGGCCTTGGGAACAAGTACCAAGTTTTCAGTAATATGCACATGTCTCCAAGTATTATATTGACTGTAGACTTTAAGGATTGTTTTCCACAGTACACAGCTCTTAAGTTTGTTTTTTGTTTTTTAATTTTTTTTGTGTTTCCCAAATCAAATTCCACATGTGTTGTCAGGAATGTTAGATGATAGACATATTCTAAAATACTAGAAAAACCGAAATCTGTCTTTTTATTTTAATGTTAGTTTTAAAACAGTTTTTAAAATTCTGAATTATCCAGTGATCAAATTAAAACTATTTTCAAAGTACTTTTATGATTAATTTAGTATTAATTTTGTGACGCTATTCAGAATAAGTGATTGACACAATTGATGGCATTTAGCTTTTAATGCATTGGAAAGTATATCTGTAATTATCTTAGCATTTCCTGATGTGAAAAGGATTGCTATCTTTCTGCATATCTGTGCTTGAATTCTTTTGTAGGCATATCTACCCTTGGATCCTAATATGAAAATGATAAAATCATTTTTTATCTATCTGATACTACTTTCATGTTTGACTTTTTAACAGTTGCAGACAAATTTTATGATTATAAATTTCTATTGAAAAACACTTTTGTAATATAAGACTAATTTGTTAAGCAATATATTAAGTTGAAATCTGACAATATAAGAATATTGAGGTAAAATAATGTACCACTTGTAGTAGATTGACAAGAGGAAGACAGATTTATTTAAAATGAAAGTGTAATATTTGCACTAAGGTAAAGTTAAGTGCTATCCAAAGAAACAGAAGAGTCATGATTCTTGCTTGGTTTTTTTTTTTTTTTTTTGCAGTTTTTGGCTGGGGCTGGGTTTAAACCAGCCACCTCTGGCATATGGGGCCAGAACCCTACTCCTTTGGGCCACAGGAGCTTACCAGGTCATGATTCTTTAAACAGAGAAAAGACAAGTAGTATGAGGACAAGTGGTTTAAGGAGAAGGAAGAAGAAGTTATTAATTTGCCAGCAAATGAGGAGGCTGTCAGATTTCCATCTCAAAGTACCAGTGTTCTCATTGCTGACAAATTAATAAACTTCTCTTTCCTTCTCCTCAAACCACTCATCCTTATTCTACTGATGTGGCCTTGTGGACAAGTGCTAAGCTTTCAGTAACAGAATTTGGTGTTCCTGGCTGGATCCCATTGGCTCCCTAGTGGAATGACACCCCATAACTGCTGGAAGAGACAGAAAGTAGCCCTGGGTCAAAGGTGTGGGTCTCCACAGGTAGGAGCAATTGATTTTTGAGTTTAGAGAACAAGAACAGCTCCAGCATAGCTCCAGGGAACTCCCATATGTGTATTCAAAAAGTAGACATAGCTTTCAGCACAACCTGACCTGAGTTGAGGAGAATGAAATGGATTTGGAAAGTGTCTGGATGCAGGGGCATTTTGTTGGGTAAGGTCTCCAGCGTGCACAGAGACCCTGATTACACCCATTTGGAAAGGGTTTTGAACCCTCTATCCCTGTGGCAGGGCAATTGTTTGGAGCCCTATATGGGCATTTTTTTTAAGGAAGCTTTTGGAGGTAGAAGTCATAAAGCTGAGTGGAACTAGGGAAACTTGTTTGAAGTTGGAGTTCCTTTGTGGTTCCCAAGGAGTGGGTAGATGAGGCTGCTACCTGGGGAGAGTTTCCCAGGGAATGAGGGGATTAAGCCACCCATTTGAGGTGGGTTTTGAACTTTTCAGCCCTGTGACAGAGTTATTGTTGGAAGCCCAGGGAACAGGAGCAATAAACCACCCATTTGGAGAGGGTTTTTGAACCTTCCATTGGGGGTAGTGTTTATCCCTCTGGATTTCCATTGCCACATGAGGTGACATTTATCCACTTTAGATTCCCATCTGTGAACCTTACAGCCCTGTGGTAGGGCATTTGAGATGACTTTTTAACTCTTTGGCTTCCAATTTGTTTGATAGGCCCTGGCATTTTTGTGTTGAAGATCCCCCGTATTGTCTGTTTGTTATTTGTGAGTTTTATTGTAACGTAAAATAAGCTCCATCTCAAAGTCCCTTGGGAAAAAAAACTTTGGAAAGAGAATGGTGTTCTGTTAATGAAGATTCCCATTTGATTGATAGGCCATGGTATTTTAAATTGTTTGTTATGGGAATTCCCTCTTTTGATTATTTGAAAATTTTTTGTACCACTTGTCTGTTGAGTTTTTGTATTTTGATACCACTCACCTGGAATGTGAAGCAAAGTGGTACTGTACTTGATACCACCCTTACGGAGTATGAAAAAAGCTCCTTGGTTTATTCTAAGCTTTTGGTTCTTTTCCCTGGAATTTGTTGTTTGGATACCAATTTTGATTTAGAGGTGTATTCTAAAGGGTCTTCTCTATTGCCTCTCCCTCCCAAAATTAATCTCAATTGGACTTTCTGTGCTCTTGCAAAAGAAAAAATGATCTTTCTTGTTTGTAGAGAGTTTTTCAACAAAGAATGGAAAATAAATCCTTTAAAAATAAAGGAAGACAAGAAGAATGGCCCCCTTCAGGCACCCCAGTACCTCTACTTGCAAATATTTGTATCAAAAGCATATCAAGTTTTCTAGGATAGCTAATTCCTGTGCACAAGTTTTTACTAAAAGAAAATTTTATCAAGGAAAATTCAGAGCTCAAATATTCTACCAGACAGTCCAGGGTTAAAATATTGAATCTCAAGTCTTCTGCCTGAGATAAACTCATTGTTTGTGGTATTGCTTGAGATAAACTCATTGTTTACAGTACACAAAATGACCTGTATTTGTAGGATTTTTGATATTTTTTCCACCCCCACTGGAACTCTGCAGCTGGCTATGAAGAGATACACGCTAACACCTGGGAGAAGCCATAGCCCTTGGGTAGACCCACTGAGAGGGAGGAAGGGCACACACAGCCTGGTACCCAGTAGCAAGCAGAAAGGGGTAAGACATGTTGACTATCACTGCTATCTCTTGGCACCATGAGAGAGCCTAGGGAGGGCCCAGCTGAACTAATTCTTCAATCCCTTGCCCATTAGGTTATGACTCAGGGTTGGGAATTGTCTCTCCTTAACCAACAAACCACAACTTGGCCAGAGGGCACCCATTGACAGGAAAAGGCAATTAGCATGAATTTTTTTACAGCTGGTTACTATGGCCTTTAAGATAAAATGAAAAGTGTGTGACTAATAGATATGCCAGCCAAGGATCCTTTGAGACATCCAAAAAGAAAGGCCACCCTAGGGTAGGGTACAATTAATGTGCTTTTTGAAAAAAAGATATTGGAAAGAACCCTGTCTCTAATTACAAAGGGCTCCAGGTAACAAGAAACGCTTAGGAAAGCAAATGGTTTCTCAAATCCCAGACTTAGATAACAAAGGATGGGCTGGGAACCCCTGCCTCACTAGTAACTAACTCCAACCCAAGTATTCCAAGAAGCCTTGTGTACAAATTGACAGTGGGGACCTAATTGAGGGAGCTCAGGGCTCCAGGATTTCTTACTGAAGCCTCAGATGCAACTTGACAGTGGGGATTTGATTGATACCAAGCTACATTGGAAGAAGTGGTCCAGAGGCCACCTTCCTGCCATGGCTCAGGCCCCAACACCAGCTGTGCATGCCACTCTACAATCCAGGTAGTGGTAAGGCAGCTGAAAGCAGGAGACAACTGAGAATTTCCCACAGTGGGCCCTCAGGGCAGACCTAGGGAAGCAATAAGAGCACCAGGAACTATTCCAAAAACAACAGAAACCCAGGGCACCACTAAGCTCCTCCTAGATAAATACTAGGTCCTGGTGAAGTATGCAGAAGACTGCCATTGCAGAAAAGTTTGCTTAAAGTTCAGGCCTCACAGACTTAGATTCCCTGTAAAACTAAATAATAGGGCTTTGTCACTTGGGATAGCACAATTAAATGGAGACAGAATTCTCACAAACTTGTTTCCTACCTAAAGCTTGGTTTGGCCTCTTGTGAGGTACCTGTGTGAATATATAATTGGGAGCATGATTCCTTGATGGGTTTGGTGGGACCACATTTGAGAGGACCCTGTTCTCAGCTAAGTATTTATGGGCTTTGAGCAGTCCAAGGACAGAAAGGCAACCTGATACACAAGGAGCCCTTTATGTGGGTGTTCCATACTTGATGATTGGTAGTTTCACTCAGATGCCAAGGTTTTTATTGATAGATAATTTTTCAGGCAGGTAGAGCCTTGTCTAACCTGAAGAGAAGAAAGGAATGTCTGAGGTTACCAGAACCCTTCTAAAGGAACACCTTGAGATGGCCCCCTATCTGCAACTGCTGATCTAGAGGAGGGTAGAGCCCAAGATAGGGTCTATGCCTAGTTCTTGTGCATGTATACTAGTGCACAGCAGGAACTGGCCTCAGAGAACAAAGGGATGATGGGTGGTAGCTGAAGCTGGGAAGATGGAGGATGGGATGCTGGTGATGGACACTGTGGGCAAGCAGGTGCAGAGGAAGCTCAGCAGCTCCTTCTCGGGGAATCACTGTGCTTGCCTGCTCCATTGCAGTGTCCTTTGATGAAAACCTTGCTTCTCACTCTCTTGGATATGCTACAGTGTCCTGTGGTTACCCATGAGCTTGGAGTGAAGTCCCGGTAACAACCTGGTGAACCATTTTTCCAAGGAATTAGACATGGTCAACTCAGTGATCCTGCAGGTCATTGAGATATTCTCAGACTCTTTCCTCCATATACAATGAAAATGGATACTCCTTTTAGCTAGGTAACTCACCAAGTAAAGTCCTATATCTAGAATAAAAATTATATGGAACCCACCTGTTTACCCTCCTCTAGATCAGGATAGTCAGCAGGCTTAAGTTAAGTCCCTAAGAAATAGTTTATGAGAGACACTTCCAAGTGCCCCAAGGTAAGTATGGTAATATAATCATGAGTAAAAGAAAATAGAGTAAAGCAATGGGTCAAATGAGAGGGCCAGGTGCTAACCACTATACATAGTTTGCCTTTTACTCCAGCTGGAAGCGGAGACGTGGAAGAGACTCTCTGAAGTGCCTCTAGCAACTTGCACCTCATTTAAATTATCAGAAGTGAAACCTTGATTCTGTCTTACCAAAGTAAAGAGGTATAGTGATAGTGTTTTCTGTTTGAGAAAAAGAAGGATAAATGAAAATATTGGTATTTTTGCTGGTCCTTTTTTGGTTATTTGTTCTTCCTATAGGATAGAGAGACAATTTCTTAGTGAAGATATCCCTGGGCTTTCTCCTCTTCTGTTGATCTGTCTTGCTACTGCATGTGTTATACAGGTATTTCTGTACATGATTTCTGAAATTGCAGAAGCTAGTCTCTGGATCACCTACAGGGTAGAACAAATAGCTGTGCACTCAGAGGCCCCACGTCTCTGTCATTACTCTGTATTGGACATTGTGTGCAGGGCAAAGTGTATTTCCCCTTGTCAGTCCTCATGGTTATAATTATTGCTTATTCCCTTCTTCACCTGATAATCTATATTTTCCATCTAAACATCACCCTAAGTCACCAGGAGGTAGCTTGATGACTACATCACCCCTCCTCCAATCAATATGGAAGGGAAAAATTGAAAGTGGGGAATATATAACAGACAAAGCTGCTAAAACTTTTGAGTGAGTTCAGCAAGTTGTAAGAAATAATATCAATATACAAAAATTGTATTTCTATATTTTCAATGAATAATTAGAAATTAAAGTTTAAATATAATCTTTCTGTAGTGTAAGAACATGAAATATGTAGTATATATATGTGATGTACACACTAAACCCCACAAATTATTGCTGATGTAACAGAGTAAGTGGCCTGAATAAAGGGTAAAAATATATTCTGTCTCTTCAAAACTCCCTTACCCTTTTTGGGGACCCAACCCACATCCCGACTCAGGCCAGGGGTCAGGAGGTACAGGGGGGATGAATGCCCTTTGTTCTGTGTGTCACAGGAGATGAGATGAATCTGGGCTAAATTCATGAGATTGTCTTAGCTGAAGATGGGATTAATTGGAGGTTATAAGAATGTCTTCACTTAAGATGGGATTAATCAGAACCATCCCCTTGAAAAGCTCTGTATTTCTATTCAGAAGCAGGACATTGGCACTTTAATACAGGAGTCTGACAATCTCCTCATTTGCCAGCAAATTAATAAACTTCTCTTTCCTTCTCCTCAAACCACTCGCCCTCATTCTGATGTGGTTTTGGGAACATGTGCTGAACTTTTGGTAACAGTAAAGGGTTCTTGGCATCCCAGTACCACTAGTTTGGTAAACTTCAACTAACTCAACCAACACTACAGCAGTCAGTATCTTATATATAAGTTTAAACTTAGTTTTAGCAATATATCATTTATCATATTAATTTAATCCTATTACTCTGAATTTTTAATTTTCTTAATTTTTTGGTTTTGTTATAAAAATGTGGTTTTATGGTTGGAAAAGAATTAGGCACATTGTTGTCTAAATGACAAGGAAGTTTCCATCTAGATCTGGTTGGTTGTTGCACAAAGATCCAATTATTGAGACAATGAGGGTTGCCAAGGAAAAAAGGCGTTTTTAATACAACAGACATTTTGTCGGGAAGAAGGAAGAAGATGTCTCAAATCCATGGTCTTTTTAGGAGGATACATGTTGCCTTGGGGCAGGTAGAGGGGGATAGTGGGCCCTGTGAAGTCTGTCCTAGGGCTTTGCCAAACTCAAGTCCTTTGTCTTGTAGAAAATCCATCATTTCAGGTGGGTCCTGGTGGCTCATGTCTATAATCTCAGCATTTTGGGAGGTTCAGGGAGGAGGATCACTTGAGGCCAGGAGTTTAAGTTTATCATTTCTGGGAAATAACTCAAAGGGTCAAGTAGTTAGTTTAGGGAGAGGATGATAAAAAATAATTATGTAGAGGGTCATGAATCAATTAAAGCATGAAGAATTTATACTATTGTGTTTTTGTATATGTTTAAGATAAAAAATTGTTTAAGTCAATATTGCCGGCTTGTAATAAATATTTTCCTTTATGTAGGTCTCTCCTATTTGCTGGTTGGGAGTCATTACCTTTAACTATAATCATCCACAGAGCTGTTTTAAAAGAAAAACAAACAAAATCTAAAAACCTGCTGTGACACTTTTTGAAATGCTACAAATGAGTTTCCCAGTTTCAAAATATAGAGCAATTCATTACCATAGATAGTTGGCAAAATGTTGGAGCAATGATCTACTTAAATGATACTAGGATAATTTTGAACTTTGAAACTTTTTGGAAAACACTTATTGGAATGGGTCTGAATTTTAAGTACATAAAATATTTTTCTCATTAGTTTACATTCACAGGCAAGTTGAAACAAGTTTGAAAGTTGCTAGAAATTAAACAGATTGAACCAATATAGCTAACTCAAATTCCTCCTCAAAGAAAGTAAAATAATAATTGGAAATTGGGAGTTAGTTCTTTTATTTATTCTCTCTTGTTTCACCACTGATATTTAGGCCAGTGATCTACTTGCTACCATGAGGTAATAGATGATAATGGGTAGAAGTTTCCCCACACTGCACACCTTTCTCCCTTAGTAGGTTTGGGAATCTTGAGTTTCTTCCCATGATTGTTTGATTATACTTTACCAACTGCTAAAATTCTTATACTGGATATAGGAATGAGTGAAGTAGCTCTTTAGTGAGGTGATTATTTTTAACTCAAATTTTCATAGAAAAGAACAACAAAATGGCTCTTGGCAGAAGATTCACCGTGGCCCTAAGATGCTGTAGTTTGAACACAAATCCATATATTCAGGTTTATGACATCAGAGCTGTAACTGGGACCAAAATCATACTACTCTGCAAGACAGCCAGTAAGTTGAGAGACAAGGTGTTGGGGCAAAGAAAACGACTTTTACTTTAAGAGTCAGCAAACCAAGAATGTGGCAGACTGGTGTCCCCCAAAATTCTTAAATTAGTCTCAGCTTTGGGCTCCTTTCTATGGTAAGGGAAGGGGGAAGAGGACAGGGCTTGCAGAAATAACTTATGACCATAGACATGTGGGTATCACTGAGGGTCTGAGAAGATTGTAAAACTTGTTTCTTCTTGCTTAACTTTGGAGGATTGTTGGTCAATGCATAATGGTCCTGCAAATCTTTAACATAGCATTGTTTCTTGTGTGTGTACTTTCCTTATCTCCCCTGGAGCTAGTCTTGGGAAAGGATGGTTATCATCTTTTTTCTAGAATTGAACTACACATTAAATTCTTCATATAATTAGCTGAGCTGGCCTCCTGAGAGTTAAGCAGGAGCTTTTAACCTAAAGGATATTACTGCAGAGGGTCACAAGCAAACTAGAGGCAGCCATGTTAAGCTTCCCTTCCAATGCTATGAGGCCACCTGTTCCAAAGTAGTACTTCCTTTTTCTTCCCCACTGCTCTTCTGTACATTTCCCCACCATTGCCACAAATTTACTTTCTAACTGTAGGTTCCAAAAGAAAGAGCCAGATATTTGGTTCAATGATAAAGTAAATTTATCATTATTTGTGTTTCCTCACATTCATGTTGAAACTAATCCCCAGTATAAAAATATTAACAGGTGCACCCTTTAGGAGGTGATTAGGCTCAGAAGAGGAGAGAGCTATAGAGAAAATTAATCTTCTTAGAGATTACCTAAGTGGTTGGCATCAGGAAGCTGGTAGAAATATGGATAGCAAAGGCCATTTTGGTAAGGTCTTAGTAGGAAATGAAGAATACCTTATTGGAAACAAGAGGAAAGGCCATTCTTGATGCAATTTGGCAAAGAACTTAGTGGAATTGTATCCAAGTCCTTAGGGCTTTGTGGAAGGCAGAATTTAAGAGCAATGAACTAGGATATTTGGCTGAAGAAATTTCTGTGCAAAGTATTCAGGGTGCTGCATAGCTTCTCTTGACCACTTTCTTTGATCAAAGTAAAATGCATATAAAAGAAATTAATAAAAAATAGAATTTGTAATCAAAAGAGACTGAGAACTTAAGTTTCTGGAAAAACTTATATGGCCTGGCCATATAAAGAATGAAATGGAGTGTTTGAAAGAGAATAGCAAAGGTGTGGCAAGTGACCATTTGATAAATAGATTGGTATGGACAGAAGGAATTCAGAAGCTTTCATCAAAACCATGGAAAAATGACCCCAAAGGCATTTTAGAGATCTTCAAGATGGCCACTCTATAGTTGTAAGGCCAGAGTTCCAGGGTCTTCAGGGCACTCTTCTTTCAAAGGAGAGACCCAGTCTGTCTATAAGACCTTGCAGGTGCGGCATGGACTGCCATTCCAGAAATTGCACCAGACAAACCTAGGCGTTATTCACATGCTTTTAATCTGCAGGTGTGCAGAGTATGTGCACTGTGGAGGCATAGCTACTTCCAACTATATTTCACAGGATGCCTCAGAGAGCCTCAGGGCCCAGACAGAGAACTGTCAACTGGGGTAGAGTCACCACAGAGATCCCCACTGAGCAGTTTCCAATCCACCACCATTGCAGAACCATCAACACCAATCTGGGAAAACTGAAGTCACCTGTGTCTTGGGCTGCACTCAAGCTATGGGGACTGCAACCCCTATCCTCCCACCTCCAGACTTTGGGTGACTATTCACTGCACAAATGTGTCCAGAAAACTAAGCGTGGAGCCAAAGAAGATTATTCTCAAGCCTCAAGATTTGTTGTTATTTGCTGTTGGGTTTTGGATGTGTTTGGGATCCCCCCCTACATTACTATACCTTCCTTTGGGAATGGTAATGTTTATGTTATGCCTGTCCCCCCATTCTATTTTGGAAACACAATACTGGTTTGATTTCAGAGGTTCACAGCTAGGGGAGAATTTGCCTCAGAATTAATCCTACCTTGATTCTCACCCGTGTCTGATTTAGACAAAGTCAGTGTTGGAATGAGTTAAGACTTTGGAGGCTATTGTATTATATTTCATTTGTGAGAAAGATATGAATTTGGGGGGTGAGGGGAAGAATGACATGGTTTGAGTATTTGTGTGTCTTCCAAAATTAATGGTGAAACTTAATCTCCATGCAACAATATTATGAGGTGGGACAATTAGGCTGTGAAGCCTCTGCCCTAATGAATGGGATTAGTGCCTTTATAAAAAGGTTTAATGGGGCGATTGCAGCTCCTTTATCCCTTCTGCCTTCTGCCAAGTGAAGACACAGAGCTTGCCCTTTTGTTGGCAAGTAAGATAGCAGCATGAAGGCCCTCACCGGACACTAAATACTAGCACTTTGATCTTGGACTTCCCAACTTCCAGAGCTATACTGTACAGAAACTTTTTCTTATTTATAAATTACCTAATCTTGGATCTTTTTGTTAGAGCAGCACAAATTATCTGTGTTCCTTTTTTTTTTTTCCTGTAGCTCATTGATTGGGACTGTGGAAGCTTGGAAGGTAGTTATCTGTCAGAGGCATGGAGAGTGTTTATAAATTTAGATGTTTATCCATGAAATTTGTTGCCAGCTGCTACAAAATCCATATTTAGAAATCTCTCCTCTTAATAATTATGCAGGAAAAGTATGTTCACGTGTCTCGGCATATTCAGAGATTTTTCTAAGTATTTGACTATGCTGTTCATCTGTAAGTAACTTTATGCTCTGGTTAAGTTGATGAAGTGCCCAGTACTTAATTTGTAAACTTTGAATTTTTTTCCCCAAAAAGATATATTCTTTTTTTTGCTCTCTCATTTAACAGTAGACCTTCACAGTAACACCTCACTTAGAAAGAAAGTTGGATCCTTGTTCCTTAGACTCTAAATACTTTACATGGTTTTTGCAGTGTTTCAAATGTTTAAAAAACTCTTGAGCTGCAGTATTCCAAAAGGTCACAAGTTGGCAATGTTATTCCATGAAGGTCGGTTTCCAATGATGCTGTCCTTTTTCTACTGTCTTCTGTGAAAGGGCAAATTTCTCTCTCTCTTGCCTTCTTCCATCCGCCTATCTTTGTTTCACTTTCTTGGCAGTTTTTTCTCTGTGCGCTTCTCACAAAACTTTTCTTCCTTCTTAGCCTCTTTTATTTTCATCACTATTTGTAATATAGGCCTATATTTAATATGAATGATATATATTTATACATACGGAAAAATATTTGAGCACTTTAAAACATGACAATATTTTTGCTTTTTTTGCATTTCGGATACTATCTTGTGGGTACACAGTATATGTTAACATTTGCATTTGATGAGAAGTTAAGTCTACTAACATTTATCTGTTTACTCCTGTACTTTGATGCTTATATTGTTGTTCTTAATTATTCCATTTACTAAAATATTCAGATCCTCATTACTTGTTTCATCAATTTTAGATCTATTTCAAAATATATCACTCGGGAATAGGATAACATTACTATTTTCCATGTACTCCCTACAGCCTCAAATATTCATGTTTATATCCATATTATTCCTTATTCATTGTTCAGCTGGTAACATTTACATTCTATTAAATAATTAATAGAAATTAATTAAAAAGAATTTAAAATGTTTTGCTTATAGATTGGATTTTAGGATGGCAAATAAATAAAGGTTGTTATAATATTATGATTATATAAATATAATCTACTGCAGGAATATAGTGAACACATACACAGAAAAGGTATATAATCTTATATAATTTCAGAGAGAATGAGGATGTTGCAAGAGACAGAAACATTTTAGTGCATGTTAAAGTTGTACTCAGGATATTACTCTTACAAATCATATCTGATAAAGAACTTATGTGTAGAAGACTTATATTCTACAGGCTACTTAAAAGCCGATAATAATAGAACAAACAACCCATTTTTAAAATGAGCAATCACTTCACATAAGAGCAAATACAGATGGAAATGAGCATGTGAAAACATGCTCAGCCTCATTGCCCATTAGAGAAATGCGTATTAAAACCAGGACGAGCCACTACACATACTGGAAAGACAGAAACAAGGCAAAGATGACTTACAAAGTGCTGGTGAGGATGCAGAGTAGCTGGAATTTTCCACCATCACCAGTGCAAGTGGAGAAGGGTATGGCTACTTTGGAAAGCAGGCTGGCAGTTTCTTATAAGTTAAATATACACTCATTGTATGATCAAGCAATTCATAATTTGTAGAAAATCTTTTCATAATTTCCAAAATCTAGAGAAAACACAAATTCCTTTAATGAGTGAATAAATACGTTATTGTATATCCATATTATAATCCTCAGCAATGAAAAGGAATGCAGTATTAATATACACATGGATGAATCTGGAAGGCACTGTAATGTGTTAAAGATGGCCGAGTACAGTACTTCCAAGGTGCCTGTGGGGATATTCAGCAATGAGGTACGTAGCACTTTTTGTAGGACAAGTTTGTGAACTTAATTGTCAGAACTCGCATGATGACAGATCTGATGGCCATTCCAGAAAATGAGTTCCAAACCGCTTTGAGGGTGGACTAGGTATGCACTATGGTGGTGCACAGCTTCCCAGGGGGAGTGCCTTGAAGGCGACTGTAGTGATCTGCAGCAGTGAGGTGTGTAGCACTTTTTCTAGGGTGGGTTGATGAACTCATATCCAGTGTTACACGTGGTTTGGTTGCATAGTTAGTTTCGTACATTTCAGATCAAACTTGTAAGTGTGCCTTTCACACAGGATGTGTGCATTATACCCATTAGGTGCGAATGAACCCAACCCTTCTTCCCCCTCCCACCTACTTGATTCCTGCTGAGTTTTCCTTCTGTATGTGCACATAAGTGTTGATGGGCTAGTTCTAATTCAGTACTTACTACATGTGGAGTTTGTTTTTCTATTCTCATGATGATTTATTTAGAAGAATAGTTTCCAATTCCATATAGGTTGTTGCAAAAGATACTAGATCACCATTTTTTTTTTTTTTTAATGACTAAGTAGTACTCTGTAGTACACAAATACCACTTATGTATTGATGGGCGTTTGGGTTGTTTCCATATCCATGCAATTGTGAATTGTGCTATTATAAATATTCAAGTGCAAGTGTCTTTGGGATAGAATGTCCTTTACTCTTTTGGGTAAATACCTAGTAGTGGAATTGCTGAATCAAATGGTAGGTCTACTTTTAGTTCTTTGATTTATCTCTATACTACTTGCCCACAGAGGTTGTACTAGTTTGCAGTCCCATCAAAAATGTGTTTCTTTCCTGCTGAATCCATGCCAGCACTTGTTGTTGTGGGAGTTTTTGATAAGAGCCGTTCTCCCTGGAGCTAGGTGATACCTCGTTGTGGTTTTGATTTGCATTTTCCTAATGATTAGAGATGTTGAGCTTGTTTTCATGTGTTGTCTTTAGACCATCTTCATTTGAAAAGTTTCTTCTCATGTCTTCTGCCCACTTTTTAATGGACTTGTTTGATTTTTTTTTTTCTGATTTGCTTGAGTTCTTGGTAGATTCTTGTTATTAGCCCCTTATCTGATATATAGTATATAAATATTTCCTACTGTTCTGGGAGTTGTCTATTTACTCTATTGATTGTGTCCTTGGCTATGCAGGAACTTTCATTTGATCAGGCCCCACTTATTAATTTTTGTTGTTGGTGTGATTGCTTTTGAGGTCTTCTTCATAAATTTTTTTCCAAGGCTGATATCTATAAGAGTTTTTCCAACATTTTCTTCTAGACTTTATATAGTTTCATGCCTTAAGTTTAAGTCTTTTATCCATCTTGTATTAATATTTGTAAGTGTTGAGATGTGTGGGCCCTGGTTCAGGCTTTTACATGTGACCATCCAGTTACCCCATCACTAGTTTTCCCCACTGTAGGTTTTTATCTACTTTGTCAAAAAATAGTTATTTGGATTATTCTTCTTGAAACTTTTCTTTGTGTGAAGATTTTTAAGAAATAAGAAATATACATGTTATTTTTAAGAAACAAGATATATATGTTAAATTGTCTTTAGTTCCATTTGACAATATATTTCATGTAGCAAGAATAGAATGCCATAAAAACAAAGAAAAAAATCTAAGAATAACTTCTTGAAATAAAAAATATGATTTCTGAAATTGAAAGCTTAATAGAAAGATTTGCTGATCTCAGATTTTCTCATTTTCTTTTCTTTATTGTTATGTTTTTCCTTATTATTTGTGTTTTCTCCGGATCGTATTTGGCACGTGCTTCTTGATACTTTTCTTTGTGTGATGACTTTTCCCAATTGTCTCATGATAATGAGGTAGCTATTCACCCTTATAAATAAAACGTATTGTTTGACTTAAGTTGCTGGGATAAGTTCCTTCTGTTGCTCTATGGATCTATTTCCCTATAAAACTATCAAGCATTTGTCTTATCTAGGAGGATAGATTGAAAGCTCATAGTGAGTGAATGAGTGTGTGTATGTGTGTGTGTGGTGGTGGTGGGGTGTTCTTTGTAACCAGCTGATTTCATTTTAAGGCATATAGTGGTATATAAATGGGAAGCAGGCAGGCAGCCCACCCACAGGATTCCCTAATAAAGGCAAGTTTAATCTGAACAAAGAATTCTGAAAGTGGAACATTTGCTAGTCCTAAGCAGTTGATTCAATTTCTTTGAAAACAGTCCTCTGGTTTGTGCTCAGTGAACATGCAAGTCCTGTCATTCACAATTCACATGGGAATGGGAACCCGCTGGAATGAGCCATGTTACACTGATGTGGACACTTTTTAAATTGGTTCCTTTGATTGTTTCTCTTTAGTTCTTTCCTACTCTCTGGGCCTGCTAGCTCTCAGCTTGAGACTTCTCTTCTTTCTCTAGAAAGAACAGTTTCCACCATTGCGGATGATTGTTCCTGATTATCTTCTTAGCTATCCCCTCATCTGCCTCCCTTAGTTTATCTGCCTCCATAATCTCTTCCATTCTTTTACTGTGCAAAAGCCACAAGAATATTTTGTCCACGAACGGCCTCTCTGCTGCAAAGCTAATTGTGTTTATAAATGTATCTTATATCACATGGATTTTTACCAGGAGCTAAATAAAATTTTGAGAGGATGAAAAGGTAACTTTATGTTCCCAGTCTGCCATTTAAACTGACAGCCAGAGATATTTTTTGTTCATTTAATTTATTTAATAAAGTTTACAATTTCTAGTAATAATTTAAAAGTCAATATAGGAGGTACTTTATATATATTTTCTTTCTAAAAATAAAAATAGATTTTCTTTGATGTAGGACTTGATATTTAAATAGGCTTTAGTTGGTTTTTTTTTTTTTCCAGTTTTTGACCGGGGCTGGGTTTGAACCCGCCACCTCCGGCATATGGGGCTGGTGCCCTACTCCTTTGAGCCATAGGTGCCACCCAATAGGCTTTAGTTTTTAAAGCAGTTTTAGGTTCACAAAAATATTGGGATGAGAATACAGGGATTTTTCAGATACCTCCTGCCTCTATGTGTGCATAGCCTTCCCTATTTTTAACACCTGCTTTTGTTACCAGGGATAACACATCCTCCCTGACACATCATCATCACCCAAAGTCCATAGTTAACATCAGCGTTCACTCCTGATGTTGTACATTCTGAGGATTTGGACAAATGCACAACGGCATGTATCACCCAATATGTATCATATAGAGTAGTTTCACTGCATGAAAAATCATCTGTGCCCTGCCTATTCACCCTGATCCCTTAACCCCTGCCAACCACTGATGTTTCTACTCTCTGTATAGTTTTGCTTTTTCCGGAATGTCATATGCCTGGAATCATACAGTATGCAGAATTTTCAAATTGGTGTATTGCACTTACTAAATATATAAGTTTCCTCCCAATCTTTTCATGATTTGATGGCTCATTTTTTTTAGTGTTTAATTTTTTTTTGTACGCAAGTCTTTATTGGTGGGGGGAGGGGGTCTGCAGAGCAGCACCAAGGAGGAGAGAAAAGAGAAGAGAAAAGAGGAGAGAAAAGAGGGGAGAGAGATAAGGAGACAGTGGGGAAGAGGAGAGAGAGAGTAGAGAAGAGTGAGGGGGAAGAGGAGGGAAAAGAGAGAGCAGAGAAGGAAGGCAGAGGGAGGCGGGAGAGAGAGTGTGTTCAATGTTAAGAAAAATTCTCTTCTTGCTAAATTTTAAGATTTCTTTGTATATCTCAATATAGAAGATATACAAAGATAGATATTTTCTCCCAGTCAGTGACTTGTCTTCCCATTTTCATGACACTGTATTAAGTAGGGCAGAAGTTTGTAATTTTATGAAGTCCAGTTTATCAATTATTTCTTACATATGTTATGTCTTTGACATTGTATCTAAAAGGTCTTTGCAATAACCTAGGTCATTTAGGTTTCCTATTATCTTCTAGAATTTTTAGAGTTTTACATTTTACACTTAGGTCTGTGATCCATTTGGAGTTAGTTTTTGTTAAGGGTGTAACATTTGTACCAAAACTCATTTTTTTTTAATGTATGTATCCAATTGTTAGAGTAACATTTGTTAAAAAGAATATCTTGGCTCCATCGTTTTGCCTTTGATTCTCTTGGTTTTATTTATATGGTTCTGTTTCTGGAATCTCTGTTATGTTTCATTTTCATCTTGATTGACTTTTCTTTTCTTATACTTGGTTTAGGATGGCAACGGACCCAAAGGCTGTATATATTACACATGGGAAATGTCTTTTCAATTTGTTCTTACCCTTTATGAAGAAAGTAGTGTAGCCTCGCTGTTCGTTGCCTTGTCAACCACTGTTTTCTAAGTTCTGCTCTTTATACAGCTTCCCTTTCTAGTTAGCTAAAGTAGTTCCCCTAAGCCTCAGAGGTGTTACCCCATAAACCTTCTCTCTCACTGTGGTTCCTTTTTTAGGAACGCGTACCTCTTTGATAGCTAAGGTGCAGGGCATCCATGACCCTTCTCTGGTCACTGGGTAGTTAGTATTGAATATGGACTTTATGGCCATATTTCCACTACGCCTACAAAACGAGACAACGGGTCTCTGGAAAGTGAGAGCTGGTAAGCACAAGTGAGAAGGAAAGCAAACCAGCACAAATAAGGAGAGGTGAAAGAAATCCTGTTCACACCAGAGGTCCTTCTGGTTCTCTGACTTTGTATTATATGTTACATCCTTGTCTCCCGGGCTTATTAAGTTAGATAGAGTGGGCATCTATAACTTGAAATTTAAAAAAGTCCAAATTGGCTTGGCGTCTGTAGCTCAGTGAATAAGGGCTCCAGCCACATGCACCAAATCTGGCGGGGTTGAGCCCGGCCAGGGCCTGCTAAACAACAACTGCAACCAAACAGTAGCCAGGCATTGTGGCAGGCACCTGTAATCCCAGCTACTGGGAGGCTGAGGCAAGAGAATCACTTGAACCTAAGAGTTTGAGGTTGCTGTTAGCTGTGACACCACAGCACTCTATCAAGGGTGACGTAGTGAGTCTCTGTCTGAAAAAAAAAAGTCCAAATTAATACACTATTCCTTCAGGGAGCTGCAAACAATTTTTATTTATATGTGGCTCCTGAGTAATTGTTAGTTTTTAATTAAAGCTATTCCAAGTTTGTTTCAATGATATTTGGCATATTGAGTCATGATGCCAAATGTTAAAAGTGTTCCACAATCTGTTTACAAACTATTTCTCTAAGATAAACCTCATAGATGCCTTTCATCCTTTTAAATTGGCACCTCCACAGAGAAGAAACACCTGGATGCCTGAGGCTTTGCAGCAGAGGCAGTTGACAGGCTTTGGGGAAATGAACGCGCTGCTCAGCTTGATGAAGTCATATAGTTTTCACTGGAGAGGCAGGGAGTAGAGGAGTTAAAGGAAATCAGTCAAGAGTGCCAGGAGCTGAAGGTGAACCGCAGACAGGTCTAACTCTGAAAATGAATGAAATATTGGAAAGCATTAGGAGTGGGAGAATCCACAGAGATGGAGCCGGTAAAGTCTGCCTTGCCTCGTACCCATTTAGAATCAAACTCAGCCCTCTGGTCCCTGGAGTAGGGGGATGTGCCAAGAGTGCAATTTCCTGAATGCTGAGCCAGATTTACGGGCTGATTATGAATTAAGTAACAACATTAACACATACTTTGAGCATCACAAAAAGAACGTAATAAAAGTGATGCTGAAAGGTTTTGAAGACTAGAATAGTACAAGAGAGATCACATTAGGTTACTGAGAATAGAGATGTGAAAAATCTCAGCTCCTGAGGAAATTATCATGTGTTTGAGTTCTTGGAAATGTCTATTTTCCTGAGAATTGTAAAAATACATATCAATATTAGAAAGCAAGCTAAGTGGTTCCTCTTTTTGTCTAAATCCTTCCAAACTACACTGAAAATGAAGGAAAATAAAGATGGCTAAGGCCCCATCTAAGCTTTTATTTCTATAATCTCTCTCTTTTCTATGTCCTATTTTAGAACTTTATCTTTTCCCCCTTAGATTATATATAGTAGAATGATGGAAAGCACCTATTATGTGCCACCTATTATCTCTTTCAATAACTGTTATCATCCCCATGTGTATAATTCAGGAAACACGTCAGAGATGTTAATTAACATTGCCCAAGGTTACGAGTGGTAGACACTTTTGGTCCCAGGGTCTTTCCTTATAAGCACTACACATTATCTCCAGGCATCCTCAAACTATGGCCTGCAGGCCACATGCGGCCGCCTAGGACATTTTCCCCTCCTGCCAAGTGTTTTTGCCGCCTCTGCCTGTCCTGCTTAGCAGCCGACTCGTCCCGGGGCCCGCATTCCGGCCCTCCAACGGTCTGAGGGACAGTGAACTGGCCCCCTGTTTAAAAAGTTTGAGTACCCCTGATTCTATGCTGTCTCTCCAAGTGGATTTTAGTTAATCACTTAGCTGCCTTATCAGGAAACTCTTGCAACTCACAGGCCAATTTCTAAGAGGGAGTGGTCAGGTTTGCATTAGATAATCTTCTTTCGCTCCAGAAAAGAGGTTCATCTGAAGAACTATACCTCACAAACATCTGATCAACTCCTATCCTGAAAACATAGAATTAGAATAATAGGGATTAGCTAGTTAGCCAAAGGAAACTTCAATGAAAGATCATAGCGAGCTAGGATAGGTATATAGCACTGCTGTGCCAAAGCTATGTGCAGAGTGCATCTATGGAAGGGCAGAAACAGGGTAAGCGGAGGAATTCACTCCAGACCACAAATAGTCTCTTGGTTTCAATACTTTTGCTTCACTTTCATAAAGATCATAGCAATTTACATTTTCTACAACTGAACCTACCTTTATCAGTGCCAGGCTGTCCATTTTGGTGCTTCTGTTTATGCCAATTGTTTCGACGAAAATGGTATTGCTTTTATTTCCACATTTGGGATTAATGGTAAATTGAGTATCTTTTTATGACATTTTATAATTTCTTGATCACTTGCATTTCTTATTTTGTGAAGTGTCTGTTTACATATTTTGCCACTATGATATATGAGAGTTTCTACTTTACTTTGCCACTATGATATATAAGAGTTCCTGCTTCACTAACACTGTAACTCTTTATCATAATGTTTTACAAATGTTTTCTTATTTACTTACATTAGATACATAATTAGTTTCTTGGAATCTTATTTTGTACCTTCCCATATCAGTACCTGAATCTTCCTTCCAAAATCCAGGTATAACCATGAGTCTCCTCTATCTTAAAAACATTCGATAGCTCATGTACATTTACCAATTAAATGTGAAAAGCAATAGATTGGCATACAAACTTCTTTATGTGTGTGTGTGCCAGGCTCTGATTGAGCCACTGGGCACACAGCACCAGGGTGTGCTGACAAGCAGGGAGCTTACAGTCTGAGAAAGGCCTGAGTCCCACTCTGTGGAAACCTTGACGTGGTGGCACAATTATCTCCCGGCAGGTGTGTGTGGTGCGGGACGGGGAGGGGAATAAAAGAATCTGTGTGGAGGAGTGCTAGCTCTCTGGTTAGATGGGCATCTGCCCTGCATGTCCAAGTTCTGGGGCCATGCAAATCAGACCTTGGTAGATCCCACAGCCGTGGCCGGAGTTGGGCAATATCTATGTAGAAATGAGCAGTATGAAACCTGGGAAGTTGAAGTCCTCTGGGGTAACAAAGGTGCATGTTGGGTGGAGAAGCCATGTGGCGCCCATCATCCCAGCTTGGATATGTGTGGGCAGGGGGTGCACGTTGGGTGGAGAAGCCATGTGGCGCCC
>NW_003852526.1:2643289-2645035 GCF_000181295.1 Otolemur garnettii | reverse complement strand
CCATGTGGCGCCCGTCATCCCAGCTTGCATATGTGTGGGCAGGGGGTGCACGTTGGGTGGAGAAGCCATGTGGCGCCCGTCATCCCAGCTTGCATATGTGTGGGCAGGGGGTGCACCAGGGGCCTGGAAACCTGGTGCCCTGTCCACAAGCAGTCCCACCTTGCTCATGTGAGCAGGAAGTCTGTCCAGCACCCCAGGAGCCCACCTACTGTGAGAGATGCAGGAGAGGGAGAAGCCGACTTCTCCCCCTACCTTTCTTGCTGAACTATGAGCCTCCTGTGGGTTGTCATCTGCTGATATTTTGCTCTTCTTGTTCTGCTCTGCAACTTCTTCCTAGGGAATCTCTTAAAGGTTCTGGTATGTTTCCCTCAAAATTACAGCTGTTCTATGATTGTTTGTTTTGTCTTCTTTATCTAAAGCTTCCTTCTTTCTGAGATGATCTGGCAGCTTGTGTCTTTGGTCAGCCCTCTCATCTCTCCTCCTAATTCTGATGGCCTATCTGGCTTTGGTATCTTGGTGAGGTCGGCGCTCTAAAAACAATTTTAAAGTTTTCTCACTTATTTTTTGGAAGATTTTAAGAAGGATTGGTGTTAATTTTTTCAATGTAGAAATTTACTTGTGAAGTCATCTGGTAGTACGCTTTTCTTGGAAGGTTTGTATTACTAATTGAATTCTTATTATTAGTTTGCTTAAGTTTTTCCATTTGATTCAGTCTTAGAAAGTTGTATCTTCTTAAAAATGTACCCATTTCTTCTAGGTTGTTCATTTTATATAATTGTTGATAATAGTCCCTTATGATTTTTTTTTTTATTTCTTTGGCAATGGATGTAAGTTCCCTTTTAAAATTTCTGGTTCTCTTTTTCTCTTTTTTTCTTAGTTAGGCTACGTGCGGTTTTATTAATTTTCTTTATGTTTTTAGAAACCTGATTTAATTTAATTGATCTTTTCTATCGTTTCTCTAAACTCTGCATTATTTCTGCTGTAATTTTTATTATTTCCTTCCATCTGCTAGTTTGGGGCTGAGTTTGGTCTTCTTTTTCTAGTTCCTTGTGGCAAATGTTAGGTGGCTTATTTGAGATCTTCTTGTTTTCTTAATGTATGTGTTTATCTCTATACATTCAGAGAAAATATTTTAGAAATGCTATTGTTGCATTTTATAAGTTTTGTGTGCTATGTTTTTGTTTTTCTTGAGATCTTTTCCAACTGCTTTTTGTATTTTTCCCCTGACTCAATGACTATTCAGAGGTTTATTGTTTAATTTTTATGTATTGTGAATTTATTTCTATATTTAGAAATATAGAAATATAGACTGTAGAATGTATAGACTGTGCTGTACATTCGATATACAGAACTTAAGCCTCCTGCATAACTAACTGAAGCTTGGCACTCTTTGATCCACATTCCCCTTTCTATATTGATTTGTAGTTTTATACTATTGTGGTTGGAAAAGGTGGTGGAAATCATTTCAGCCTTCTAAGTTTGCTTTGTGATCTAGCAAGTGATCTGTCATTGAGAAGAGAAACTTGTGTCAGGGCCAGGTTATCAATACATGCACCTGGTGGTCCGAGCAGAGCACTCAGAGCCTGTGTGTGGACATGTTAAGGGAGCAGAGAAACACAAAGTTCTAAAATTTATAATACACAAGTGTTTCTCAGAAAATTGTGCAAGGTGGCTATATGGCTTTACATTTTATGTATCTGAAACATCTTAATTCTACTACCAGATTCAAATGAGAGTAAGTCTGGG
>NW_003852526.1:2642088-2643217 GCF_000181295.1 Otolemur garnettii | reverse complement strand
TATGACCTCTTTCTTTCTCTCTGGATATGTGATTGTATTCTCTCTGTCACCAATTTCCCGAGCCAGTGTGATGACATGTGTTGATGTAAGCCCTTTTAATCTCTTGTGCCGCAGCCCTGGGTGGGTCTTGTCAGTCCTGGACTCCATGCTTTTTAATTCTGGACAATCAATTGGAAGCATGAATAGAAATTTTCTTGAAATATTTTACTCTAACCTAGAAAACACTTATTCATTTTTTAAATTTAAGTTTAAAGATTACATTCATTGAAAAAATTTCTCACTGCCTTTCCCATCTCAAAAACAAAACAAAACATCACCAAATAACAACCCAGGGCTATTGTTCTGCTTTGTGTACATAACTGTAGCTCTATTTCATAGTCACAATTTTTACTGTTTATTTTTCCACCCAGATGATGAACAATTTGAAGATAGAGCTTATATTTCAAAAAGAAAATTTTAAAAAGGTATTCTTGACACATACATATTTGCCTTATTGAAATAAATTCAATATTTTTGAGAACAATGAAATGACCTTTGTAAGATAGCAAGTACTGCAAGAAACAAAAGCATAGAATATTCTTTTTCTTAGTGGAGTGGGTAAGCAATACTGATGCTGTGGTTAGCTGAGCTGGGATGTTTGTGGGACAACTGTTGAAGTCTTGCTGCTGGATTTAAAAGGGCAGAGGTTTACTGGATTTTATTTGCATTACCTTGAGTATACTAGATATAAAAATATGATTTCCTGAAGGGAATGTCTCTCTAGTGACACTAGCAGGAAGCTGCTCTTTTCCTTCAAAATGGTTAGGCACATGAAGGACATAGCTTTTTCCATAGTAAGTGAAAGAAAAACAAAGTGAAATTTGGAGACTAAAAATTGGTCATCTGGAAGGAATCAGTAGAAAAACTAGTGAGCATGCTGATTCCTCGGGTTAGGAGGAGTCACTTGCATATGCTTTACTTATGTGTGTAAAACCTTGGAACGCTAATGTATATAATGCACATAACACGTGCCCATTACTCTTCTAAGCAGTGAATATATATGAAGTTTGAAGAAATCTTCCATTTTCAAAATTGCATTGTTTATTGGAAAACCTGGGAAGTCATCATGCTTAATTCCAGACGATGCCTG
>NW_003852526.1:2605273-2640907 GCF_000181295.1 Otolemur garnettii | reverse complement strand
TAATGCACACTATATTGAATAGAATTTCTAAAAGTGGGTATCCTTGCCTTGTTTCTGATCTTAGATGAAAAGCTTTCAGATTTTTACCACTGAGAGTGATGTTAGCTGTGAGTTTTTCATATACCTGGTGTGACCTTTATTATGTTGAGGTGCATTTCTTTTGTTTCTAATTTGATGAGAGTTTTTATCACAGAAGAATGTTAAATTTTATCAAATGCTTTTTCTGTATCGATGGAGATTATCATGTGATTCTTATCTTGCATTGTGTTAACGTTGTATATCACATTTATTGATCCATATACGAAGGTCAGACAATTAAGTTTGTGAATTCATCCTAGAAAAAGTGCCACATACTTCACTGCTGAAGATCATTATGATGATCTCTTAAGTACGCCCCTTGGCCATCTGGTTACTATAGTGATTTTCACCAATGAGATATGCAGCACTTTTTCTAGGATGAGTTCATGAACTTAATTGTCAAACTTTGAATGATGACAGCTCTGATTGCCATTCCAGAGAAAGAGTCCCAAAATTGCTTTGGATGGTGGACTAGGCTCTGGCTTCGGTGCATCATTTCCTAAGGGAAATACTTTGAAGGTGACCGTAGGGATATTCAGCAATGAGGTATGTAGCACCTTTTTAGAATGAGTTTGTGAATTTAATTGTTGGACCTCATATGTTGAAGTGTCCTTACATCGAAGGGATAAATTTCACTTGGTTATAACATTTGATCTTCTTAATTTTCTATATATTTGATTTGCTGGTATACATATTATGGTTGAGGATTTTTGCATGTCTGTTCATCAGAGTTAATGCCTGTGATTTTCTTTTCTTATAATGTTCTTATCTGGCTTTGGTATCAGGATAATGCCTGTCTTGAAAATGGCAATCATGAAACTTCCATAAAACTTCTTACAGTTGAGCAATGTCTATTTAAACTGATAACATATATTGCATACAAAAATTATGCATATGATATTCAGTTCACTTTCCCTTTAAGTTTACAGTGAGTTTTATACTTTCATATGTTTTCATGCTATTGATATCCTTTATTTCAACTTGAATAATTCCAGCATTTCTTGTAAGGCAAATCTAATAGTGATGAACTCTCTCAGCTTTTGTTTGTCTTTGAGAGTCTCTATCTTTCCTTAATTTCTGAAAGACATCTTTGCCACGTAATTTATTTTTTGGCATCTTTTTTTCTTCTTTCTGACCTTTGAATACATAATTTCCCTCTCTCTTGACTTGCAAGATTTCTGCTGAGAAATCTGTTAATAATCTTATGTGAATTCTCTTGTACATGACACACTGCTTTTCTCTTGTGTTTTCAAAATTCTGTTTGACTTTTGAGAATTTGATTATAACATGTCCTAGTGAAGATCTCTTAATTTTAATATGCTTGAGGTACCTTAGACTCATGGATCTTGATGTTCATTTCCCTTCACAGATTTGGGAAACTTTCTCTCATTATTTCTTTAAATAAGCCCTCTTCTTCTCTCTTTTGCTGCTTCTTTTGTGTCTCCCATAGGCATATATTGGGTCGCTAGATTGTCTCCCACAAATTCACAGGTTTTCTTTTTTCCCCTCCACAGGTTTTCTTTTTTTTTTTTCATTCTTTTTAATTTTTATTCCTCTGACTAGATAATTTCAAATGACCTATCTTTGAGTGCTCTAGAATTCTTTCTTCTTGATTGAGTCCACCATTGAAGCTCTTTAAGAAATTTTTCAGTTCATTCACTGAGTTTTGTAGCTGCAGAATTTTTATTCCATTCTTTTGATGATTTCTATCTCTTTGTTGAACTTTTCACATATTATTCGCATATAATTTTCCTGATTTTGTTTAGTTGTCTATCTATGCTCTCTTGTTGCTCACTTATTTTCTTTACAATGGTGATTTTGAATATTTCTTTTGGTAGTTCACAGACCTTCATTTCTTTAGGGTTCATTACTGATACTTTATTTTTGTTTATTTGGTAAAATATTGTCCATGATTACTCATAATCTTGTGGGTTTTTTTAACAGCTTATTTTTATTATTATTTTTCTTTTGCAGTTTTTTTTGGCCGGGGTCGAGTTTGAACCTACCACCTCTGGTATATTGGGCTGGTGCCCTACTCCTTGAGCCACAGGCGCCACCCAATCTTGTGGTCTTGTGTTGGTGTCTGTTCATTTGAAGATGCAGGAACCTCTTCTTGTCTTTATAGACTGGTTTCATCTGAGAAAGTCCTTCACCATTTATCCCATTCAGAAATTCTGTGAAGACTGGCTGGTGGAGTCTGTGAGCAGGCTTTCTGCTTGAGTCTTCAGGCTGGCTATTCTGGTACCTGGGTTCATTTGGGCTGGCCTGGACCGAGGGCCATGGAGGTCAACCTGGGGCTTGAACTGGCCGAGTTGCTGGTGCTGCAAAGACAAGTCTGTTTCCTGGATCCATAAGGTTGGCACAGAGCTTGATGTGGTGGGGGCTGGTCTTATGCTTATGCCTATCCCAGGCCATAGGTCTGTGGAGATGACTGGCCTGGTTCTAGGATGGTTTGGAACTTAGGACTATGGGGATGGTGATGGGTGTTAGGCTAGATTCTAGGGCTGCAAAGGCTGTCCTGGTACTGGGATGGGCCTTAAACCTAAGGCCAAACTAGAGTCTGGGGTTTGAGGGGTCTGCCTGGCACTGAGGTTCACTGTGGTGGTCCTGCTGTTGGGATTCATGGAAAAGTCAGGTGCTTACTTTACTTTCCTTTTCCCTCATTGGGGTATTTCTCTCTATGCTTCCCTGAACACTTCGGAGGTGGGGCAACACAAATGATATAAAACAGTTCTTTCTACCCTCTTCAATGCATCTTTTCTTAATTTTGTGCTCTATCCTCATGCTATAGTCTTTCATCTGGATTCCATAGATCTGGTGAAGGTATTTTCATAGATACATGGTTGTTCAAATAGATGTTTCTGTGAGAAGATGTGTGTTGAAAACTCTTATCTGCCATCTTTTTGATGTCTATTTATTTTCTTTAAAGGTATGAAGAATAAAGGTGGGAAAAAATAGTGGTATCAATAATTTAAATAATTCATTTATAGTTTATTGAACAATCTAAGAATAAACCTAATGAGTAGTTAAAAAAATGTTTGCCAATAAATTAATTGAGTTGATCCGTTTTTAAAACATGTATTTATTTTCAGAACAAAGCATAGCAATGTCCATAAACAAATATCCTTAGAATATCACAGTTTATAAAGTGCTTTCCTTCATATATGTGTGTATATATATTTGATATATATAATCTTATTCAGTTCTCATTGGTTAATAACAACTCAGTGACATAGGTTATATTTTTATTCTCCTTTTATTGATCATGAATTAAGTAAGACTCAGAGAGAGTTTAAGTATTTTTCCATGTTCACACAACTAGTCAGTAGCAAAGATGTATCTAATTAAATTTTCCAAGCCTTTTCTATTAAACCATGGCCAGCATTTAATTTGTGGTATTTTATGGAATTCTAATTTGCTGGCTCTGAGCAAATAGTAAAAACAGTTTATCTTGCAAAGAGGTGTGTAACACAAACAGTTCCCTCCTTTCCCTACGCCATCGCCTCATCTTCCTCTTCTTCATGCTCCTCCTCCTTCTCCTTCTCTCAGCTTTCCTCTTGTGAACATGGACACTTCTCAGCAAACCTTATATTGGACGGACCCATGCTAGAAACTAGAGTCAGATATGCCATTGAAGTTTCTCGCAAAGTATTTTTGGACTACCAGTTTGTGAATAAATGTGTAAATAGTTCTGTTAACTAAATATAAAATCTTATGCCCTCTGCTAACTGTATGGACCCCTCTCAGCCAAGGAAATCCCAGAAACAAAACCATGATAGGGTAGGAGAGACAAAGCACAATTATCATATGCATCACTTCCTTTCATAAATACTCATGAGTTCTCCTGTAGTTTGTTGAACTTGAACCTTTGAACCTTTTGAACCATGTGCTCCTGACTTCTGACCAGGAATCTGCTTCCCAGCCAATTGGAATGGCTGCCCAACAGGCTACTACCTTTTATGGGAAATAAAAGTATCCTTTTCTAAAGTATAAATTTCATTATTATTGTTTACAGCTAACAGTTCCTATTATAAATTAAAAGAAGGGGACAGAACATATTTGCTAAGCTGTCATGCAAGAGAAAGGAACAAATGGGGAGGAAGTAAAAATAATGGAGCATTGTTTGCATTAGAAAGTTGGGTCCATTCAAATGTTTTAACATTTTGGAGTTAACATAAATATTTTATTTTTCTCTTCTTTCTGTTCCACTTTCTTTCTTCTTCTTTTTTCTAGATACAGGAAGAACATATTCTAGCTTTAATCTGGCAATTTATGTTTAATGAATTAAAAATTAAATTAAAAATAATCATTGAACTTCATCTGGAAACAGACCTAAAGCAGAGAGAAACTATTCCTCTTTGGTTATCGTCTCTGTTTTCTGTTCCCTACTGCTCTTTAATTGATTGGTTTGCTTTCCTAGTCATAAGTGAGTTGTTTCTTATAAAACTAAATTCATATTGTCATTTCTGGAGATGGCTACAAGTGGCAAGAAGATGTTTTTTAAAATCAAAAGAGGGCTGCCAATTAATAAGAATCTTCACAGTTGTCTTGGGGAGAGGGCGTGCATGTGGGGACTATGTATTTCTGCTGTGAAGCCTGTAATCACTTATTCATGTAAAAGGAATCACAATGTGTGTCTTTTTCCATGTGTCTTCACAGCCTGCCTGCCTCCTTATTTTTTTTAAACATGCTGCAGTTGGTTTGTTGTTCTTCTTCCCTGCAGGGAATAATGAGTGAGAATTAAAGAAAATATGCTAAACAGCTGTTTGGGTTAAACTTCCCTATCCTAATTGACTGAATATGACTTGTCTCATAACATGTAGAAGATGAGGTGTTGGTAAGCAAGGAAAAGTCTGGAGGGATGTGTGGTGTTTTGCATCTCTACTTGGGAAACTTAATGGATCGTGTAATACAGTTGATGGCCACTGCTGTGTTCTGTACACAGCAGCTGCCAGGTATAGCTGCAGCGGGTATGCTTATTAGAGGCCATTTGTAGCAGAGAAATCTTAGCCTGTCGTACTATTGCTCCCAGGTCCCTAGCTTGAAGTACTGATGAATTAATTGACAGAGCTAAGATTCTTTAGAAGCAAAACACAGAGACTATCCGCAGGCTTTAATAGCGCTATAGTGACTGTGTCATTTCCTTAGCTTTGCTTCTGTTTTCACATCTGAAAAGACAAAGGCTCCCAAAAAAGGCCCAAGTTTAACCCACATCTTATAACACCAAGTATCAAAGCCTTCTCATTGACCAATAGAAATCATAACTGTGAAAAATGGAAGATTATGTTTGTTCTCTTACAGAAGGCTGAGGATACTATTATGATATTTTAATACTCATCATAAGAGTGAAAAAGAAGAGTCTGCTGATGTCTGGTGTACTGCCTCCTGAAAATTCAGAATCTATGAGTTCTGAAGTATGTCAGGGAGGGATAGAGAGGGGAGATTGAGAGCACAGATTCAGAAGCCAGACTGCTCAAGTGTATGGCTTCGAAGTAGGTATTCAATTTCCTTCTCCCTCTTTGTTCTCATTTGTAAAATAGAGAACATAATAATATGCCCCTCTAAGTTGGGGAACATGACTATGTCACTCCTCAGAGCTGAAAGGCTTTATGACTAACACTTAGATGTATGGGCTTTGGAGCCTAACTACTAGAGTAAAAATCCAGTTTTCTCCACTTGTTAGCTCTATAATCTTGGGAAAGTTACTCGACCTTGGGAAATCAACTCAGTGCCTCTATTTTCTCGAGTATTAAATGAGAATACTAGTCTCTACACAAATTGGCATAAAAAGGGAGAACTAAATCACTGTGTACAAAACTCTCATGATAGTCCCTAACACATAAGTACTCAATGAATATTAGCTGTTATTGTTGCCATTTATACTTACAATTACCATGCAATTTATCATCCGCCCTGGAACACCTTTGGCTATGACAAGGAACATTATTAAGGATTATGCAGGAACAATGGAAATTAACAGTGACTTTCCCATGGGAAACAGAATTGCCAGGTTACCAGTTTAATTCATCAGCTATTTCTACGTAAGTGGGTGGCCTTTCTCTGTTCTTTGACTCAGAAGGAAGCTGCCTTCTGAGATGACTTCTGGGATTCTTCCAGCTTTCTCCCTTTCCAGCACCTTGGTGCTTCCAGAGGTTGGTTTATGGCCTTCTCTGCTATGTGGCTTCAGTCATTGGGCCTTGTCTGCTGTGTGGCTTCCGTCATTAGTGACGCGCTGCTCCAAGGCACAGGAGCAGGCCCTTCCCCTTCTATTCCTCATCCCCTTTATAAAAAACACAACCGATGGAGTTAGTATAAAACTCGTAGCCAAATCCTCAATCAGCTTATCCTTGCACATTTCCTTCTCCCTTCAAAATTATCTTTCAAGAAAAAAGAATGAAGCTCAAAATAAAATCACACCTATTTGTGATGTTATGAGCCCCAGGACCAAGTGCTGCTGACCTTTCCAGATGAGTCTGGGAGAAAAAGCAGAACACAAAGAGAAGACAGCACAGACTTCCGGAGGTGCTTTCTCTGGTTGTGTTAGGGTCTTCTGTCACTTTAAAGAGGAAGAAGTCAGTGGGGGCTGTGGCCTTATCCTTTAGGAAAAAAAATGGCAGAATTAATTTGGTAGTTTATTTGGTGGTTTATTTTTCTTTTTCTGGATTTTGGCAGTATCGAAGTTTCATCAAATTAACCATGTGGTAATGATATAGGACACCTGGTGCCCCAGGCAGCTAGGTGGAGCTGGTGGGGCAGACCGGCTGCCTTGGTGGTGTTGGTGTGGTGGCAGTGAGCAGAGGAAACAGCGGGCTGGAGGGCAGGCAGGGGGGCCCCACAGGAGGCTCCAGTACCTGGAGGGGCCAGACAACTGCTGAGGAGACACTAGCACCTTAGGTTTCCCTACCCTTGTACTTTAGGCTGAAGAGGAAACCCCCCATTTCCTAGGTCTGGTTAATTTCATGTAAGTTTCCTAGGCCTGGGAATGAAAGGGATTGTAGCCATTCATTTGGGACCAGACGAGTCCCAGACATACTAAATGTAACTACAGAGGGCCTCAGACCTATATATAACCCTAGACAAAGAGCCCGGAGACAGAGACAGAGAGAGAGAGAGAGCTTTTCTTTCCCAATTTGGGTTTTCTCTCCCTGCCGGGAGCTTTGGTGTTTTTGTATTCTTTTCTATAAGTAAATCCTGTCTTACCACTGATCTGTGGTCCGCGGATTCATTCTTCAAATCAATCAAGATAAAGAACCTACTGAAGAGCAAAATTCTGGTACCAGTAACATGATAGGGAAGTTTTCCCTAAACCATTTAAAAAGTACTCATGAGGCCAGTGTGATGGCGCAGGCCTGTAATCCTAGCACTCTGAGAGTTTGAGGCAGGAGGATCCCTTGAGCTCAGAAATTGGAAAATAGCTTCAGCAAGCTGAAGTAGACACCCACCTTCTACTAAAAAGAGAAACAAATGAACTTGCCATTGTAGCCAATGCCTGTAGTCCTAGCTATTCAGGAGACTGAGACAAGAGGATCACTTGAGCTCAGGAATTTGAGGTTGCTGTAAGCTGGGCTGATGCCTAGGCACTCTAGCCTAGGTGACAGAGTAAGGCTCTGTCTTAAAAAATAAACAACCCCCCCAACTCAAATGAACAAAAACTCATGTGTATAACTGCAGAAAAGCAGAAAAACAAGTAGCACAAATAATAGACAACTCTTGTGTGAGCTAATGATAAAAATAAATGTTTATTTTAGTTTATACATACTTTGAATAAATTGGAAAGTTATGTTCAATCCTGCTAAGCACTAGGGATATGGCACCAGAGGTGTGCCCAGATCTACTCATAATACTATGGTAACCTTACAGTGGTAAGGTAAATGTTGAAATTTATAAAGTGGGCCTAGCACTCAGCAGTTTCCCACATTTGGGGTCTTTGTTACACTGAGGACTTTGGGTGCCTTATGCCCCATGTGTCCTTATTTTGTGTTTCTTTTTCTTCTGGTTTAGGAGATTAAAGGTCTCATTTGTTTTATGAATCTCATTAAAGATTTACGTCCTATGTGAAGTCTTTTTCTCTCTCAAAAGATGGAGGTAGAGACATATCTTAACTGATCTAGACTTTACTGATACGATTACATCTTTCATGATTGATCACCAATGTTGGCTATAATAGTCTAGTCAACATACTGGTCTTTGAAATTCTTAGAAAAGGGGCTGAGTCATCAGTGTTGAATGAGTTACAAGTCCTAGTGTGGACTCCTCAAACCTTTTTTAAAATTGAACAGAAACCCTTTGCTAGTGTCAGAATTATGTTTGAAAATTTGAACCCTGATCCTATGGTGAATCCATTCATATTTTCTTATGTCAGCCCAGATCACATGTGGTTGGTTAGGGATGCCTAGGACCTGGCCTGCATGTAGGTCACATAACGCTCCTTGGCCTATTGGTTGACATATTCATTAATCCTTTTAAATAATTATTTTTTAAATTATTGACTGACAACTATCTGCATTAGAATTGTATGGGTAGGTTTTAATAATTATAAATGTCTCTACCTCATCCCAGAACTGAGAAATCAGAATAAGCTGAAATGCACCAAGGGATTCTGCACTTTAATCCCAGATGCTTAGGAATTCTTACACTAAATAATATTTGAGAACCAATGTTCTAGTGTATCATAGGATGGTAACTTTCTTGTACTTAAATACACTGAATGACATCAACAGTAATCATAGTAATGGCTAAGTTTTATTGAGTACTTATTAGGTGCTTAGTAATAACAGCAAGATATATTGCTATATTGTAATTTCACAGGTATATTAAGAAGATTATGAATTAATGTACACGCCTGAAAGATACTGCATAGCTGTGAAGTACAATTATTGCTCACAGAATGATTTGATAGCAGAATTAAAAACTGAATCCAGGAAACTCATTTTTCTTCCACCCATGCTTACTAGAGTGACTTGCAGAAATAAAGAGGAAATATATTATTTAATACTCAGCTCCAAGATTATTTCATTTTTTCTTTCCTTTTCTTTTCTGTCTAGGGGTCCTCCCCATAAAAATGACCAACTACTTATGGCTTGTTATCCCCCTACATTCCTCATGGAGAGCAAATGCAGTTTCATGGTTTTGATGAGGATTGAGACACACTGCCATAAAGTATTCTAAGCTGAAGGAATCTGAGACAACTACAGAAGCAGGAAGGCTGCTCAGACCTTACTGGGCCTTTCTGTGAAGCCGATCATAACCCCTAGGAAGGAAGTTCTGACTCTCCTCTGAGATAGGTCATAAGATGCACAGGTGAGAGGGTCTCTGTCTATACTTTGAAGAAAGGAACATGCTTATGTCTGAAGACAAAGGGTCACAGAGAAGAATCTGATCAAACAAGACTTACCACGTTTCTCCCTGGTACTGCCATTAGCTTATACCGTTTTGCTCAATCATATTTCTTCATGACTGTTTACCCCTCATTAAATCTGATTTTTGTTACATGGGCCTCAGTCATGAACTTTGGGGAGGATAAGAAAAGGATATTTTTCCTTCCCTACAATTTCAAGAAATCATAATTTTTTTTAAGAAACCATAATTTTTGGTTGGTGACACACATCATTAGTGCATTGATGTGCAGTCGATTTGTTCACTTATACAGGTGACCCTAACAAACAACTGAAGAGATAGAACATTGACAATAGCTGCTGTCTATTTGTGTGCCCTACCTTTTATCATATTCTTTTAATTTTGTCTGTCTCTTAATTTTTCAGTAGTTTTATCCTAAATGTATATGCCTAAATAATGAATCATTTAATTTTTTAATTGTTCTTAATTTCAACAAGATGGTATCAGTCTCATCAAACTTCTCATTCACTTAATATTAATGTACTGCCTTTTATCCATATTATTGTGGGTAACTAAAGTTAATTTATTTTCACTGCTGTATAATATTGCCTTTTTTTTGAGTATACCAACATTTTTATTGCAGTTTCCTTTCAATATGCATTTTTAATATTTTCAGTTTTGTTTGATTGCATACACACTTTCTAAGAATATGCCTGTGTACATTTCCAGTTACACAGTGCAAGAGTTTGTCACACATTCTTAGGGGCAGAACTGCTGGGCCATCGGGTATGCATATCTTCAAATATACCCAGTAGTTCCACACTGCTCTATACCAGTAACATAGAAGAGAACTTAGTTGTTTTGCCTATTTATCTAAGTAAAGTTTCGCTTTAATTAAAATCTCTAATCTTTCCCAAAGAGGTACGAGAAAACTAAGGGTAAGGCACTGGCCCCATATGCTGGAGGTGGTGGGTTCAAACCCAGCCCTGGCCAAAAAAAAAAAAAAAATTGAACTCCAATCACTTTTCTCCAAATTACACTTTATTATTAGCTACCTTTTTTCTAATTTTTATTAGATATTACTTCTGTTACTAACTCATAATACTAAGACAGGGTACTGATGAAATCCTGGGACTACTATATGCCATCTGCAGCTTCTTAAGCAAGTTATTTGGTGTATTTTGGCCTGTTTTTTTCATATATAAATGAGGATATTAGAAGTAACCATTCCATAGATTTGTTATGAAAATTCCCTACATAAACTAGTTTACATATTTATATACTTTATACATATATAAAGCACTTTAAATAATTTCTAGCACATGGAAATACATTAGTGACCACGCTTTATGTTTAGTTGCTCGTAATTTTTTATCCCTAGATAATTATTGTTAGTGCTTTAAACAATTAATACCTGGTTATATTTACTCATGCTTGCTGATTTCTCTGCCTACCATTTGTTCTTGCATTCTACTTCTTTATTAATATACATTTCTAAACTTCCTCCTGACTCATCTTCTACTTATTTCTTTAATAAGGATTTTTGAATGGTAATTTTTAAAACTGAAGATGTTTTTCTTTTGCTTTGCCTCTAAATCATGATTTAGCTAAGTCTAGAAATTTAGGTCGACTAGTTTAACTCAATACATGGAATAGTCATCATCTCTCTTCTCTTTATTACTGTTAATGGGCAGCATTCTAACAGTCTGTTTTTATTTGTTTGTTTGTTTTCCTCTGAGTGCTTTTAGGATGTGCTCTTTGTTTTTGTTTCTGGTTAGCTCAAAATATTATGATTTATATACATATATTCTCACTCTCTCTCTCTTTGTTTTTTGAGACAGAGTCTCACTTTCTTACCCCTGGTAGAGTGCTGTGGCATCATAGCTCACAGCAACCTCAAACTCTTGGGTTCAAGTGACCCTCTTGCCTCAGCTTCCTGAGTAGCTGGGACTACAGGGCCCACCACAAAGCCTGGTTATTTTTAGAGATGGGGGTCTTGCTCTTGCTCAGGCTAGTCTCAAACTTGTGAGCTCAGGCAATCCACCAGCCTTGGCTTCCCAAAGTGTTGGGATTACAGGCGTGAGCCACCGTGCCCAGCAATATACATACATTCTTGAGTACAAGACTTTATTTTTTCATTAAATGTGGATACTATGCAGTTGTTTGTTTTCCCACAAACTAGTTTATTATATACTGTATATGCTGTAATATACCATAGCTTATAGTTTCATACTTTTTGTAGCTGAGTAAGCTCACACCCAAAGGAGAAATGGTTTGTCTAAAATTGACATCAATAAAGAATTATCTACAATGAATTAATAGAGAACTATCTTAGTAATAAAGAGAATAATAATAAATACTATTGCCATTACTATAGAAATAAATTCCTTTTTCTAAGTGCAGACTCAAGATTCATCTTTATCTCATTAAATGTCAAACTACACTGAAAAGCATTTGAAAATGAGATTATCATGAAAACAAATCTATTTAAAGTTGTGAGATAGTGTTACTATTTCTGACACCAGCATGCTGGAAATACAATGGGGGACATTGGTTCTAGAGACTACAGAGAGTCTAGATTTTCGATGCGATTCCAGCAGGTAAGTCCAGTAGCTCTCTCTAGGATGTAAACGTTTCTGTGTCTTGTGGATGTTCACCAAGGATTCTAATTCAGGTATTCAAATTATCATCCTCTGCAATGGGCTGAATGGTGGTTCCGGTTCCCTGGTTCCCAAAAGGATATACTCATCTCCTTATCTCTAGAACCTGTGAATAATGTTCAAATTTGTTCTAATGTGTCAAAAGATACAATTAATTTAAGGATATTAAGAGGAAGATTTAGTATGACCTAGGTGTGATCCAAATAAAATCAAACTTTTTTTTTTTGAGGTAGAGTCTCACTTTGTCACCCTGGTAGAGTGCTGTGGCATAATAGCTCACAGCAACCTCAGACTCCTGGGCTTACTCAATTCTCTTGCCTCAGCTTCCCAGGTAGCTGGGATTACAGGTGCCCACCACAACACATGGTTATTTTTAGAGGTGGGGGTCTTGCTCTAGCTGAGGCTGGTCTCTCACTTGTGAGTTCCTCTCAGAGTAATCACATGTATTCTTATAACTGAGAGGCAGAGGGAGTTTTATGAGAGAAGAAGAGGCAATGTGACCACAGAGTGATGTGGCCACAAACCAAGGAACACCTGGATCCAGTGTAAACTAAAAAAAGCTGGACAAATTCTTTCTTGGAGTCTTTGGGATTTGTTGTTGTTGTGATTGTTTGGTTGGTTGGCTTTGGTTTTATTTTTGAGACAAAGTCTCACTCTGTTGCCCCAGCTTAGAATGCTGTCGTTTCATAGCTTATAGCAACCTCAAACTCCTGGGCCCAAGCAATCCTCTTGCCTCAGGCTCCTGCGTGGCTGGGATCACAGGCACCTGCCATGATGCCCAGGTAATTTTTCAGTTTTAGTAAAGATGGCATCTTGCTCTTACTCAGAATGGTCTGGAGCTTCTGAGCTCAAGGGATCCTTCTGCCTTGGCCTTCCAGAGTGCTAGAATTACAGGCATGAACCCATGAGCTCAGCCTTCCCTTGGAGTCTTTGAAGGGAACCTGGCTATATAGACATTTTAATTTCAGACTTTTGGCCTTCAGAATTCTGAATGAATACATTTCATTATTTGAAGTAATTTGTTACAACAGCCATAGGAAACTAATATATCCCTCAACAGAAACATTCTATGTTAAATACTTGGGAGTTGGGGTTCCTGTTTCTCCTGGAATTTTCCAATGTTTCACCATTACCTCTGGGATTACTGCTGCAACCTGGCACTCCTGAGTTTATAGAATATTCTGAAATATAGGATGGGAAGAATCTGCAATCAGCAGCTTCTTGGTAGAACTGTCAGATAGATAGGGAGGCTGGGTTGCCATGGATAGAGGCACCTCTAATCCACATTGCCACAGGGAAAAGAGATCCATTCCATTGAATAACCAGAAGTTTTGTGGTTAAAACATGAGATGATTTGGGAACTAGAGAGGATAGGTGAGTGCTAAAAAGAAGAGGAATGGGACTCAGGTCAGCTTAGGCACGTTTTGTTTTGTAGTTTACACAAGGTCTTGGCTACTTTCAATTGACTCAAACTTGTTTTGAGACTTCCTTATACCAGAGTCTTTTTTCAAGGTGCTTCTCAGACTCTCATTGTTAGATCAGAGGAGAAAAAAATGTCACATTCTTTAACTGGGTACATAGGTGTTTGTTATTTTGTGACTATGCCTTACATAATTTTAGAAATAATAATATGTATCTTATGATTAATATATTTTTAAAATACCCTCTCCTAATCAAGGAATTATAATTGAAATTGACTGTAATTGCCATTCTCTTTAGAGAAATAGCCATGCCTTTAACTAGATTGCTATGCATGCAGCATTTGTTTGTGCAGTGCTTGCCAGTAAGTCTGAGTGAGTAATATTGAATAATGATATACCACATCCTCTACCACTGTAGATCCCAGATGTGAACTGACATGTCCACTCCAATTTTTGATACTGGAAAATCTCCCTGGCCCACTTCTATAGTTATTAGGACAGGATCCCAGACTGGCTTCAAGCAAGCAGCACAGGGAGCCAGTTTACAAGCCGTGAACATGATTTATCTACCCAGTCAAGCTGATTTTCATGGGTAAGCTGCATTGTTTTTTCTAGAAAGGTATTTTGGTCATGATATGTGCAGCACATGCTGGGGTAAATGCTTGTGATTAATATGGCTTTAATCATCACCCTTTAAATGCCTACGAAAACTAACATATAACTTGACACACAATAGGTGTTCAATACATGATCACTCATTTTGATAGGCTTTGACAAGAGTCCAAGTCAAGGGTCTTTGAATATTTTCAGGGTGGAAAGGTATATATCAGGATTTGGGGCACAGTGTGTTGAACACTGGCATTTTTCTCGAAACCGAGAAGGCTTCGTCTGAATCTTTATGGATTCTGCATGCCTTTCACAGGGGATCTTCTGGACTGAGGCACAGACTTCGGTGAGACACAAGAAGGTGTTCTTAGAAGCTTCTTGTCCCGTTCTTTATGTAGAAGGCTTAAATCCTTTTCTGTATCTCCACTGAATGGCTATCCGGCCTATGATTAACGATCTCCGTGGTATCTCATCATTCTTATTTCTACTACTAGAAAGTTTTCTCTCTTTGTCATGGCTAAAGTCCTTTCATTTATTATCTCACACTTTCTGTGGGTCAGAATCCAGGCACATCTTAACTGGTCCTCTGCTCAGGGTCCCACAGGTCTGCTGGAGAGATGTCAGCCAGGCTATGCTCCTTTCTGGGCATTGGCGTTCTCTTCCACAGTCATGTGGTCATTGTCAGAATGCAGTGCCTTGCAGCTGCAGGCCTTGGGGATCATTGTTTCCAGGCTGACTGTCCCTGAGGACCAGTCTCAGGCCCAGGGAGCTTCCCAGTTGCCACCTCACAACATGGAAGCTTACTTCTTCTTCTTCTTCTTTTTTTTTTTTTTGCAACCAGGGCTGGGTTTGAACTCACCACCTCTGGTATATGGGGCTGCCTGGCACCCTATTCCTTGAGCCACAGGTGCCACCTTTCAGGCATTTTTTTTTTTTTAAGGTTTGTGCATTTCCATCTTTCTATTTTGTTGTTTTTGCAACTCCATTTAGATGTATATTAAATTTTTACATTTTGTTCTCTTTATCTCTTAACTCATCTTTATTGTTTTCCTGGATCTTTATATCTCTGGGCTGCATCCTGAGCAATTTTTTTTAATATTTATTTTTTAGGTAACTAATTCTGTCTTTGGTTGTATTTAACTTTTATATTTTTTAACATGACTGAGTTTGAAATTTCAATGACTAAGGTTTTCATTTCTAAATATTGTATTTTGGTTTTTCCTGTTCCTAGCCTTTCCTGGTTTCCTCTTTGCTAAATGATGAAGGACCAGCCCTTTAGCTTAACATAAAAAGCCATTCAAAATATGTCCGCTGACCCTGACAAAGACTCTAATTATATGGGATTCTCTGAGTTCTCTTTTGACAAGGCTTCAGCCTTGTTTTCTCTCCTTGGGCCACTTCATCTATTTTTATCAGAATTCCTAGGTTAGTTTAGGGAGAATCTTCCACCCTGGATACCTGATCCAGTTCCTCATCCCTCACACTTGATATCTCATCACCCTTGGCTTGCCTTTCAGCAAGAATCCTATGGAGTTAGTTTAGCCTGAACCCTCTACCCCTGATGTTTTCTCTTGGTTATTTCCCATCCACTGACTCCCACCATGCTCTTTGGCTATAAATCCCCGCTCATCCTTATTTCCTGTATTCAGAATGGAGTTCAGTTTTACCTTTTCCCTCTTTTGCAGTTGTTCCTGCATATAGTCTGCCTTTCCCTCTTTAACTTCTGTCCAGCTCTGGTTTTCTTTGATATCCCTTTCCCTTTTGTTTCCTTAACACTTCAGGGTTGTCTCTAACCTCATATCTTAAGTGCTCATCATTCTTTTCATATGTCAGCCTTTGGAACACCACCATGCCTTTACTGACACGTGATTCTCTTCCATGGAGAGACTTACCTTTCTTTCCACTTGGTGAACTTCTGTTCATCCTTAAGACCTCACTAAGAAATCCTCTCCTGTCTACTTTTCCTGGATTCCTCTTCCATTCTGTACTTCTATTACACCACAGACATAACATTTTGACATGATTACTTGTTAGTTATTTTTCTATTTCTTCCACTAAATTGTGAACACCACAGCAATACCTTTCTGTATTTCTACCTTTCTCATTTGGTACCTAGTAGGTACTCCACGCACTTTTATGTTAGATGAAAAAAAAAATTTATTTAAATTTCTCTACTTAATTGTGGTCTGTATTCTGTGTATTCCAACACATTACATAGAAATAAATCTCTAATGTAAAAGCATTTATAAATGAAACTGAAAATTGAGCCATAACTTACTTTCCAAGTTGCTAGATCTTACTATTGATAAATTGTCAGTCATTCTTAACAGCTTTTTATCTGCTCCTTGACAAAATAGAAAATAATCTTTAAATAAATAATGCACTATTATTTTAATAAGGTTTATTAAAATACTTCTATGAATTCTTTTACAAATTTAAAGAGACTGTAATGTCAATGATTACACCAAATTGTAGTTTCAGAACTTCTAAGACTGTGGGGTATGATATAATAGCAAAATGGACTTTATTCATTTGTTTCTTGTCAAAACTAACTTGAAGCATTTTCTTATAATGATTGATATATTGAGGACATTCAAACACCAGTCAGTAGTTCAGAAATTTCTAACTTCATGTCATAGAATTTTCAGTTATTGAAAATAGCTTTTTCTTGTTCACTGCTTTTCTTCTTGGGGGCAACTTCTATCAAATTGGATGACTCAAAGTTTGGGCTGAGAAATTTTGTACTTATAATAAAAATATGTTTTTTTCTTCCTACGGCTCTTGCTTTATTGTTCTCCTTCTTTTAAATCCTCTTCCACATTCAATACTAAATCTGATATCAATAAGGGAAGATTTTCTAAACAATTTCTAAAGAATTTAAATAATTAGCTGCTAAGACACTTAAAATGCGATATCTCTATGTGTTTATATGGTCAACAATTTGAATTTTAAAATCTTTGAATATATAATAAGGGATGATTTAGTACATTTATATCAATAAAATAAATGTTAATTAACAGACAATACTTAAAATAACTTCAAAATATAGATGCTAACCTTATCTCTTGGAAGCAGCAGTAGAAGTTGACTCATAAACATTAATCCTCAGGTTAGCTTTGTTCTTTAACCGTTCCTCAGAATGTATGAAAAATGAGAAATATTGTTTCTTAGCTAACATTTAATAAAATGGTCACAGCAGTGTCTTTCCGTGAAAGGGTTAGCTCTTAGGCTGTCTGGGCAAAGAGAATTCAAGGAAATGAACTCATTGCTATTGCTCCTTCTTGTCAAAATTTTATTGGGATGAAGATAAGTCTCTTATCAAAATAAGCATGAGATGAATTCCAGAGCTCACTGTTCATTTCTCTGCTGTTGGAGGTGCTGTTGGTTTTTCTTGTAGCTGTAAATGGTGCTGAAAGAATGCACACTAGAATCTAATGAATTTTATGCCAAGCAATCACAGAAGCAGCATACTTTCCACTGTCATCCTATTTATGGAGGGATTTTTTTTTAAGGCTATTGATACAGAAAAGCCTATAGAATTCATAATGTTTGATTAAGTCTGGCAGGAAAATTCTATCTTTTTAAGCACCTAGGCTCTAGTCTTTGTATCTCTTTCTTTTGAGGATTTTAAAAATTACATAGAAAGGGTCCCTTTTCAGTAAGGTAATGCTAATGCTAGATTGTATTTAGAGGTGTTTACTTAAGCACAAAGGTACTGGTGAAAGTCCTGTGTCTTATCACTCAGTCAAAAGAAGCAGTAACAGCTTTTAACTCTGATTGCATTGCTGCAAGATATGAAATGAATGAAACAAACAATTTATCTTTTTTGAGGGGCAGGGTGTTCGTATTTACCAGAAAGAATAAACCTTAAAATATTAAGCAACTTAGCTCAAAAAGGACTCAATTCTGAATAGCCTTAGTTGAAAGTGCTTGTTCAATATAAAACTGTTCTCTGACTGTTTCGTAAGGGGCCAATAACTCGAATACTTTGTCAAAATCTTTCTGTGCACTCATCTTAGAAACAGAAACTAAGAATTGTTTCCAATATATTATTGTGGATGTTTTAAACAATGCCTCAGAAATATTTTGTCTGGTAGCCATATGGAGCCTAAGAAAGTAGTTATTTGGCTTTAAGAGGACTTCTTTAAAAATGGTTTATTTGCATATGGAGTAATTTAAGAAGGGGGAAGAGTAAAGAAAGTTCTACACTTAAACGTCAATTCCATCCACTGTTTTAAGCCACAGTTCAACCTTACTTTCAGTTTTAGTTTTCTTTTCTCAATTAATAATACTTAGAGCCAACTAGTCATAAGACATAAGTTTGTTAAGAGTCCTGAAGAATTGATTTTCTGACTGGGCGTATAAAATAAGACAAAGCTGAGCAAATGGCTTAAGGCATGCTGGTGTGGTAATGATCACCCATTCACCAACCCCATTTGTTTTTCAACATTTGGAAACTCATCGGGTAAATTGCAGATGAAGTTCATATGACAACTGGTATTTTGAAATATTGCTCATGTGGTTTTAATTTACTCTTTCCTACTTCTAAAGTACTTGTCAACACTGCCAGGCCAATGATCAATGCTGCCTCTGCTTTCTTAGATGGATTTCAGTATAAGTAATAAGATGACACTTCAAAGATGCATAGGGGATATGGTATTTACCAGAGTACATTAGAATTTGGAATATTGTTTGCAAAAACTATTTTTTGAATGAAGTACATTCATTGGTGTTCCTTTCCTTGTAAAAAATTAATAAGTTAAAAACTAATATCTACAAAGTAACCTATTTCAGCATTTTTATAATCTGGTACTGTTAGAAGACTTTAAAAAGCAGGAAAAAAATAAGATAGATAAAAGTACATATGTATACATTCTACAAATGACTGTGCTTACAAAAGTGATTGTATACCTAATGTTAATGACTCATGGGTTTGAGGCAAGAGATAATGAATGTATTTCCAACACAGTCACATTTGCAGGGGACACAGCAGCACTAAGGACAGCAGCAAGAGCCAATATGTACATGTACTACCTGGCTTTATTTCTAGGGAGTGGACACTAAGTCACCCAGTGTTAATGATTCTGGCCAGTAAAGTTTGAACAACCCAGTGAAGTTTTAATAGACTACAGGAATTCCATAAGGTTTTTGATCAACATGATGGCCAAATGCACAGGCAAAAAGTCTAGGTCTTACAGAAGAGGAAAAGCCAAATCCTGCAGTCATAACATTTGCTAATGGAGAAAGACTCTTTGAATACAATGGTAGAGGGAAGTAGGCATCATTTTTATCCCATTGCATTCCCTACTTAAGTAATGAATATTTGAAAGCATGATTTGGGGTTGAGATGGATTTTTTTTTTTTAATTTTACAGTTGGAATTTACTAGGATAAAAAATGGCCTTGATAGAAAATAAATACATATTGGGTGTTGAGATAAAACAAGAACAAAAGAGAAATATCTCAGAACTAGCTCTGGTTAGTCCTTTTGCTAGAACTATTATCCATATGTGACCCAGGTTAATTTATTTTCCTTTAGAAAGGGATTATTGAATATTCATGTAATACCTTTATTAGTTAGGTTTTGGGTTTATTTTCTCTACAAGGTTATTCTTGAAAATGTTTTGAAATCAGCTCCTTGTGATCTATGAAGCATCTGCCTTGAAACATAATATGTGATCACATATTTCAGTAAAGTTTTAGTGTATATACATTTTTATGTCTTGTTAAGAAGTAATGTGGAATTTTTTCAGTAGTTAGCACCATAAGGTCTTAAAACTTTTCCCATTATGGGGCATACAGGTAGGTAGTCTCTTATACTTTCATACAAAATCTCTGAGGTTTTACTTTTTGCATTTCATTCCAGAGTATATGTGAATTGATTCTGTGTGTTGAAAACCACCATTTTATTGAGGAGAACCTTGTTTCCCCAATGATCTGAAATGTCACCTCTCTCATCAGCTGTTTTCGTTTATAGGTTTCTCGGTTCTCTTACCCATTGCATTGAGCAGCTTGATTTTCTCTGGTTTCTCTCTCCTGCTTTAATTCTAGCATTACAGTAAGCTCCATTTTCAATGGGGGCAAACTGGCCCTCCTTAATGTTTTTCTTTATGAGTGCCTGGAAATACTTGGCTCTTTGTTCTTTTATAAGTGTTTTAGAATTATGTCATCAAATTTTATAGCAAAATCTAATGTGATTTTGATTAGAACTGCATTGATTCTTTGGATCAATTAGGATAGAATTTGACATTAAAATGCCTCTTAATTCACAAATACGGCATAGATTTTTATTAGTTTATCATCTGGAATATTTTTTAATACTGATGTAATTATCCCCATGGCTTTTGAAATGTTTGCTAGTTATATTCCTAGAAAACTTACAGTATTGTTGCTGTTGTAAATGTAATTTTTTCAAGACTTTTTTCCTAATTGCTTTCTGATGGGCTATTAAAAATGCAAATAGTTTTTTGTATATTAATTTTACAACCAACCACCTGCCTATATTTTCATTAATTTCCACATATTTGGGATAGATTATTTAGACATCATTTGTGAATAATGTTTGTTTTTTTATATTCACATCCTCTGTCTCCCATACTTTTTCTCGCCTGAGGGGTGGACCTGAGGCCTTAGGGCCACACGTGACTTGCTGGACCTTTGAGTCCTGCCTTTTTACTAAATCCAAATTTTATAGAGCAAATCCTTTTAATAAAGGGATTTGTTCTGTGAAGTTTAGATTCAGTTGAGGAGCTGCTCTTGAGGATCTGGAGGGCCACATGTGGCCTTGAGGCCAGCATTTTCCACCTGCCAGGATGCTTTATCATTTATCTATTAACAATAACATTTGGTATTGGCTTTTGGCATATATCTTTTATCAGGTTAAGTTCATTTCTCTTTTTATTTTGCTAAGAGGTTTGATCTTGAATGAGTGTCTGTTTTTTCTCAGATGCTTTCTTTCAGTTAAGATGATCAAATGCTTTACTTGCCATTTGCTATAATTTCATTTGTAATGTCAAGTTATTCTTGCAGTTTAGAAATAATTCTAAATTGCTCTTAGTAGATTATGTAGTTTATTCATTTTTAAATTTTGATTTTTAATAATAACTAATAAACTTTGATTTTTATTTTCTTCAAAACTTTTGTGATGAGACTGTCTTGTTATTGTCCTTTCCTTGAAGTGTCCTTGTCAAAGTTATACTGGTAGCATTGAATGATTTGGGCAGTATTTTCCCCTCCTACATTCCCATTATCTAGAAAGCTTTATTTTATGTTGAAGTGATACTATCGTTGAAATTATTTCAGAACTTTCATGTGAAATCACTTGGGCCTGAATTTTTTTTCCTTTCTTTAGGTATTGATCAATTTTTATAACGATTTTAGAGCTATTCTGACTTCTTGCTTCTTTTGATTAAGAGTTTGAAGTTCTATTTTTGATGAATTTATCAATTTTACTTAAGTGTATAAATTTATTGGTAAGCCTCTCTCCTATTCTCCCTTCTGGTTTTCTAGGACTTCACTGAATAGCCATCTTAAGATATGTCCAAGAAATACATTTTGGAGTAAAATATTTTGATTTCCTTAAGTAACACTGTAGAGTTTCGTTCTGGGGGCTTGAGAGAGCATCACAGATCATGTAGCCTTTCTAGCAAGTGGCTTATCTTAGGATCTGAATTTGAAGCTATGTGTTGTCTCTTCCCGTTGGTAGCTTCATGTGAGTTATACCTTCAATCAGCTTTTTCAGTAGTTTTTTAGTCACCTTTCAGGGACCACAAAGCCAATCAGTCCTGTCTCAGTTCTGAGAAATAAAGCTGTAAACCAGGGGTGTCCAATCTATTGGCTTCTCTGGGCCACATTGGAAGAATTGTCTTGGACCACACTTTAAACACATAAACACTAATGAAAGCTGGTAAGAAATAAATAAAATAAAATAAGAAAGTCTGTGCATAATTTTTGGTAATATCTGCCACCACAGGTAAGCAAAAAAGTCCTCACATAATAATCCTAATTACACAGTGACCTTTTCCTAGAGTCTTTTAAAATCATCAAACAGGTACCAAGTTTTCAATCACTAATGTAGAAAATGTGCATATGTACAGGTTAAAGCATCTTTTTTGATATTTTTAATTATAAAAGTAAAAAACAAATGGGTAGCATAAAACTAGTAAGATATTTGATATTGCATTCAAGAAACCAGTGCATTAATACCTGGTTCCATGGAAGTAGTTGTATTTCTCAGTGAGTTCTCAAGGTGCTTATAAGATATTATGGTTCTAATTTTACTCTTAATGTGCTTCATTCTTGAAAACACTTGCTCACAAAAATAGGTGCTGCCAAAAAGTGATAACATGAATAGGGCATGATTTGAAGTGAGGGATATTTGTCACTGGAAAGACAGGAGCTATAAAAGTCCAGTAAAGTGACATGATCAAATTGTTCTTTAAATGTGAATGTCAGATTGCAATTATATGCATTCTGTTTGAAAATTGGGAAGTAACAGATTTATGTTGACTGAAAATGGAGTCACAAAGGCATCAAAATATTGATTACTTTCCTGGAAATCTTGAAATCTGTTTTCAAATTCTTATATCAAATCAAAAAGCAAGGCTGTGTATTTTTTATTTTTCACTGCTCACAGGACTGTGTTTAGCTAATGTGTTAAAATGCATAAAATTGTTTGCCTTAATTTGAACTTGCCATAATTCCAGTTTCATATGGAATGCTGTTGTGGTTTCAGACATTGTACTGATAAGTTCATTTTCCCCTTGATGATGAAGGTTTAACTCATTTAAATGAGTGGTCAAAATGCTAAATCTGTAAGCCAATTTTCATCATGAAGTTCTGGCACAAATTTGGTTTTGATACCATCAAAGACTTGAACACATGTCACAAATCACAAAATTTTTTCAACATTTGTCTCTCATTTAGTGGTATTCCAAAAAGTAAATGATGCTTCTATCAATACTTTCAAAAAATTCTTGCAATTAACAATGATTCAGTCCCTTGGCCCTTATGAAATTCACAGTCTTTTTGAGATGGAGTCTTACTTTGTTGCCCTTGGTAGAGTGCCCTGGCATCATAGCTCACAGCAACGTCAAACTCTTGGGCTCAAGAGTTCTTTTGGCCTCAACCTCCCAAGTAGCTGGAACTACAGGCACCCACCACAATGCCCAGCTGTTTTTAGAGACAGGGTCTCACTCTTGCTCAGACTGGTCTTGAACTCCTGAGCTCAAGGAGTTCACCCACCTTGGCTTCCCAGAGTGCTTAGATTACAAGCATGAGTTGCTTCGGAAATTCACAGTCTTGATGTCAATTGCATGATGTTATCCATTTTAAAACCTTTTGCATATAAATTTTCTTGATGTATTATGCAATGATACTTCATCAAACATGAGTTTTGGGTGGCAATTGCATCATCTTCTATTAATTTGACAAGTCCCTATCTTTTTCTACTATCTCTGGGGCACCATCAGTAGTAACTATATCAGATACGTTGACAATGGACAAAGAAAATCACTTTAATATAGTTTTTACTGCATTGTATAAATCTCTTGACTTAGTTGTATCTTTTAATAGCACTAAAGAAGCCATTTTCTTCAGTGATGTTATGTGCATCATCAATACCTCTAATAACAATGGCAAGTTGAGCTGTATTTGTAGTATCAGTGCTATCATCTATCACCAAAGCATAAAATGTAAAATTAGCAACTTTACTCTACAAACCTCTTTCAATAGATTCTCCAGTTTCTTCATTTCTTCTCGGTATAGTCTGGTGAGATGAACTGATTTTGGAAAAATCCCGTTTTCTGCAGGGCACATTATATCTGCCATGCTTTTCATACATTGCTTAATAAACTCATCATTGGTGAATGGTTTTGACTTTTTTTGGCATTAAATATCCTACCACATAACTTGCTTTTACAATGGAATTCATCTGATTGTAACTTTTTGAAAAACTTTTTGTTGAGGAGACAGACTTTTTTTCAGTTCTGCTATTTTGTTCTTATGACACAATTCTTCATATGCATCAAATTTGGCAGGATGTTTTTGCATGTAATGGCTTTTCAAATTATAGTCGTTGAAAACTTGCACAAATTCCCTACAAATTAAGCAGAGTGCCTTACTATTTTTCCTCAACAAAAAAGTAGTCATCTGTCTGCTTTTCATTGAACAATCTTCCTTCATCTGTAATTTTTCCTTTTTAGGGTTCTATTTTCTTTTGAGACATTGTAGAAGACATGCTTGGATTGAAAAAATAACAGATAAGGTACTATATTTACTTTTATTATGAAAATTAATTGACAGGAGAATAGAAACCAGGATTTGGGCCCTTCCACATCTTGGCTACCAATGCAGTGTGAGGGGGAGGGCCAATCACAAAGAGTGATGGGTGACCTGTGAGGCACCACAGAGGTGTGAAATAATCCTTAATCATCAAATAAGAATGCTTACCTGGCTTCTAAATAACATTAAGTATCTAATGTTGCAATGGTAGGTTGAAATGCTATTGATAATCACCATCTCGGTAAGTCACTGTAAGCACATTTGATGTCTGACAGTGTCCATTCAACTGTCTGTTCTTGGAAGCTGCACACCACTGTAGAACTGAACCCACACATGTGTACAAATAGAGAAAGCAAATGTATGTTTATTTCACACGACACTGTAACAAGATGTTATTGTCTACAAAGTTCATGCCTGAGAACCACACAATCACATTCCACCAAAAAATCACAAGCAAATCTCACAATGTTTTAAGTAAGTTCGTGATTTTGTGTTGGGCCCCATTCATAGCTATCCAGGGCTGCACACAGCCCACAGGTTGGACATGCTGCAACTAAAAATAAAATTCTGGGTCCCCCAACTGTGACTAAATGGACTTCCTCTTGACCAAGACAACCTCAGATAAACCCCAAACTGAGTTCTTGGCCATGACAGGAAGGGTGACTGGACACGTTTTATTCTACCCCTTCTATTTTGAAGTTTAGAACAACAATTGTCCAACATTAATGTTAAAGTAGAAATCATAAGGCTGAAAAACAGGTTCTTTGTGGCAATTAAATACCAAATTATAAACAAGACCTAAGGTGAAGCAAGGCAAGGGTTAAGTTGCAACTTTTAATTCATAAAATCTAGTTAGGCAGGTCGTTTTTTGCTGATTGGTGTCACATGACAGGTAACAAACTCCCTTCTCTTAATTTATGTCCTACTGACTCCACGTTTTTTTAGACAAACATTGTGCTAATGAAAAAAGAAAAACCCCAAACTCAGCAAAATAATTTAAATTAACTTATTCTGAGCCAATGTGTGAAACCTCAACCTGGAGAACCACATCCAAGAATTCTTAAGTGGTCCTGGGGAGGTTGGGTTATAATTTGGTTTTATACATTTTAGGGAGATAAGAATTACCAGTAAAATCATAAATTAATACATTGAAAGTATACTTCATTTGGGCCTGAAAAGGTGGAATATCTCAAAGGGAGGGCCTATGGGTTAGAAGTAGATTCAAAGAGGCTTTCATTTGTAATTGCCTAAAGAAATAAAGCTTTCTCTGAAAGTTGCAAGTCAGGATAAGGAAGACTGGTAATCAGAGGCAAGCCCGTACTCTAGTGATCTGTTCAGTGAATGAATTGGTGACATGCTGGTGTGCTTTAACCCTTGTCCTACATGGCCTTAGATCTTGTTAGTAATTTAATGTCTTATTTTCACAAACAGTCAGTTTTGTCAATCTCTTGATCTCTCTTTTAGCATTAATGCTGGTCAACTGCTGTCTAAACTCTAGAAGTGGGAGAGGATAACAATGAGATTGGTCCACCTCCCCTTTTCTTTGTGGCTAGGAAGTTAATTTATGTTTTTCTGGGGTCTCAGAGGGGGAAAGAAGGAGGGGGTCTGATCAGGTGGCAGGAATTTTATGTTTGTTCACATTTAACACTCTCAACTGATTGCCAACTAAAGAATCCATAGATCAGCTTGTAATTTGTAAATTCCCACTTCAAGATGTCCCACCATTTTGGGCCACACTAATGTATATCTTCCATGCATTGATTTATGATTTTACTTGTCTTTCTAAATGTATAAAACCAAACCCTACTCCAACCACCTCAGGACCATTTACTGAAGGCATCTTGGGTTTGTGTTTACCCTGAGCATGGTCAATCATACTCAGCTCAGAATAAACCTCTTTAAATTATTTCTACACAGTTTTTTTTTCCACTAACAAAGCCTATTAAAGTTTCTTTCTTGCTTTTGTGATTTTTATTCCTTAGCCACTTTTGCTTGTTTCTGGGCTCAGAGAAAGTAACCAACATCTTTAGGAGTACTCACTACTTGATGTTTGAAGAATTTTCCATTCACTGAAATAGTTTCTTAATTTTTATGAAAGCATTTTGAGTCACTGTTAATTAATTTAAATATGTGTATCCTGGACCATATAAAAGGAAAACATTTTTATAACAAATAAGCTTTTTTTTTTTTTTTTTCAGAGAGTCTTACTATGTTGCCCTTGGGAAAGTTGCTGTGGTGTCACAGCTCACAGCAACCTCAAACACTTGGGCTTAAGCAATTCCCTTGCCTCAGCCTCCCAAGTAGCTGGGACTATAGGCACCTGCCACAACCATTGGCTCTTTTTTTTTTTTTTTGTAGTTGTCATTGTTGTTTGGCAGGCCTGGGCTGGTTTGGACCTGCCAGCTCTAGTGTATGTAGCTAGTGCCCCAGCCACTGAGCTATAGGCACAGCTATAGGCTGTGTATGATCAGTAATAAGATCAAATTTTATACATATACTTTTCTTTTAAATTTGAAAATGCTATTTTTCCTTATGTAATTACCCCTGGAAGAATCTCACTGTATAACTTTGGTTAACATCCTTTCATGGTTTATCTAAATGCTACAAAATGATAGTAAATTTGTAAAAGTAGCATAGATTTTATTGTCAGAGGTAGCTTCCCATCTCAGATCCAGTGGCAGAGGGAATGAAAAGTATTTTAAATTTCAGTTTCTTTCTAAGACTAAAACATCACTTCAAAAATGAATGAAGAATTAGATCAACGTGCAGTGTATTTTTTATTCAACTTTACTCTATATGAGAGGTATAAAGTACTTGGTACACAAGTCTTCATTTATTTTTCTTGTGATCATGGAAAATTTTTACTAGTTAAACTTTATAGTTTCCATGTGAGCCAAGATCCAGCTACAGAATTTTCAACAAAGAGCTCCTATCAAATTATAAGGGATGACACTGCAGAAAATCTGTAATTTTAGCTCTAAACCTATCCCTTTCACCTTTGCTAATATGCTGCTTTTCTTTATTGCTGACATACATTTAGCAAATGAATGTATCCTTAGGTCAAAAGAAGTGTTACTGCCTCATAAGATTTAATGTCAGATGTGTCACTTTTCTTAAACACGCTAGCATCTAGAATAAGTCATTTCACAGAATAAATCCTATTTGAGTGGCAATAACCACCAACTGGTAGAAAAGGATATGGACAAGAAATAGCTTGGCAGCATAACAGTTTAGCATAAAAGCACTTCAGAAAGCTGTTGCAAATTATATTCTACAGCCTGTGAATAGGTGAGGCTGTAGGAGGGTTTCATAGGTACATAATTTCATGATAAAATTAGAGATGTAATAAAGCTATGGTTTTTTTTTTTTTTTTCTGACAAGAATTTTTCCAGAAGGGGCAGTGATAAGCATTGTTTGCCAAAGGTATTTGTTCATGGAACACTTTTTCTTAAAGTTTTAATCATCTCCTGTATAAAGCTAGGGCTGATGTGCACTGCTGTATTATGCCAGCCAGCAGGCTTTCTGACTACTGGGCAATCACTTTCATAGTTTCTGCCTGTGCCGTACCAGTTGTTAAGAATTTTGAAAGTCACCTTGTATAGTATATATTTTAGAAAATGTCATTTGAAAAGTGGTATCATTGATGAGTTATGTAATATTGGGGATATTCATCCTATTTGTCTATTTTTCTTTGTTTTGGATTTCTGTTTTATTCAAAAATCTATATATCATAATACAATAATAAATTTAGTCTTACATTTTAATTTGTATATTGATAACTATGTGACATATCAAGTACTAGCTAGGCATTATATTACAAAAACACATTTGTTTAAAACACAAGTAATTCTTGTCCAATGGAAAAAAATCAAAAAATGCAGAATTCCAATTAAAAGGATAAAATTTTAAAAAATTAAAAAAAAATTAAAGAATTAAAATATCAATTAAAATTAAATTTAAATTAATTTGAGGATCCCCCCCCTCCATTGTTCCTGGTAAGTACAGCTAAACACTCTGTACATTATATATAAAACAAACAGAAGAAGACTCTGCATGGTAGAATGAGGACGGCAGGTAAGCTGGAATCTCAGGATCACACATCCCACCTAGGTGAGTTCCTTGGGTTTTCTTTTTGCCTCAGATAGCCCGGACTTGAAGCTGAAGAAGCTGGCAACCCTAAACAACAGAGCCAGAGATGTAACAAAGAAGATCCAAAAAAGTAAACATTCTGTTTTTAATCGCACAAAACACTGCAATCTCGTAGTTGTTTCTGAAAAAACTCCTTCTAAGTCATCAATAAATTATCTATTGCTAAATTTAACTCAAAAATTCCTTCTCTTTTAAGTCATCAATAAATTATCTACTGCTAAATTTAACTCATATAGTATAGTTTTTATTGTGGCTTAAAACAACATAAATTCATTATCTCACAATCCTGAAGGTCTGAAGCCTGAAATGGATTGGCAGGGCTCTGCTCTTTCTCTTGAAGGGAGAATTCAGCATAACTTCTCTTTCTCCTTCCCTCTCTCCTTCCTTCTCTCTCTCTTTCTTTCTGTGTTTCTTTGTTTCTCTCTCTCACACACTTCTGTTTCCTTCCTCACATCTCTGACTTTTACCCTCCTGTTTCTCTGTTTTCTTTTTTTATTATTACTTTTTATTTCAAATTAATATGAGGGTACATGTTTTTAGGTTGCATTGTTCTCACTTTCAAGGTAAGGTTCAAGTTATAGTTAAGCCCTGCATCCAGGGGATGTGCTGTACCCTCTCACACTGTGCACATTACGTGAGATCCCACCAATCACCCTCCTCTCCCTCCAATCCTCCTCCCATCACATCCCCTCACCTCCTCTCCCTTCCCCCTTGCTAGACTATATTTGTGTTTTATCATTCGTGTGGGCATGTAATTGTTTATATATTGGTTTCATATTAGTTTTGAGTACATTGGATATTTTTTTCCATTTTTGAGATACTTTACTAAGAAAAGTGTTTCAACTCCATCTGGGTAAGCACAAAAGATGAAAAGACTCCATCTTTTCTAATGGCTGAATAGTACTCCGTGGTATACATATGCCACAGTTTGTTAATACATTCATGGGTTGATGGGCATTTGGGTTGCTTCCACAACTTGCCAATTATTAATTGAGCTGAAAAAACATTCTGGTGCAAATGTCTTTGTGGTAACATAATTTTTGTTCTTCTGAGTAGATATCTAGTAACAGAATTACGGGATCAAATGGAAGGTCTACTTTTAGTTCTTTGAGATCCTTGTGTGATTACACTAGGCTTACGCAGGCAATAATCTGGTAAAATCTTATCTCTAGATGCTCAATCATATTTTCAAAAGTCCATCTGTCATCTAACATGTCATATTCATAGATTCTAGGGATCAGCATATGGACATTTTTGGAGGGCCAGTATCTTATCTACCAAATATGGCATTTGCTTTCCTTGGATTTCACAATACTGTATTAACTGTTTTATATTTCTTATAAGTACCTTGCCATTTTTTCTCCAGTTTCTTTTTAGATTTTACACTCTGCTTTTCTCTTACTTGTTTAGGCTTCTCATTCTCAAAGTGAATCCTAAAAAGATCTGTTGTATTTCTGACTCTACTACTGGATTTTCCATAAATTTCCCAAAGACATCTGAAATGTAGCATGTCCCAAACTGAAATCATATTGCATCTTCAAAATGTAGCATTTGTGCCTTTGTTTAATGTCACCTCCATGTACCCTTAGCCTAAGCCAAAGAGGAGTTATCCTTGATTCCTTTTTCTTCCTCACTTCTCCAAATCAAAAAACCCACAAATCCTGTTACATTTAAATCCTCTACAAATATCTTTTTCACATGTACCGTCACTCCACAATCTAGAACACTTTTGTCTTTTTCCTAGATTTAGGCAACAGACTCCTAAATGGTTTTATATCTAGGATGGCTCCCTTCAAATTCATCCTTAGCATAGCAACCAGTCTAATATAGTCACACAAGTAGCTGTGGTCCTTATTTGTAAAGCACAAGTCTAATTATGCTATATTCCTATCAAATTAGCCAATGACTTTTCATTGATACTGAGATTAAAACAAAACCACTTATTCAACATGGTATGAAATCTTCTTGTCTTAGTTCATCTTCATCTGCTATAACTGAATACCAAACTGGGTAGTTTATGAAGTGAAGAGGTTTATTTGACTCATAGTTCTGGAGGATAGGAAGTCCAAGACTCAGGGCCATGCCTGGTGAATGTCTTCCTGCTGTGTGATGACATGGTGGAAGGCATCACATGTTGAGAAAATGTACATGTGAGAAGGAGAAACAATGGGGGCTAAGCTTACTCTTTTAGCACATGTCTACTCTTGAGACAACAGCATTAGTCCATTTGTGAGAGCAGGGCCCTTCTTGAATGAATTCCTCTAGTAGTTTGGTTTCACTACTTAATATTGTCACAATGGCAATTAAATTTCAACATGAGTTTTGGATGGAACATGAGTGCTGATGGAACACAGCACTTTTGTATATTGAGGCCACTGGTTTTTTCTGAAGTTTCCTTTCTCATTATAATCTTTCACTTCTTTAGATGCTCTAATCTCTCTCTCTCTCTCTGGCTCTCACTTTCTCTCTCTCTCTTCTCCATTTCTTCCTGACGCTCTTATATGCGGTTAATGCTAATCCTTCTGTCTAGAAGTACTTTTCTCACCTGGCTAACTGCTATTACTCTCTTTTAAGATTTCCAGCCCCTCCAGGAATCCTTTTCTGGCTCTGAGTTCAGGTCAAATGTACCTTCTCAAAGTCTCCCATAACACTCTATTTGGTTTCAAATTACCCTTATTCCTTTTTATAATTGCTTATCATCAGCACTAGACTATCAGCATCATGAAAGCAGGCACAGTGTTTATGTAAGAAGTGTTCATTAATTACTTGATTTAAAAAAGAAATTTATGAAATACAAATTACGTGTGAAGGATTATAAATTTTATTTTCTTTACACAATAAAATGTCCTCCAGGTAGAATATTTCATGTTTTCTTAACAAGAGAAGAAGACAGAAAAAGCTATGATACTCTTTAACATCAATCAGTCATATACTTAAATTCATATTTTGGCTCTTAAGAGATAAAGATGTTTTAATTCAAACACATCATTGATGAATTGATATTTTTTATATTTGAACATTAATTTTTAAATGTTTAATGTCTTGTCAAGAATCTTACTAGAATAAAACAATAAATAAGCAAACCCACACAATAAATAAAGTACCACACAGTTACAGAATTGGCGTATATCAATTGCGACAATCATTGTGACTTCCTAAACTGGAGATGAAACACTTCTTCAACTTGACCAAATCCCATATAATCAAAGCCATTAAAACCAAACCATTGGTTCTTTAATGATAGATACAGTTAGAAAAAGTTTGAATTCAGATTTTGTACTTTCATTGTATCCTTCTATAACTATAAAGTCTATAAGAGTTCTATAAGTCTTAAACACATTCTAAATTGGACTTACAAACTTTATGAGCTAAGTTCAAGAATTCTAAATTGTCTGAAGATAGTCTCTGTGTTAAAACTGCTAAGCTCTGAACATCTGTGTCCTTTTGGTTCTCCATTTCCTATGATTTGAAGTTTAGAATGAATAACGATAAAGTTCTTAACTCAAAACAAGAAACTATTAAGGAATGTGCTCCAATGCAAATACTGTCCAAAAAACAGTAATTGTTCCTGAAACTTCATAACAGAAAAGCAGTTTTACAAATGATTTATTCACTTACTTTCTCTAATTACAGGCTTTCCCCTGTACATTGTCATGCAGTAAGATTTTTGCTTGTGGCAAGAAAGAGATGTACGGGTCCTGACAAGAGTAGAGGTTGTTTTAGGGAAAGGAACTACAGCAAACATTCAGAACTTCTTCCCTTAGTAAGACAATTGCTAAAAGTAAGCATAAGATGGCAAAGAGTGATGTGATTCACTGGCTTCGGCTAGGCTACGTAATTTAAAATTAAATCTTATCTGATTGTTTGAAAAATGCTTTACATATGCTAATTGAATGTTAGTAATACTACTCCACTGTTGATAAAGAATATCCAAGCTTAAATATTTATTTATAAACAAGCAAGCCAAAATTCAAGTTTGAGGAAGTTACAGATAACACGTGGTAACACTAAGTAAAAGTAAGAAGCAGCTGTAAAGAGGAATCCAGGACACCAAGGCATCTTTGAAATGAAAGAAATAATAAAGGCCAGCTTAGTGGTATAGGATTCTGAAAGACACCTTATTTTGAATTAAAAATTTGTGTTATCAATCTTGAGAAAGGAGCTTCTGTTTCTGAAAAAATCAGTTTACTCATCTGTAAAAGAGGTTTTTGCCTGGGGAATCAGTGATTCTGACAATTTCCTATTTCAGTGGGTATTGCATCTTTCTGACATATTGCGAGTGAAAACATCAAAGAGAGAAGAAAGGAAGCATGGGGCTTCTGTGGGGGAGGCAGTAAACGTTGTCTATATTCCATGGGTAAGAATGAAGGACATCAGTTCTCACATGTTTGTTTTTAACAGTTGTGAGAAAGCAATGAAATGAGTGTTAGCCCGTATTAGCAAATGCGTATAACCCCCACTATTGACAGCTCAGCTTCAAACTCTGGGTGATTATTTTGCATGTAAACAGGTGTTGGAATGGAAAAAATAATTAAAAACTACTGATCTACAGGGATAAGGAATAGAAAATAAACGCTTCAAGAGGTCTATATGTTAAAAAATTTATGATAAAAACATGAAAGCAGACCCCATTTGATGATATTTTAGTTAAATATCAAAGTTTTTTCATAGCTTGAAATGCTCCGGACAAATTTCTTTAAAATGTCATGGATGACAGCTTTGTAAAACTGTGTGAACCCATCATCCTCAGGAAATGTTAAACACTGATGGCTCTAAAGAAAGTAAACGCAGTTCTCCTGAATTTAATGGAAAATCTCAGTAGTGATTTTTTGAACTGAATGTACCGCCGCGTAGAGGTCAAAACTTCTCAAAGTGAAATGAAATGAGGGTCATGCCAATTTATCTCTGAAAAGGGAATTAACTAGTAAATTAAGAAAGATGTAAAAAAGTGGGTAAATGTAGAGGTAGGCACAGAATTGTGACAAAAAAATATTAAGAAGTCCAATTGAGGATTCAAGCCAGAGTGAATAGGTCTGGGTGCTGCCGGCTTCTCTGTTGTGTTACTGTTTATAAAACATGCATTATTTTGAGATCATATTTGGCAGCCATGAAACCAATCCATTTATTAACCTACAATAATAGAAAATAACAAGAAAAAGTTTCTGGATTTCTATCACATTCTAATTGGGCCATTCTTGCTTTATATCCCTCTGTGATTTTCTCCTCCAATTATGTGGGTTCCTTTGATTTAGGGCTATGAAACCAACTGGACATGTAATATCCCTTTTCTCTTGTTCTTCTCATAAGGAATAGTCTTAGAGATGTTTTCAAATCACATACATTAAAAATTCTGGATGAAGTCTATTGCACACCTTCTCTTTGATCCTATTTCCCATGTTACTGCATGTTTCTGCTCATTTCAGAAAGTAAATGGAGTTTCAACTTTGCAGTGCTGCTTTTCCAGAATGGCTGTTAAAGACATTAAACTAATCCCTTCCATTTCCCTGGAAGTGATTTTGCCCTGCTCCGTCCCTTTCTCAGTTATTAAACAAACACCCCTGAATCATTAAGTTTTGGAGTGTGCTAATATTTTTTAACTGGACTATGGCATTAGTTATAAAAATGGTGAAAATCCTAAACTGTTTAGGAAATAAAGAGTAATGATGCCACCCTTGAAGGGCATAAGGGTTTTCAGCATCATAACAAATTCTAACTTCTTAATAGGCTGCAGTTAATTAAATCATCAACTAGACATATCCCGTTTATTGCTCTTTTAGATTAAAATAAATTAAAGCAGAAAGGAAACACAACTTAATAGGCCTTAGATACGTTGTTATATTGTTACTACAATAGTTCTCTTGGAATTTAGTAATCATAATTATGCAAATCTTAATTAGCTAATTACTGTTTTGTAGTTTTTCTTGACTTAAGGGGAAAAATCCATTGGCATAATCAACCATATCATGCTGTGTCAGAAACTTTAAAGCAGGAAATTTTTTGGAATAAGTTGTAGAGTGTTTTACTAGGGTATAATTCCCTAAGAAACTAATAGAGAAAAAGTTGGAAAACACTCCCTTCATTCAAAATTTGTTCTTTGTAGTTGCCAAAACTTTCCTCTGATTTGTCAGAGTAAGACTGATGGTAGGGGGACAAATCTTCTTGTTGGGGTGATTGTTTATCAAAGCAGACACGAGGTAAGAGGGACTCATGGAGACTTTGTTCTTTCAAGAAAACATTTTGAATAAAATTTGAATAAATTTTTGCCTTAACCAATTGGAAGTTGAAGTCAGCCATTTCATTTCTGCTTTTGATTACAAAAGTCATGGAACAGACAGAAACTCATTCTACTGTAACACATCATATGCATTCTTGGATAATAACATATATGCGCCGTATTCTACAAAATGGAAGAATGTACATTTTGAGAAAAATAGAGTTAAGCAAAATAAAATAAAAATTAACCAAAATACTAACTATTATAGGAGATAACTTGAATAATCCAGAAATTCAGCTCAATGTGGACAAAGAGTGAGAAGAACGACTTGGGTTAGGGTTAGGATTAGGGTTAGACATTGTCTGAGCTGGTGTACAGCTGCTTGGTTTAGATGGGCACAAAGGGAGTGGGAAGGTCTCACTAAAGGGCAAGATGTAAGAGTATCCAGCAAGCTTCCTGGGTAAAGTGTGCAACAACAGCTTGGGCTTTACCTAAAAAATGCAAACAATGTACCTAATCATTTGTACCCTCATATTAATCTGAAATTAGAAAAAAAATAGACACAAAGGAAGTCTGAGGTTGAGCCTTGTAAAGCTGGAATATTTCTTCATGGGAGGAGACCTGAGTTTAGGCATTTGCTTTTATTTTTGATTTTTTTAGAAATAAAGTTAATGAACTAGTTTTATGGTCTTCTCAGTTCCTTAGTTACTTTATCAATACATTAATAAATCTTTTCATAAGTTTACTATAACTTATGAAGTCACAAGGAGTCCAAGTGAAAGCACATAGAGTGAGAATCAGATGGAATAAAAGGGGTTCCGCTGTCAGGCTGGGGCAGACATGACACAGCGGTCAGCTTAGGGCCTCCCTGACCTTTACTCATATCTCTC
>NW_003852526.1:2604882-2605161 GCF_000181295.1 Otolemur garnettii | reverse complement strand
TGTTTACCATAGGTCATATATTTGGCTGATTATTGTTTAAGATAAGGGTTAACATGGTCTTCACTTTGAACTTAAATGTATAAAACTATAATTTTTGGAAATGGAAGATGAGAGCAGTCTTGGGGTGGGGGGATTACTCTCACTATATTCCAGAATCGCCGGCCTTCTGACAAAGTTTGGTGGACCTATCTTCATCTTTGTACATTGGCTGACAGTGACAGGCAGCCAGCCCTCTTCCACCAATGATAGAAGTAAATGCACCTTCCAGAGCCAATTAAC
>NW_003852526.1:2562830-2604637 GCF_000181295.1 Otolemur garnettii | reverse complement strand
AGAGAGATGACCAAAAATTTTATTTTTTAGGTTAGTTTTGTTTGTTCGAGAATACATTGACTTTCTAGTAGGAAGGAGAAGAGCTTTTTGAGATCTGAGTTTTTGAGTTTTTGTTTTCTGTGTTTATTTTAATCTATGACCAAAGAGATGGAACTAAAGGTGAAGGTGAAATCTCCATCTATAATTATGAATCGTCTTTTCTCCTCATTTTGTGTTTGAGATATTCTTCTACCTCTGGAAAATTAAGTCAATTGGGTGAGAAGTCATTTAAGAAGCTCCGTTTTGAGTGGTTTATAGACGTTTTTAATGTTTCTTTCAGTCTGATATGAAACATTTCTGTGAGGAAACATAAAATTCCTAGAAATAAAGAAACTGGGTATCATATACCTTAGGTATGGCTTCTGACTAGTTTGGCAATTTTTGTTGAAAAACATACATATGCCTTTCCTCTGATTTTATCTGGGTGAATTTGATTCAAATTTCTTATACTGTAGTACAAATCAGATAAGGAATATTATTCTCACAATATATTAAAAATTTAAGAAAAATGAGTTCCACTCAATTAAAAGATAATCTTGACAATTTCTGTATCAACAATATTTATCTTCTTGGTATAATACATATATACAAATATTCACACACCCTTTTGTGTTTTTTTGCAGTTTTTGGCCAGGGCTGGGGTTGAACTTGCCACCTCCAGCATATGGGGCCAGCGCCCCACTCCTTTGAGCCCACAGGTGCCGCCCACACACCCTTTTTTCTTATTTTTCCGTTACAGAGTTTACTTCTGCATGGTAAATATCATACTATGGCATGCTACCCCAATGCTCCTTTACGAAGACAGTATTTATTCATCCTGGAGCTGAGGGTGCTGCTGAAACTCAAAGTTCCTTAATCTATATGGAAGAGCACCTCAGCTAATGAAACCAGGTCACCCTTATTCACACCTTCTTCCAGGTGCAGCTGGTATCTAATGACTAATCAACGTGGGCATATGAAGGTCCTTTGCATCAACTTGGACAGCTCTGTAAGGCCGGCCATCCCAGTGATAAGACACGTGTTTACCTGGGGACTTCACTGGATCTGCATTCCAGCTGTACTTTCCCTCTTGCCCAATACTGCTTTCCTTCCCCTCCCTTACAGTGGTTTTCACCTTAAAAGAACTATCTGATAATCTTCCTTCATGCTCATCAATCAGAATCTGTTAGCTGAAAAGTCTAGCCTGCACACTTTTGGTTCCCCCTCCTTTCCTCTATCTCTCTTTCTCTCTCCCCCTTTCTTGTTTCCACTTTGAGGAAGTATAAAAGTAATGTGTGAATCATGTGCACTTCTGGATTTTTTTGTAGACTAAATTCTTGCCTATGATAGGCAGCTCTCAATTACCTATGTTTTAGTTTTCTGAAATAAAAATTAATACTTTGTTAAAAGTTATAAAGTGCATGGATGATTGTAGCTCTCCTAGGATCAATAGAGGCAAACAAATTTGATTGTGGATGTAAGGTTTTGAGATGTTTTGTTTATCAAGAGAAAAAAAGAGTTAGTTGGTCTTACAGAAACATGTGTTGTAGAATACTCTGAACTCAGATAGGTCTTGAGAATGTCAGAGAGAATTTTACTGAGGAAACTACAATCAGTAATGCGAGTGTGATCCCTGGCAGAAAATTCTGAAAGCAGAGTATAGACAGAAATCTTTGGCACCTAAGCAACAATTCAGGAAGGGTGACTGATGTTAATTAAAAGTAAACAAATCTTTCTTGTTTTTCAGTATCTGTCAAAGGAAGACACTTTGAGCATTATTTATTTTTCAGAAGACAGGAAATAGATGCAAGGAGCCCACTCTGATTTGTTCATTACCTTTATGCAGGATTCACACAAATCCAGAGCCTTATAACTATCACTATCTTTGCTGGAATTATTAGCACTCATTTTATAATGTATTAACCCAAGTTTCTTAATCATCTGACCCTTGCTTATCACTTCTGCTTTACCCAGTGTGTTTCCTTCTTGACCATACCCTACACCCCCTGCCCCTGTAAACCATATGTAGCTTTTGATGCTGGATTATTCTCTGTGCTTTTGCTCCAAGCAACATTAAGTCATTAAGACAGTGGACCTGGTAGCCAGTCGAGTCCCTGTACTCACTCTGCCACTTCCAAATGGTGTGACCTGTGGCAAGTTACTTTACTTTCTTGTGCCTCAGTGTTCTTATCTGGAAATTAAGAATAATGTTAGTATCCACTTCATTTGGTTCTGACAAGGATTAAGTGAAGGATTGGTTGGTTCATAGTACCTCAAATACTTTTTGGCACTTTATCATTTCGTAGCAAGGACATACTCCTGTCTAGGGACTCCTCTGCTCCATTTTTCATTCTGAATTTATGATTGTGTTTGTGAGCATATTAAATGTGCTGAAACTTTCAAATTCTACTTTATGAATATGTATAATAAAAGATACCTGATAAGGTACTCGTACATGTAGATTATTATGTAATTGTTGAGAAATTAATGAAAATCTTATATAAGATGTTCCTGTTGCCTAGAGACAGCATGAGTGCCTAAAAGTACTGCAACCAATTTTGTATTGAACAACTGAGGAATCTATGTGGATTGTGTCTTCCTATAAATAGAATTAAATGTGCAGAAGACCTAAAGAGAATACATACAGAAAGAACATACACATTCTGGAATTCTCTGATAATAAGTCCCAAGAGGAGGAACTAATAGTTAGAGGAAACTGAAATGCCCCTTCACATTCCATTCATCTCTCTGGGTGTTATTACTAAAAGGGATCACCCTGTCTTAGTCCTGTTACTGTGGCCATGTCTGGCATAAATTCCAGAAAGGCTGCAGGAAGGCTTTCAAATGTAGCTATGTGTCTTTCCAGGGATTAATGACACTCTTCTTTGTCTAAGTAATGTACTTCACATTGTGTATTTTAAGCTTATTGAGCATTAGTTAATTGCTATATAATGCGTACCAACAATGTGACTAAAGTTAATTTCCATTAGATCAATTGTCTGATTGATTGGTGACCAGTTAGCGTTCCCAGGTACCATTTTTTTCTCATCTAAGCATTAAAAATAACATATTTACAGCAGCCCCCAGAATGCATACTGTAAGCCAGTTGTCACAGTCAAAAAATGGAATTATTTATTCAAGCATTTTATTTGCATCTGAATGTTTGACAGTTGTGGAGAACAGCAACAAAATAAACATGAGAAAATATTTGAATACAGTTTTTCCTCTTTGGACAGTTAATTTGCTGTCACACGTTGACTTCAGAACCCTCAATGTGATATACAGAATTTCAAAACATTCCTTTTATTTGTTTGTGCTCTTTGATTTCTCATTAGCTTTCCATGACTTCCCACAGACATTCTACTTTATGTACTTTTCTGCATATCTAAATCTTTCTTTTTCATTAATATAATCTCTGTGAGAAAAAAATTAACAAATCAACAAATCATCCATCAGTTAAATAAAAGACTACCCATATTTAAATATAATATATGTTTATATAGATAAGACCCAAGAATATTACAATTCTTTTCTGCTCGCTCAACTAATCAGTCAATATCTTACAGATCCATCATTTTCTTGTTATTTTTTTTTTTACTAATTCAGCTTGAGTCTCCTCATTTTCTGTCCACATTAGTGAGAGGTCAAAGACCAAAATAAAAATCATTCTGAGACATGAAACGAAAGGAAAATGGAATATAGGTTCTGTGTGGGCAATAGCAGCCTTTATTTCCACCCTGGTGAGGGTAAACTGAGTTCAAGAAGGAAATCAGCATGTGGGTAATATTGGATGGGGGTTTTAAAGGTTGGAAGGGTGGGGTTTGGTATATTCCTTTTCCTGGGTGGGACATCTGTCGGAATAGATTGGCCTATTCATCTTTCCTAGGTGGGACATCATATTTGGGTAGGTTTATTCTATTTCGATGGGTTTGCTCTATTTGGGTGGGTCCCTCCATTTGACTCTGTCATCCCTGTCTTTTTAGTCTACTATAAGGAGACAGGATGATAGATATGGTATCTCTTTAACAGCTTCCTGCAGGATGATGGGCGGGGTGGGCTCCCCGTAAGGAAAATGAGGAGCAAGAAGGGAGTGGGGGGAGAGGAGTGATGTTTACAGAAACATTTTGGGTCTTCAGTTTGACCTAGTTGATATTCATGCAGGGCGAGGATATGAGTGATTGTTTTTTGGGTGACTGCCTGGTCAATAAATCGAGAGATGAGACACAGGATTATTGGTCCAAAACTGAGAATGAGACAAATTGCAATTAGTGTTCTTAACATAGGAAATAACCAAGGAGGCCATGATTCTAGCATCATGAGAATGGAGTAGTCTGAGGGTGCCATAAATTACTGAGAGTTCTTACCACCAAGATCTGTTTATTTTAGAAGACCTCTACAAGATGGCTGCATGGGAAAAGCTGTTCTCATATTTTTTTTGGGGGGGGGATGGAGTCTCACTATGTTGCTTTTCATAGAATGCCATGGCATCACAGCTCACAGCATCCTCAAACTCTTGGGCTTAAGTGATTCTCTTGCCTCAGCCTCCCAAGTAGCTGGGACTATAGGCACCTGCCACAATGCCCACCTATTTTTTGGTTGTAGTTGTCATCGTTTGGCAGGCCCCGGCCGGGTTCGAACCTGCCAGCCCTGGTGTATGTGGCTGGTGCTCTAGCTGCTGAGCTACAGATGCTAAGCCTGTTCTCATGTTTATTAGAAAATAAATTGGCTTATCTTCCACTAGTAACAACACCCAGAGTTTAGTTTTCCAGGACAGTGTCCAAGGGGCATCCTGATCTTCTGGGAATCATCAGTCTTTTGCAGCTAGATTCAGGAGGTCAGAAATTTTTCTTAGGTTTTGGGAGTGACTACAAAACCAGATCTTCAGAAAGACCTGAGTAGTCAGACTTCCAGTGAGGGCCTCCGCAGCCTGGACATAGCTTGTGGGGAGGATTTGGATTTGGATACTGCTTTGCCCAGTGTCCTAGCCTACTGCATTTAAAACACTGTCCTGGGGAAGATTTTCTTTTCTTGGACTGCCCAGAGGAGTTTCAAGAAGTAGCTGGGCTTTGACTAATGGCAGAAGCCAATAACTGGAGCTCTGAGTGATATTGATGCACCTGGAAGGCCAGATCCATGAGATCGTGTTGGAGGGGTCCAAGGGCCCTGGGGGAATTTTTGGAGTTGTGCCATGTTTCTTTTCTCTCCTTGTTCCACCATTTTTTTTTCTTTCTACAACATGCTGCAGAAACTGGAGCAGTAGCTCCAGTTGGGGGCGGTGAAGAAGAGGGAGGATGGGGTACAATTCTGCATGTAGGAATGCTGTGGGTAGGAATGAGGTTGGAGGAGGAGGGGAAAGGCCTGGATGTAGTGAATCTCTGACCATTTGCATTCATGAGACCAACACAAAGAGGGAATGTTTCAGAGTAGGAGAAAAGCCTGGATGTAGGGCATCTCCTAACATTTGCCTAATTTCAGAGAGTAATTATTGAGATCAGTGAGAATTGAGAGATCATCTGTGCCATTTTCAGGCCTTTGAGAACCACTGTCTAGTCTGTATGAAGGCCAGGCAGTATTACAGAAAAAGATGAAGCGTTTAAGGTTTAAGGACAGGATAGAGCTTCAGAGGCTTAAGGTGAGTTAAAAGGCAGTTTAAAGGTGAAGAAGGGGGAAACCATGACTGTGTGGTTCCCATATCAGATACTGGAAGTAAAAAAAAATAAATGAGGTTAAAGTGAGAATGCAAAGAGAGCTTGTACGTGGCCAGGGATGGTGTCAGGGAGGTATTAGGCCCCTGTGTGTGAAACCAGCTGGAAAAAGCGAGGCTGGAGTTAACCAGTGGGAAAAGGTGGCTCAGGCCCATGGGAGCATGTCCTCAAACACAAAGCACTGGGTGGGTGAGCCTGGTTTGCCAGGTTTAGGCATGAACCACTAGAATTTTAAAATACTGAAAAAGGCAGCTGTATACAACTGTTCAAGAGCTCCAGAGATGGAGAGAGTAGGGAAGAGGACTCAGAGTGGGGAAACTGAAAGAGAAGTTACAAAGGTTTAGAAAGAAGTTCTACACAAATGTTCACCTTGCCAATAAATGGATGAATTTGGGGTGGGTATTAGAGGGGTTCCTCTGTTTTCCTTCATCTCATCCAAACGAGTCTACCTAGTTGGGTCCAATGGAGTATATTTTGATCCCCCAAGGGAGCTTCTGACCACAGTTGGAGTAAGGGCACCAAAATGAGAGGTCAAAGACTGAAATAAAAATCATTCTGAGAAGTGAAACAAAAGGAAAACAGAATCCAGGTTCTGTGTGGGCAACAGCGGCCTTTATTTCCATCCTGGTGAGGGTGAGCTGAGTTTAAGAAGGAAATTAGCTCATGGGTATTGGTGGATGGGTATTTTAAAGGTTGGAAAGGTGGAGGTTAGTACCTTCCCTTTCCTGGGTGGGACATCTGTTGGAAGGGTGAGGGTTGGCCTATTCATCTTTCCTTGGTGGTACATACTATTTGGGCAGGTCCAATCTATTTGGGAAGGTCCCTCCTTTTGACTCTATCAATTAGTGCAGTAGATTCCTACCAGATCTTCCTATCTCTCCTTTGTTCCCCTCACTGTGTTCTCACCAGCTTCTTCCATTCAGCCTGGACAATAACTTCCCACTTTCAAGCTGATTGTTTCTTGGTTTAAAAACCAACAATGCCTATTACTTACATCAATAGAAAAGAAGTCATACTCTATAAAATAATCTTCAAGAGGTTTTCTCTGGGCCATGTTTGAGAACCATGGCCCAGAGTCACACCCAAGAAACTCTGAGCAAATGGACTCATGATGGGGTCACAGTTTTATTTGCATTGACAGCACTGTAATTGCAGAATCAATGTTTTACTCTAATGGGCTAATTGTGTCAACCAATATCCCAGTTGACAGTTTTATACATTTCATGTAAACAGGAATTAGAGGAAAAGTCATAAATCAATACATGAAAGGCGTTCATTGGTTTGGTCTGAAAAGGTGAGACATTTCAAAGTAAGGCCCCATAGGTTATAGGTAGGTTTAAAGATTCTTTAGCTCTCAACTGGCTGAAAGAATTAGGCTCTGCCTAATAGATCAGGACTTGGTGACAAGGAATGCTGAGTTAAGATAAGGGTCTGTTAATCAGAGATAAACTATAGGACATATGCCCAGACACAAGTGGTTTGTAGGAACTGAGGACCTGCTGGTATGTCTTGCATAGTGTTAGGCCTGTTAATCAGTCACAGAAGACATCTGTAAGGAGGCAGGGGGAACATGATGAGGCATGTCTGATCTCCTTTCTCATGGCTAGCAACTTGGTTTTAGGGAAACCTTTGGCCAAGAGGGAGTTCTAGTTAGCCACTGGGAGAGAAGAGCCTTAATACTTTAGTCACACTTATCACACTTATAAAATAAGTTCGTAAGTTCACACTTATCAACATGAAATTCTTTAGCCTTTCTAACATAAAGTCAAAGACTGAGTTCTTGCCAGACTGAATCTTGGCAGAAATAATGTGCTCACTTCTTTGCCTGGAACACAAAACCTCCCCCACCATTCCCCGTATATTTTCTCTTTCCTAACATCTTCTCGCTGAATATAGGGCATCCAATAGAGAGCTACTGGGTGATAGGGGATGGAAGAACCAATAGTTTCGAAAGATTAAGATCCCTGACTAACTCCGTGGTGCAGAGCTTCTTGCCCCTACATACCACTCCTATCTTGGTCTCAGACAAAAGCAAGAAAGAAAAGTCTATTATGTGAAAACAGTGAAACTTTTGGGATATTGGTTGACACAGCCCATTAGAATAAAACATTGATTCTGCAATTACAGTGCTGTCAATGCAAATTGAGATTAAAAACCTTGTAGTAGGTTAATATGTGGGTTTTGAACTTTTTTGTAAGTATTTTTTAGAAGTTACCTGAGTATAGCTTTTGAATCTAATGGCTTTTTTATTTTTGTAATTCTTTATGCAAGTGATTTTTAATCTTTTTTTTGAGCATTGAACCTAATTTTATTCATTTTTGTATTCATGGATTCATTCATTTAATCAACATTTATTTAGCATTTATTATATCCCAGGTACTATGTTTACACTGTATAAAAGGGATATTAAAAAAGTAATGATTTTATTAAAAATTTAACTTAATAGATTATATTATAATTTTATCTTGTGCTCTTTGCTACCTAATTTTTATACTCAGCATATAAGCTCAGTACCACTGTTGCTCCTCTCACAATACCAAGTGACTAGAGTGCCATTTTTAGGACTTATCTGAGACTCCCACAATTGTTCTGTTGCCTGATTTTTCCTAGGGTTTGATGCTAGTGAAATATTAATAGTTTTTTTCATTACTAATTCTGAAGGAAAAATTCTCTTTTACTAAATTCCTACTCTTGTACAAATTCAACACAGATTTTCTTTTGCAAGCACCCATTACTTTAGGCATTCTTTTCATGTCTTGGGCATTTTAATGGCATTGGCCTAGTGAAGAAAGCATCTCCTCTCCCTTCTGCCAGTTGAGATTTTGAAGTTAGGTAATTAGATCCACAGACAGGGAAAGGAAATCATGTCTCAGACATGACTCAACCACTGAATTCGTGTGTAATTCATAATCATTTCTACTTCTTACAACCTTCTTACTGCAAGTTGATAAAAATTTTTATTTCTTTTTATTTCAGATTAATATAAAGGTATAGCCATTTGATAAATTTTATGTCTTACCCATGGGCTTGTAACTGGCATTGACAAGTTCACCACTTTTTACTACACATGTTGGACAAAATACAGTAAAACCTCTGGAAGATGACCACCCAAGGGAGTGTAACAAACTGGTCAACATACATGACATGGTCAAAATTAAGAACTTCCATTGAGTAAATGTGGTGCATGTCCAGTCTGAAAATTAGGTCAACTTAAGGGATAGTCAATGAAAGAAGGTAATCAACTATGGGAGTTCTATTGTATAGAAATTTCAGGAAAGTCTTGACACTTGTTTCAAAATTCTGTTTGCTTCTTGGCCAGGCACAGTGGCACACTCCTATAACCTCAGCACTCTAGGAGGTATAGGTGGGTGGATTGCTTGAGCTCACCTCTACTAAAAATAGAAAACTAGTCAGTGTTGGTGGCAGAGGCCTGTAGTTCAAGCTAAAGAGGCTGAGGCAAGAGGATCCCTTGAGCGTAAGAGTTTGAGGTTGCTGTGAGCTATGACATCATGGCACTCTGCCCAGGGTGACATAGTCAGACTCTGTCTCAAAACAAAACAAAAAACAAAATTCTGTTTGCTTCCTAATAGCACCAAAAATTTATTCTTCATATTTCCTTTAAGTAGAAAAAATGTATCTGTGTGTATACTAAGAACTTCTAGTTTACCTAGAATGAAATGCTGACTTCATGGGTTACCAAGTGAGCTCAGTTAATGCCATTCTTTGGCGTGTTTAAGACTGTTAAGTAATTATTTCTAATATCCTTTTACAACCTTTCTAAGGATAAGAGCGGTGGTTGAGGAATGTCAAGAAATGTTAAGAAAGAGGACAAGGGAATAAAGAAACCTGGTGACTGGCTTCTGTGCATGGCTCTGGACTAGGCCACCCACCATAATAGTCACCCCACTGCTGACTGTTTTTGTTTTTCCTGTACTTTAATGGGCTCAATAAGACGACACCTTTCACTTTGTATTGCCATTGGCTGCGTGTGTGTCTTCCATGCTTGAAGGAAAGGACCATGTGTTACTCACCTTTGAATCCTGAAACAAACATATTTAACAGAGTTGCAGTGACCAAGGGAGAGATAAGTAAAGTGATATCTACATTTGACTATCACCCATCATCAAAGAAAAATAAACGATATAATTGAGTTATAGACTCAATTACTATATGAACCCTGATTTCCCATCTAGGCTTTTATTAAAAAGTAAAAACATTAGTGCTGAGAAAGAAAAGTGAAGGATGGGGCAGTATAAGTGGGAAGGAATGGGTGAAAGTTAATCAACAAATAAAGACAACAGAAGATATTGAAAAGTAAGAAGAAATAGAATTTATAGAGGAGGTCAGAGAAAGAGCTATGAAAGACATTAAATTGTTGGTGGAATCAGCCAGTAAGCACCCTAGATAACAGTCAAGTGGCTCCTTGTCCCACTAACAGGATGTTGCAAAGATGTAATACAGAAAACCACAGAGTTCCTCAGAGGGAAGCTGCTCTGCAGATAAGAAAGCTCCATTATTTTGTATTATTATTTTCCTTTCACGTTGGGCGGATGTACCAGTGACAGTTGGAGTCTCCTTTCAGCCAAATAGCTCCCGTATGCTACATAATGCTGCTGCTGATTAAAATCCTATGGAAGATTCAGGCTGTATCTGGAACAATAGCAGTCTGAATTCGATTTATCAGTCTTCTGGGGAAGCAAAGATAATCAAATTTCTCCCTTCAGCAACTTTGGGACCAAGTCATTTGCTGAGATGACAATGGATGTGAGTCGCACACTTTCAGTTTATACACCTGCTGCCTGTTAATCACAGTTTCTTAACGTTTTGTGACTTTTTTCCTTCCTATTCACATCTTATGGGCTTTGTCATTTAAAGGCAAGGGCATTTTTGTGAAAACTAGTTACAGAAACATGCATAAAAAATTAGGGAGATCTGTAGGGAGATGAAGTTATAGGTTATGCATATAAGGAAAAACACAATCTTTACTCAGAAATTTGTGTTCCAATTTGCTTTTCATTTTCTTAGTGCACGCCATGTATGAGTGAACTGAACCCTCCCTCTGAGATTTTGTTCTCTCACCTGTAAAGTGGATAATGATATTGGCAAAGGCTTGACCTTGTAGATTAAATTACATAAGGACGTTTGGCCGTGCCTTCTGGAAAAGTCTAGGTAGTAAGAACTGCAAGGAACGGTCAGTGTAAACACTCTATTCAAAGCCCTGCATTGGAACTTGACCAAACTTTAACATGACTTCTAGCAGCCTGAGCCCCTGTCCCTGGAATAACCCAGACCCCTTTTGAATTCTTGTCTAGAAAAGCTCTAGGATGTCTAATTTTCCCTTTGTTCTAGCCAATAACTAATGACAGGCCTCTCCTTTCTTGGAGTATTTATTTTAAAAAGCTTACAATTGTGAGTCCTTCCTCTGTCTTTTTGACATGTTTATGTATCTCCTACAACACAGGAGTATCTTCTCAAGGAGTCCATTCCTCTGAAGTGTAATCATCAGGCGGGAGAGAGCCTCTGTCACCCAGGCCCTGTGGGAGGGTAGACTCCCAACTTAAGAATTGCCAGCCAGCAGATGCATCTGGCCCAATGGCATTTATACTGACTAACCCTATAATTTTTTACTTGAGTCTTGCTTTTAAAATGTCCAGTTGCCTCCTTGCAAATCAGAAATGCAGCTCACCATTTTCCCTGACTGTTAGCAGTTATGGAGTGAAATCTGTTTTTAATGCTTTAACTACTGTATAGCTTTGGTTATCTCTAACAGTGCAGACTGGCTTTATGGCAACAGCTATAAAACCCCTGTCCCCAGATCTCCTTTCTTAGTAAGTACCTATGTTTATGGACGTGTGCACATGTTCTGAAGGAGAGGGCGAGGTTGAGTCTTGTCAGGAAAGGTCATGTGAAGAAATTGGGAAAACATGAGAAAGTTGTTTGTTTTCTAAATCTGGTTCAGGGGAAAAGGGCTGAGAACTAGTTTTTGTTCATAATTTTTTAAAGGTCACAAATGTAATTTAAACTTTCATTATTGTAGCTTAAATCAACATCAGATTTAGGATAGATCCAGCTTTAGGCAATGCTGGATCCAGGGATTTGAAGGATGAAATTAGGAGCTATTCTTTCCTCTAGATCAGCAGTTCTCAACTTGTGGGCTGTGAACTGTGGGTTGTGTATTAAAGGGCCTCAGCATTAGGAAGATTGAGAACCACTGCTCTAGATCTTCCTGTTGTTGCTGCCCAGCCAGGTGCATCTGCCCACTGACCAAGAGAAAGGCAATGTTCAGAGACAGCAGGGTTTACAGCAGAGAAAAGGTTTATTCTACAAAGCGCTAAGCAAGGAGGCAGGAGAATTCTCTCAAATCCACTTCCCCAGGAATTGGGGGGACAGATTTTTAAAGACAGTTTGCTGGGTGGAAGGAAGATTAGACAATCAGGGTCTGCTAATTGGCGGTTTCAGAGCAGAGCCATCTGTGTTTCAGTATGGGCCCCTATCTGGGTGGGTCAGGTACTGGAATGCAGGACCTAAGAGCTATCTCAAAAACTACCCCTAGGTTCCAAACACGTGATTTTCTTAAATAGACAACTATGCCTGACTCCAGGGTGAAGAAGAAAAGAAAGGCTACTGGTGATTATTATCAAGCAATTGAGGGGAGAATAGCCAATTAGTCTCATTAGTTAAGTGAAGACTGCTCCTTTGTAGAGTTCTGGATCCCTTACTCTAGTTCTTGCCTTTCACCTCTTCATCAATTTGTAGAGGCAGTTTATCTGTCTACTATATGCTCTATGATGATAGAGATGATCTATATCTGAACTGTCCAATACACTTGTTAATGTGACTACTGAGCACTTGAACTGTGGCTAATGGCAACTGAGGAAATTAATATTCTAATTTAATTTGAATTAAATGCATATGGTGGCTGCTCCATTAGGGAGCACGACTGTAAATCATGCAGTGCCTGCCTCCTCTTGGCTTTATTCTCAAACTGTCTCCACATGGTATCAAGATGGCTCATGGAAGCTCCAACTTAGCTACGTTGAAAAAATAATGAGTTCTACTAGTTTCAACATAGTGTTGAGTACATGAAACGAGTAGATGAACAACTATAAGCCCACATGAGAGACAAACATGATTAAATTCAAGAAGAGGGGAGAGAGAAAGAGAAAACGTTTCCACCTAACGGGCACAAGGTAGGGGTATATGGCACACCTCTTGAGTGAAGGACTCAACTGCAACTTGGACTTTACCTTACAAATGCCAACAATGTAACTGAATCACATGTCTCTTCATACTAGTCCCAAATTAACAAAAATGAAAATTATGACATCACAGAAGGAGAAAAGCCATCCTTTTTTGGTAGCCTCATGGTGCAAATGGAGAAAGTGGTTGCACACTCTCTCCACTCTGAGTTACCTCCTGCTGTGGGCCATTCAATTCATTGTTCTTCTAGGATTGTTCCAAGGTCAGGAAGAACAGTCATCAAAGTATGTGAAAGCAAAAGTGGAAGGACTTTGGGAAAAAACTCATGGCCGTGGTGACAAAGTACCACAATAGGGTTAATGCTTGGAATATTTTTTCCACACAGAACCTGAAATACTGGTGGGGCAGCAGTGGAAAACATACAATTTCTGGAGCAATGCCCTCAAAGTATCATCGTGAGCAGCAGCAGCGTTGGGAGTGCAGTTGAGAAGCCTCACATATAGAGAGCCAAGGAAAAAGTAACTGACAAGGAAATCAGTCCATTGGGCTGCTTCGCCCGGTATTATCTTCAGAGCTCAGGACAAACCCTATCCAACAACTCTCCAAAACGGCGAAAGGTGAGAGTTCAACACAGGGAATAAGACTTTATTCCTGATGTGATAGTATCTGTGTTCAAAGTTGGATAAACCCAAGACATTTGGGTCATACACTCAAGCACTTGGAACTATCGGGTGCTCAGATTTCCCCCGCTATTTTCAGCATCCACAGACACACACACACCACCTTCCCTCCTGTGGAATAAGCACACGATTTTTCTGTGCTTTATTTATACTGGTAGTATAAAGAGACATGATAGAGTCAACTTCAGGGTTTAGTGTATCTTTTATGAGGATTTATTTTCTGAAAGTCTATATGTTAGAACACTACTGAGAACTTTGGAAGCAGATCTATTGACCTGGATTAACATTCAGCACTGTATAACAATATAGTATACCAGTTGTGAAAACATAAAATGATTTGGACCCGTTTTATGTATAAATTCTCCTGATTCTCTCCAGTTATTGCTTCATTTCTACCTCTTGCCACAATCCAGCAATTAGGTTTTAATTTCTGATGCAGGCAGGAGTCTCTAGGTCCAAGATACTATTTCGAACTATCTAGGTTCTGACCGGCTGGTGCTCATGTTGCCCTAATAAGTTTCCCTAAAAATCCCAATTACTAAGCACCATCTTTGATTTAAAAAGAAAAACTCAAAATAACCATTTCATGTTTGATCAGCATTTTATGTGTGTCTATGCATTCACTCAATTTGTTACTTACTTGTGTATTATAAAACTTTTAAATTATGTGATAAATATTTATTACATAATTTTTTAAATTATGTAATCATGTAATGGGGTACTTAAAATACATTGCCATGTCTGGGAAATCTGTAAAGTCTTTGCTTTATAGTGGGTGGCTATAGTAAAGATGAGGAGTTAAATTTGATTGTAGTCTATAGTGGCAATAGGAGAAAATACTGCTAGTTTGCCAGGAGACTAAGTCTTATCTGAAGATCACTGCCATTGGTGGCTGCAAGTTACCGTGATAATAAAAAAGTATGGCACTCTGCCCAGGGGGACAGCTTGAGGCTCCGTCTCAAAAAAAAAAAAAAAAAAAAAAAAAGTATGGCTGGATAAGGCGTAAAAACAGCTGAGACAAAAACCGTGATTGATAGCCTCCATCATTTCCAAATACACAGCCTCAAGTCCCTGCCTTCAGGTGACCATAGGAATCACAGGTAGAGAAATTCATGGTGTGATTGGCCAAAGGTGAATGTGCATCTGTATGCATATGTTTGTGTTTTTATAGTCTTAACATAATTACAGTTATTGTCTTCTATAGATTTGTTTAGTTAGTTACTTTTAAAGTTGTAATGGAGACTTTGTGGTGGTTGAGTGATGAAGGCATCTGGAAAATTGTTGTGGCCTTAATTCAAGCCAGATTGGATCAATAATTCTGAAGACGAAACTATAACTCTTACCAAGCCTAAAACCTTGAGGGAAACAGAATTTTGCAGCTTACGGCTACTGGGAATGAGTAGACATTGTTCTGCAGTGCGTTGATGGTTTAAGTTTTTGACAGGTGCTGCAGTATTAAGTCTTAACTCTTCTGCCTGCTGACAGACAATCATGCTGGAGATGAAGCTGGGGCTTCAGGTAAGTTTTTTTACTTCTTTAGGCCATCTTGCCTCTTCCCTCAATTGCAGATCAAAATCTAAGGAAGTGACTTTTGTCTTTTCTACCTCATTATCCTAAAATTGTGAAGAAAATTTTAAGATTGTAAATTCCAAATGCACACATGTCACAGATCAAATTTCTGTAACTCACAATCAGGCCCCGGGACAATAACACATGAGCCAGCAACTTAGATCTATGTCCCTTTACTTAGATTTGTTTGCTAAGGAAAACTATGGCAACTGCTGTGACTTCTGAAAGTCCAAACTCAGCATTTGAGAGCATTTAGTATTTAGGCAAGTGGTAGAGCAGCAAACTCATTTGGAGTGAGATATTTAAAGAAGAAAGCAGTACCATATGTCATCAGCTGGCATAATTTAACTTGCAAATCACATGTTGGCAAGAGATAGTTGGCAGCAGATGGCTGAACTCTTTTGTGTTTCAGACCCCAAACCTATCCTTTCCCATTTAGTGTTAGAAATCTAATTAAAAGTCTTTCTCTCACTATCAGATTAATTATAAACAAGCCTTATTAATCTGGTAGGAAAGTGACCTGTGTTTAACAAGCTCTTCCTCAAACCTTCAATTTTCCAAGATATTCTTCAAGAAGTATTTTCTTTTCCAAATTGATTGATTTTAACAAAATACATCTAATCTTTTTTCCCCTTAAATCCCATGAGCCACTATTTAGGCCAAATGGAGTCACTTATTTGCCATTTAGGACATAAACTGCTATTAAGACTACTTGCTAATTTAATTTCAGTGTCTTTAGTTAATTTGGTGAAATTTGTTGAAAGACAACTCTCTTCCTGTTATGTAGTTGCCATTGCAAAGGGTATTTTATAAAGCCTAATTTTAAAGTATTTTATCATAAGGTGGCACAATTAATATTAGAAAAAAAATGACATGTGTTGCATTAATTTGCCTGTCACTCCACTGGTTTATGATGAGAGGACTGACACTTCTGTGCCATCTGTTATTATGTCACCTAAAAAAGCTATACACATGCCAGTGGACTGATGCATTTTGACAGGGTAAATCCACAGGCATGCAGTCAACATTTCAATAGTATTAGGTTATTTCTCACAGAGAACTTTATCATTATTAGATTAGTTCTTTTTGTATTTTTTTTATTTCATTGTAAACTGACAGATTAGAGTTACATATTTTTGGGGTGTAAACAGTAATGTTATGCTGTACGTATATAATGTGGAATGATTCAGTCAAGCTTATTAGCATTTCTTTCAACCTCAAATACTTATCATTTTTTGTGGTGGGAACATAGGAATGTATAAAATTTAAGAAAAGCAAGGGGTAGGAATGAGTGATTCTTTCTCAACCTACAAAGGAACTGTGTGTTTAGTGGTTATAAGAAGAGCCAGGTATCTTCTGGCTTCTGTTTAGGATATGTGAAACTGGACGAAGTATTATTTGTACCTTTACCATATAAAAAAATGGTAACCTGGAATTTACAGCTGTCCTTGGATTCATCAGAGATCTGAGGTTGTGAGACAAACAACTAACCCAAAATCTGAGGAAAGACACTCACCTAAAAGGAGAAATAGACTATTGAACGTTTGCTTTCCTGGAGCATATGCTGGAATCCATAAAATCTGTTCAGAAGAATTCAACTAAGATTTTAGACCAACTGCTAAAGTCATTGGTATAGCATGAGTGTATTGAATCCCTGGGAGCTGGAGTCACAAGGGGAAATTGCACATATGTGTGTGAGCTAGAGAGACCTCACCAGGCACTTTCTCACCAGAGAAATTAAGAGTAGGGTGGGAGACCTGAGAAAGCCTTCATTTGTTACGAGCGCGTGGAAAAAGAGAAACAGATGTTGTGGAAAAGGCATAGTCTCAGCTGGAATCTTTTACCCTATCTCCTCTGTGGACTAAAATCTTAAGCTTCCTTGGAAAGGGCAACATACTTTCACCCTCAGGCTAAAGTGAATATCCATTATAGGAAGGTGAAAGAGACACAAAAACACCTTCTTCACTTGGGAGAGAAACAGAAAACATCTTGAACCCAGATCATTAAGAGATCTTTTATACTTGGGAGCAAAGTATGGCCACATAAAAGGCCCTATATCCCAGACCTAGACATATAGTGCTAGCGTTATGGTGAGGTCAAACCAGAACAACTGAGAACAGCTCTCCTGGCCCTCTTCTTCTGACTTCCCTGTCAAGATATGAGTGGCTTATAACAACTCTGGCTGCATAAGCCTGGGAGAAGGGCAAAGTGAGAAGAAAGGCCTTTCTTGGGCACAGGCACAGAAGAAAGATCCAAAGCTAAGAAAAGAGCTGATATTGAGAAAATAAAATGTCTTAAAAACTATGCCTCACTTTAAAAACAAGGTAACATCAGATAAATTTGAAGCTTGTGGTACCTTGAGTGTAACCATAGCAACCAAAACAACAAAAAGAAACTCAGCTCAACTCTTGACTAAATTGACACAAACCCTGAGAATAGAAAGAGAAAATGCATACCTGTTTTAAGGCAAAAATTTGATTTACAATTGTTTCTATGTTCTAGAAAAGACATCCAGCTTTCAACTAAAATGCAGGACACGCAAAGAAGCAACACTAAAAAACAAACAAGGAAACACTGTCAAGAGACAAAACTATCAAAAGAATCAGATTCAAATATCTTGATCAAATATGATCTCTATGTTGTACTATCAGAAAGGGATTTTCAAACAAATTTGAATAATCTGAGAAAGACTGTGGAGGAAAAGATGGACAACATGAGTGAATAGGTAGAGAATTTCAGCTGAGAGATGATGTCATAGTCTGTTTTATGCTTTTATAACAGAACACTACAGACTAGGCAATTTATAAAGAAAAAACTTTATTTGGTTCACAGTCCTCAAGGATAGGAAGTCCACAAGCATGGGACCAAAATGTGGGAAGGTATATCATAAAATGGCAGAAGGTATCACATGATGAGAAGCCAAGAGTGTGCATGTCAAGTCTCTCTGTCTCTTCTTACAACTCCACCAGTCCCATCATGCAGTTCCACCACGATGATATTATCTAGTCCTAATCACCTCCCAGAAGCTCCCTCTCCCAATATCACCAACATATAAATCTGGAACACATAAAATTTTGGGGACACAATCTATTTGTGGGAAATAGAAACTATGAGAAAGACTTAAATGGAAATGTAAGAAATGAAAAAGTTATAGAAGAGAAGAATGCCTTTGGTGAACTAACCAGTGGAATCAATACAGTAAAGAAAAGAAACAGTAAACTCAGAGATAAGCCAAGATAAATCTTCCATATTGACAAGAATAAAACACACAATATAACAGTCCATCCAAGACCTTGGGGCCAATAGTGATGTGTTTGATATAAATGCAATTGGCATCATTGAAAGAGAAGAGAGAGAGACTGAGCAGAAGAAAATTTAAAGAGATAATAACTAAATATTTTTCAAAATTATTAATAACAAATTAAAAAAACACAGATCCAAAAAGCTCATCAACAAAATATACTCCCAAACAAACCTAGAGACATAATAATTAAACTGATGTTATCCTAAGACAAAGAGAAAATCTTGAAGGAAGCCACATAAAAAGTACACATTACATTCCAGAAAACAAAAATAAGAATTAGAGTAAACTTATCATGAACTATGAAATCTAGAAGGGAATGACACTTTTAAAGTGCTGGGGGAAAAGAAAGCTGTCAACCAAGATCCTATAGTCAAAGAAATTATTTTCCAAAATTAAAGTAGAAACAAAGACTCTTTCAGAAAAACAAAAACTGAGAGAACTCATTATTGTCGGACTTATGAGATATTAAATGAAGTTCCTCAGAACCAAGGTTTAAGATATCTATCACACAAAAACTGAGATTTACGTAAAGTGTTAGAAAATCCATTCATCAAAAATATTTGAAAATAAATAGCTTTGCTTAGATTGATTTTCTCTATATTTCTATTTTCAATTTATTTGATTTCTGCTCTAATTGTTATTATTCCCTCCATCATACTTGTTTGGGTTTAATTTTCTGTTTTATTTCCCCCTCATTTCTTAAAAATAAATCTCAAATCATTGATTTAAAATTTGCTTCCTCTCTAAGAAAAGCATTAAAAGCCATTAATTTACCTTGAAACACTACTTTAGATGCATCCCCCAATTTTTGATATTTGAATTTTCATTTTCATTTAATTAAAATGCTCTAATTTCCCTGTGGCATTCCCTCTGAACTATAAGCTATTTAGAAGGGTGTTTATTTCCAAATATTTGAGGATTTTTCATGTATTTTTCTGTTATTGGTTTCTAGTTTGAATTCCATTTAATCTAAGAACATATTTTGTATTAATTCTATTCGTTATATTGCTTCATCTAAATTAACATCTAGTTTGGTGAAAGTTCCATAAACAGCTGAAAAAAAATGTGTAACCTACTGTGATGTGGAATGCTCTAAATGCGTATAATACATCCATTTGGTGGATATTGCTATTAAAGCTATTTCCTTGTTTATGTTCTTTCTACTTTTATCTATACTGAGAGAGAGTTGAAGTCACCAACATTACTTGTGGATGTCTTTATTCTATGATGTGGATGTCTTTATTTTATGAGTTTCTAATTTTTTAGAGTTAAAATGGATCTCATTGACAAGATCTACTTGGGTGTTACTTTTTTATTTAATTTGAAAAATGTCCAACTTTTATTTGGCATATTTACCCAGTTTAAACTGAATATACTTATTGAAATAGTTTAAAATCTATTATCTTATGTCCAGTTAGGTATTATTCTGCTACTGTTACAAATTGTAATGTAAATATCTGGCATGCAGGATGTATTTACATTGGTCATGACCCACAGGTTGAGGACTGCTGCTCTAGAGTCTGGGATTCTTACTTTGTGGATATATTGATAGCTTCATATTTCATTGTCCCAAGAGATTGCTCAAACCTCTGTTGTTGTCTTCACTGCTTTATAAAAACCATGAGACTCCTGGAACAGAACTAGAGGACAAGGGACGCTAATAGAAATCAGAGTATCATTGCACAATTTTCTAGAGCCTATTTTCCAGACCCTGATATCCAGGGGACCAGGTGACTTCTGTACACAACAGGAATGTGTAACCCTCTGACTTGGTTCTTAGCATTTAGTGATATTCTAAGAATTGCCCTGAGAAGAAAAAAAATGGCAAGCAGAAAGCCTGCTCTTTCCCTGTTACGGTTCCAGAGTCTCTATGAAATTGGCCCCTCAGATTCTAATAGCTTCAGCCAGTCACTAATGCCTAAAATTAAAAGGTTCATTATTTTCTTTGTATTTCATCTGGCTTTTCTACTTTTGCTTGAGTTGTTTGCAAGACACTCCAAGTTAGCCACACTTAGCCACAGGTATTTGTTTCTTGTTTATTTTCCATCTCTGTTAGGAATGTAAGCTCTGTGAATTCAGATTACTTTTATTCTCATATAAATCCCCAGTGCCTTGAAAAGCACCTGGCAGCTGATGGGTACTCCATAATGTCAAATGAATCGACGGCTGAATTCAGATAGATTAAAAAAAAATAATAAAACTACAATTTCAAAATTTTGTTTTTTGTAAATCTGGATACTTACAGACTTCAAGTTGTATTTTTGCTGATATGTTTTCTCAGTAAAAAGATTGCGTATTTCAGTACAGTCTATTAGTGCATACTGTAGCTTAATCGAGGGGCAATGCATGAATGTTCTTTGAATTTTGAAATAGTTACCTTTTTCCCCTTAGAACCTAATAGAAGATGTAAAAATAAACAGAGACTATTTCGTGTACCCATCTGATTCTTCCCCTCCTTGTAGAGTACTTTCAACTCTGCAGCTCATGCTCTCTGTCTTCTTCCTGTGATCAAAAGCTGCACTCACTTAGGATCCAGTTAAAAGGTCACCTTTTATAAGAAGACTTGGGTGACTTTTTCCAGGTGACTCCGTTACTCTCATCTCTGAGCTCTCACAACTCTGTGGAAGTTCTGTAAAGGCACTCGTTACGTTGCCTTTTAGTTATTTGTTTGTCTGGCTTCCTACTTAAATACTGAGCTCTTTACATGAGTATCTTTGTATCCTGTGTGCCTAGCACATGGTCAGACACATAGAAGTATCTTAAAAAATGTTGGCCGGATGTTTCATTAAACTTAGAATGTTATTTAGCTTAGGTATATGTACCATGCATGGCTTACAAAGACAACAAGAAAATGAAACTTTATAATTCTTTGTGCATAAAGGTTATTGTGACAACAAAGGGGACTTCCCAGAACCACTGGACTCTATTATTCAGTTTATTCCAGAACTTTTAAACCTTAATTCCTTTTTCATAGCCTTTCATTCCATATCCTTGGAATCAGCCTTAACTTCAGAGGTAGGGCTAGTGATGTTATTTAGATGGTGTAATTTTAGGGGAAAATGTAAGACTTTCATCCCCCTGAATCACCTATATTTGTGTTTGGAATTCCACACATTGATTGCCTTCTTTTACTTTTGCAGTAATGCTTTAGACTAATCTTAAAACACAAATACTTCCATGTAGAGATCAAATAATTTTTCTTCGTGAAAGAAGGAATCTGGCCAAGCAGAAACTCTGTGTACCTGGGCAAGGGTAAGAACAGGAGGATGGAAAGAGCTGAGATAGCAAGGATGGTAACTGGGGGCTCCAAAGACCGGAGTGAATGACTGATACCTTTGTCACAAACTTAATCTTCCCTCAAGATGCTATTTTTATATTGTTTTGTTCTCATCTACCAAAACCGAAAAGGTGATGCAAATCTAAACAGCTTGTTTTTTTAGTAAAATATGACATGTATTATATTATGACCCAGATGTGAAAAAAGTTGGGTTTCCAAAAAGCATAGGAAGGCCATTTAATATGGGAACCTATTCACAGAAATGAAAATATCCTAAAATTTTCTGCTTCTGATTTAACCACTCAAATGTATGGGAATATAAGCATTTTATCTGTTTTTTGCTCTTTTTAAAATCACCAAATGGTGAGAATTATAAGAGCCTTAAGTTAAATAATCTGATTATACTCTGAATATACCTGTGTAAACCATCTTTCACCATCAACACAGGGTTACCATCCTGTATTTAAAGGATACAGATAAAGGTGAAAGGATAATATGGTTCAAGGCTTCTGGAAGTTGGCCACAACTCAAATTAATATCTACAAGCGCTTTCTCTGTATTTTCTTAGAATATGAATTATGTATTCTATATGCATGATGTACTAATGTAACACTGAGCTTCTGTGAAAAAATATATGTTTGCACTGAAGAATTTGTCTAACAAGAAACTTACTCTCTCGGGGAAGTAGGTTACAACTAACCCAGGGCCTTTTGTCCATTCTCCTGCCCCCCAGAAATACATGGGACTTGAACTTACTTCACTTTTGTAGTCTTTTTCCTTTCCTGACTGAGCATTAGAGAAGGGGTTTCAAAGATAAACTATAGACTTCGGCTATTAGTAATTATGATTTGGGGCAAGACACCTAGTCCCCAGATTCTGTGTACTCATCTGTAAAAACAATACCTACTTATTAAATCGTAATAAGTGTTAAATAACATGGTGTACACAAAGCACAATAATGGCATACAATAAACATTTAATAAGTAATGACTGCTGTTATCATTACTATTTTAATTTCAGAATGTTACGGTAATATAGACATTTTGGTTACATGAGTTGCTTTTGTACAGTCTGAGTCAACGTTATGAGTGCACCCAGATAGTGTGCACTGTACCCACTAAGTGTGAATTTACCCATCCCCTCCTCCCACCTGTTTTATTTCTGTTGATTTTTTACTCCCATTTGAGCACATAAGTGTTGACTGTTGTTCCACTTGAATAGTGAGTACATGTGGTGTTTATTTTTTTATTTTTGCAATACTTCATTTAGGAGAATGGCCTCCAGTTCTATCTAGGTTGTATAAAAGGTATTAGTTTGCCAATTTTCTTAAGGCTGAGCAGCATCCATGGTTTACATATACCACATTTTATTAATCACTCATGTATTGATGTAGATTTGGGCTGATTCCACATCTTTGTGATTATAAATTGAGCTGCAGTAAACATCCACATGCAAATGTCTTTTCAATAACATGACTTTTTAAAATACCTAATAGTGGGATTGCTGGATCAAATAAATGGTAGGTCTACTTGTAGTTCTCTGAGGTATCCCATACTATTTTCCGTAGAGGTTGCACTAGCCATAGTCCTGCCCACAATGTGTGAGTGTTCCTTTCTCTGTGGGTTCATGCTAGCATCTGCCGTTTGGCATCTTTTTGATAAAAGCCATTCTCACTGGAGTTAGGGGATATCCCCTGTGATTTTGAGCTGTTCTCACTGGAGTTAGGAGATGTCTCACTGTCATTGTGAATCGCATTTTCCTGATGAGTACAGGCTTTGGGTATTTTTTCATATGTTTATCAGCCATTAGCTTTTCTCCTTTTGAAAAGCTTCTGTTCATGTCTTTTACCGACTTTATAATGGAGTTTGATTTTTTCTTGTTGATATGCTTGAGTTCTTTGTAGATTCTGTCAGCCCTTTATTGGATGTAAAGCATGCAAATATTTCCCCCCTTTCTGTAGATTATGTATTTGCTCTATTGATTGTTTCCTTGACTGTGCAAAACTTTTTTAATTTGATCAGGTCCCATTTGTTTATTTTTGTTGTTTTTGTGATTGCTTTTAGGGTCTTCTTCATAAATTCTTTGCCTCAGCCCATTTCTATAAGAGTTTTTCCAACATTTTCTTCTAGAATTCTTATAGTTTCATGAATTAGATTTAAATATGCTTTCCATTGTGAGTTAATTTTTGCAAGTGGGAAGAGATGCAGATCCCCTTTCAGTCTTCTACATGTGGCTCTCCAGTTTCCTTAGTTATCATTATTATTATGGTTAATGTAATAGTATTCCCACCTCCCTGCTCCATGTGCTTCTTTGAAGGGGAAAGAATGCCTACTTCATACTCCTAGAGAAAAAAATTATGGTGGGCTGAAGTGCTTCTATCTTTCTGTATACTCCTACCTGTGGATGGGTGGGAGAGTGCGTTATCTTACCAGGAACATTCAATTCTTAATATGTCCAGCTCAGCTCCTTACTTTTTGGATCTTATTTTCCAATAGGACATACAGTCTGAATATTCTTTCCACCAATGGATGAAGCTTGCTGTTGTCCAACTGTGCCAATGTCTAATTCAGGATGAAGTCTAAACAAGCCTATTTTAACTGCAGGTTTTGAGCCATATTCTGTAGTAAGCTTTATCATTAGTGTGAAAATTTTATCTACATGTCTGACTTTCTTCTCTTGCTATCTGAAGTTGAATGATGAAGGTAAAAGGGTATTTAATTGCCTTCTAACTCCCTCAAGTTTTTGTTTTCTACGTCACTGCTATGTTCTTTGGTGCTGCTAACTGCAGTTATCAGCATGGAATTCCTTTATATTTTGAGCCTTAGGTAATTTTCTCCATCTGCCAGCTTCCCCCTTGGCAGGCAGTGGCCATTGCCCCTGTTGGGCTGCTTCCAACACAGCTGCCAGGCTGATGTGGGAGGTGGTGCTGCCTTAGACACTTTCTCAGTGTCTGCTCCTGTCCCCTTCCACTGTTGCCATGACAGAGACAAGGATACTTCTCGTGACCAGCACCACGAAGGCACATTCTGTGCTTCTCAAGAAACTATATATATTTTGGGTTTTTTTGAGACAGAGTCTCACTCTGTCAATCTGGATAGGGTGCTGTGGCATCAAAGCTCACAGCAACCTCCAACTCTTGGGCTTAAGCGAGTCTCTTGCCTCAGCCTCCCGAGTAGCTGGGACTATATGCACCCTTCACAATGCCTGGCTATTTTTTGTTGCAGTTCCCACTGCTGTTTTAGCTGGCCAGGGCCAGGTTTGAATCCACCACCCTCGGTATATGGGGTCAGTGCCCTGCCCACTGAGCCACCGGCACCGCCCCAAGAAGCAATGTTTTCTAGTTGCAGACATCATGGCTGGATCCCAGGAGTTCTCTTCTGCAAGAGAAGTCAGATGCTTCTCCAACTATTCAGCATATGCGTTGTGTTTAGTCCGTCTACACTGCAAAAGCGTGACTTTTGCAATCCCATGTAGATTTCCTGATTGGATGCATAGATCTCCTCCTTCAAAGCACCCCATTATTAAGTGTGCACATTTAATCCTTCTTTGGGGAGACCCTCTCTCCTATGGTGAGAAGAAACCTCCTTCCTTCTGGGGTTAGCTGACAGATGTTGAAATCAACATCCTTGTCAGGGATTATGAGGTCAGAGCTGAGGCATACTACCAGTCATGCAGGATTTTTAATCATGCAGGATTATTGGTCATGCATGTTTTGTGAAAACAGCTGCTGCATTTTTAGTTTTGAACTTGGCAGACCTTATCTTAAATATGCTTTGCAAAAATTGAGGCTTATTTGCTTTATTTTTCTCTTTCCCTAGTTGGAAAAAAAGAAAGGGTCAAAGAGAGAGCAAAAGTGGGGCCAATATGGAGTTGAACTTCTAGCAATACTCTATCAGCATCAGAAATTTTTTAGGTATTTGTGCAGCCACAAGTTCCATTTAGGTCCCTATGTATGTATGCAAAACCACAGGTTTTCACAGAGCAGACAACAATGAAATCGATGGTTTGTGTTGGTTCACTAATGCTTGCAGGGCTTCTGTTCTAGTAAAATGTACCTATATGTGTCTATACTCCCTTGAAACCCTGCAAGGGTGTTTATTTCCTTCTTAATATTTCTTATATTCAATATCCTCCTTAAAGTCATTCTCCACCAACTGGTTTATTTACTTATTATTAAAAATAAGGAAGGGAGTATATGGCTCATGAGCTTCAAAAGTCTCCATTCTTTTTGGTTGTGATTCATTTTTTTGGAAACTAACACCGCTGTAGACACAGTTGTGGTGGCCTGTTTTACTGAACCTCCTTTCCTTGCAGTCTCTCTTCTCTGGAGAGGTATAGGCATTATTCTCACCAGGCCACTCTGCCTTGTTAAATACTTGTTAGCTTCTAATTTCCTACAGAATAAATTTTTACTCTTCCTCTTGGTACAAAGGCTCTTCAAAGCCTCGCATGGATCTCCTTCTACCTCCTATCCTGGAGTGCCTCTTTCTTGTCTCTCCTTCATGTCTTCCTCACTTTTCCCTCCCCTGATGCCCATAATTATAAATAAATATTCTTTTCTTGGAACGTATCATTCATTTTATGCCTCAGAGAATTTTCTCTGACATTTGCCTCAGATATTACCTTTAAGGTCCCTTCTTTCCCTTGCCTGCCTGGAGAATACTCACCCTTCAAGACCCAACACAAATAATAACTCACTGTGAAGTCCTCCAGCTAACTGTACAACATTTCTCTGTTTCCATGTTTGTCTTCTCAACTAGCGGTGAGCACTTAAAGGGGGAGAGAGAGTAATTGATTCACCAGATTCCTTCCCAGTATTGTGCTTGTTATATTGGGGTGAGAGGGAGAGGAGGAAACTAGATGTCTATATTCCTATACTACTGCTTGCTATGGAATTGCCTTTTCTTTCTGCTTGTCATCATGACAGGTATGCACACATGTATTGTCACCTGAGGCCCAGCTTGTGTGGGCTGTGATGGGAAAAGGACACGCTTCTGGGCAATTCAGACTCAAGCTGCTCCTTTGGGTATTGTTAGTCCCTGGGAGATGCTGCCTCATCATCTGGATGACCTCTGCTTTTGGTGTTATGCTCAAGCCCTTTTCCTCTGGGGCTAAGCTCTGCTCTGCATTGTGCTGGACCATGACTAGGAAGGCTTGAGTGTCATCTGCTCTTCATAGCTCAGATGTGTGGGCTGAAGTCTGGTAATCCATGCAGCTTCCTCCCTGGCTGATGATCACCTAGGTCCTTCTCTCCCCAGGACAAATAAATAAACTCCATTTACCCATAACAACCCCATGTAGAATATACTATTATTATCTCAATATTATAAACTAAGAAACCAAGGCACACAGAGATACAAATTCAAAAAAGCCAGGATTCAAACTCAAGCAATCTAGCACCAGAGTCCATGCTCTTGACCCAGTGTTCCATAGAGTCTTTTATGTTAGATCTCATGCTTTTGTTGAAAAAAAATTAATATTTGGATCAAAAGCAATCTGAGATATCACTTAATTCCAGTGAGCTTAGCCTACATCACAAAGTCTAAATCTGCAGATGCTGGCGTGTATGTGGAGAGAAGAGCACACTTCTACACTACTGGTAGGATTGCAAACTAATATAACCTTTATGGAAAGAAATATGGAGAATTCTTAAAGAATTAAAAGTTGACTTTCCATTTGATCCCACAATTCCATTACTAGGTATCTACTCAGAAGAACAAAAATTATGTTACCACAAAAACATTTGCATCAGAATGTTTTTTTTCAGCTCAGTTCACAATTACTAAGTTGTAGAAGCAACCCAAATGTCCATCAACCCATGAATGTATTAGCAATCTGTGGCATATGTGTACTATGGAGTACTGTTCAGCCATAAGAAAAGATGGAGACTTTACATCTTTTGTGGTTACGTGGATGGAGTTGAACACATTCTTCTTAGTAAAGTATCTCAAGAATGGAAAAAAAAATGTATCCAATGTTTTCAATACTGATATGAAACCAATATACAAACAAGTACATGCCCACAAGAATGATTAAACACAAATATAGTCTAACAAGGGGGAGGAGAAAGGAGGGGAAGGGAAGGGGGAGGAGGGAGGGTGATTGGTGGAGTCTCACCTGACATCCACAATGTGAGGTTGTTCCGCATGTCCCCTGGGTGAAGTGAACAACAACTTTGACTATACCTTGGAAGTGAAAACAATATGACCTAAAATTTTGTAACCTCACATTAATGTGCATACTTAATATATGTATATATTCATTGAATCACTGAATCATTGAGGAAATGATGGAGCCATGATACAAATCCTGGTTTTATGACTCTAAAATACATGATCTTTTTACTAAATACAACTACTTTTGTGGTTCAGATACCAAAAGTAGTTTTTGAAGATTTATTTTTAAAGAAGGAGTAACTATCTTCAATTTTACAAAAGCATTCATAACAAAGGTGGCTATGAAAAGGAGGAACAATTTTAGGCCCTGAAAGGTTTTGCTGTGCACTGACATTTTATCTTCTTTTTTTTTCCCCACACCATATTACCAACGCCTGACTTTAGAAAAAAAATATATTAAGAAAAGACAGGCTGAGATTGAAAGCATCCGAATTTTATTCCCGTGGCTCACTCCCCATTGTGTGAAATAGACCAGAATGAATAAATTGAACTTTGTATATTCAGCACCTCAATTATTAAAAATATCCACAAAAACTCATTCTGTCAAATTAACTTTGGAGGTTGTTAGTGCTATTGCAGGTATGAGAATTTATTTATTTATTTTTTTGTGCTCTGTCATCATAACTGATTTTTACTTTTTAAACAGAGTATCAAATTAACCCATTAAGTGACATCACTAGCTCTCATAGAATATTTGATTTTTGTACAACAGCATGTGTGTTAAACGTTTATTTTGATCTTGTTTCTCACTCATGTTGAAGAAATCATTGAAACTGTAATCAAAAGGTACAGCATCAAATCACCGTAATTGTTTCACGTAGCTTACAGTTGTTACTACTCAAGTGGAGGGATGTTTTTGTATATTTTTGTTTTTCTGTTTATTTTGTGAACTCCCTCTCCCCCTTTTTTCTTCTTAAAAATGAGTTAGGTTACAACATTAGTAGACACTTTCTTTTTGTTTTTTTCCTAGATACTGTGTTTCCAGACTAATTGATTGACTTTCCTGGGAACTCTATTTCTAGCCCTAACATGAAGACTGACAATTTTGCTTTGTCTGTTTACAGAAGAGAATTCACTGGTCTCATAAAGAGAGGAGAAAGGGCCTGACTTTTGGCATGCCTGGTTTTGGCCCTGTGAATCAATATTCTCCTAGCACTGGAAAACTGGTGGCAAGATATTGGAATCACAAATGGACAATGAGGAAATGTGTTTAGTGAAGGAAACAAAATCCTTGACAAGATCCAACAAGTGCCCCAACCTCAGCATCTGCTGTGGTTTGTCATCCTGAATAAAGCACTTCTTTGAGCTCTCTGGCACATTGCAACCAATAGCTTTTCATGAGTGAATACTGTGGCAGCTAGATTCACTGGCTGTCCAAAGACAAACTGTTCATTTCTTGTCTCCCTGCTGGAAGGTTATCTGGCTGGCTTATCAGTGCAACCTCAGAATGTCAGCTGATGATCCTATGGTGAATTCAGCCAGGTCATTGTGCCCTACTGGTCAGACAATCACAGAGTTCCATCTGGACAGAGGCAGAACAAATTATTTTCACCTTGAATTTTTTTTAACTTTCAAAGATAAAGACAGTTGACACTGGCTTTTAAGAGACACACATCTAGTGTGCCTTGGGCTGGAGTCCAGATAGTTCTGTGGTGGAATTTTTGTATCATGGTGTACGTGTCACCATTTTGGAATTACTATGTTTTTGATAAAATTGACTTTTCTGAAGTTTTAGGCAGAATCTCTTGCTTAGATGCCACTGAGTATTTTCAGTCCAATACTAAAGATGACATACTGAATATAAGAGAAGTTAAGTGGCTGATTCAAGGTGGCACAGCTAGTTCTTAACAGATCTAGAATAGAACCAACATCCTTTGTTCCTGTGTCAGGTATTAGTTCCTTGATAGCACACTGTTTTTAATATACTAAAATATTTAATGTATTTTAAGATAAAATTCTTCTTTGAACCTGCTTAACCCAGACAACACTAATTATTCTCAAATACCCATTATCCTTTTCTTCTCTAGTAACTGAACCCCTAATTTTAACTTGGCACATGGCCACCTGCAATTAACACTACACATTCCAGCCTCCCTTTCCGTCATGTGTAGCTGAAATAATCTTCAGTGGAAATAGGAAAAATGATGTGTACAAAGGCCTGGTTGCCCCCCAATAGCCTTACAGAAAAGGCGTAACCTTCCCTTTCCCTTTTCTCCTTCCAGTCACTGGAGCAGTGATTTGCTCATGACTCATTCCGAGCCGTGTTGATAAAAGCGATGTACTAAAGATGGCAGAGGAGGTAGAAGGAAGTTGGATTCATCTATCTCACCAGGCCTGGTTAGCCTATGTCTAGACTTTTATGTAAGGGAGAAATAAACATTTGTTTTAACTACTGATATTTAGATGTCTGTGATAGCAACTGAACATACAGCGCTATTTAATAACTTGCAAATTTTATGCTGCAAGTAATATTTTATAACTCCTGAATTTAAGTGCACTAAATGGACATTATGCCTATGTAAATGAGCGGCAGTTTGGCATTAAACCATTATTATTGTCTATTACACAAGATGGCTTTCCATTGCATTCAGAGTCTGCACAGTAACTCACACAATATGACCCCTGATGTGGCCTCTCTAACCTCATCCTCTATTGCTGTCTCTCTCAGCTGGCTCCTGTCCTTCTACTTCTTTGCTCTTCCTAATATTCCAGATAGGCTCAATGTTCCTCAGGGTAAATTTGTTGGTTTTTTTTTTAAATCCTTCTGTAGCAATCTGCATATAGTATCTTGTTTCCACAATTTTAGAATTTAGCTCATTTGTAATCTTTTCATTAGATCATCCCCTGACAGTTTCAATACATTTCATTCTCCACATCCTGGCATTTTTATATGCTTTGCATTCTTAATTTTTCTCCATGTCATTTATTTCCATTTTCTCCCCTTTTCATTGAAATAATAGATTTGTGAGATCAGGGACTTCGCTGTTACTGTGTTCCCAGAACATTGTCTGGCACCAAAATCCACTAGTTATCTCTTTTTTTTTTTTGTTGTTGTTGTTGTTGTAATACATTCCGATACAGTTTATTTTTTTATTTTTTTGTTATTAAATCATACAACACCAGAACTTAATTCCTCCTGTATAATTGTGACTTTAAACCTGTTGACCAGTTTCTCCCTATTGACCTCTCTCCAGCCCCTCCCCAGCCTCTGATGATTACTATTCTGTTCTCTCTTCTGTGAAATCAACTTCTTTAGTTTTACCATATGATAGTATGGTATCTGCCTTTCTAATGCCTGGTTTATTTTACTCAACAAAATGTTTTCCAGGTTCATACATGTTGCTACAAATGACAGGATTTCATTCTTTTCTAAATCTGAATACTGTTTCATTGTGTATATATACCATATTTTCTCTTTTTTTGTGTGGTTTTTGACTGGGGCTGGGTTTGAACCCACCACCTCCAGCTTATGGGGCCAGCACCCTACTCCTTTGAGTCGCAGGTGCCGCCCTATACCACATTTTCTTTATCCAATCATCCACTGATAAACACTTACATTGATTCCATACCTTGGCTATTGTGAATAGTGCTGCAATGAACATAGGAATGTACCCATAATACTTAAAAATAAAATTAAAAAAATTAATATCAAAAAAATGATAAGGGATTGTTCTGGTGGAGAAAAGGGAACACTCCTACACTGCTGTTGGGAATGCAAATTAATTCGTTCCTTTTGGAGAGAGACATCTGGAGAACACTTAGAGAACTAAAAATAGGCCTGCCATTTGATCCTGCAAGTCCTCTATTAGGTATATATCCAGAAGACCAAAAATTGCATTACAACAAAGATATTTGTATCAGAATGTTTATTCCAGCCCAATTCATAATTGCTAGGTGATGGAAGAAGCCCAAGTGCCCATTGACCCACGAATGGATCAATAAATTGTGGTATATGTACACCATGGAATATTATACAGCCCTAAATAAAGATGGAGACTTTGCCTCCTTCATGTTTACATGGATGGAACTAGAAAATGTTCTTCTTAGCAAAGTATATCAAGAATGGAAGAAAAAGTATCCAATGTACTCAGCCCTACTATGAAACTAATTTATAGCTTTTATAGGAATGTTATAACCTAATTATAGTCTTAGAATATGGGAAGGGGAATGGGATAGGGGAGGGGAGGGTGGTGGATGTGGAAAGGGAGGGTGATTGGTGGGGTCACGTCTATGGTTTATCCTACAAGGGTACAAGTGAATCTTTCTAAAAGCAGAGTACTAATGTCTTAACTCAATAACTAAGAAAACGACATGAAGGCTATGTTAACCAGTTTGATGAGAGAATTTCAAAATGTATATGAAAACACCACACTGTACTCTATGATTGCATTAATGTACACAGCTATGATTTAAAAAAAAAAAGCCTATTGTATCTGCAAATAAAATTGCAACACCTGCTTTTTTCTGCTTTTCATTTTCCTGGAATATAGATGAACATCCCTTCACCCTGAGTCTAGATTTATCTTTTAAGTAGGATGGGATTCATGTATGCAGCAGATATCTGGCCTGAGTTTTTGTATCCAGTTTTCGCAGCAGATATCTGGCCTGAGTTTTTGTATCCAGTTTGCCAGCCTGTGCCTCTTTAGAGGGCAATTTAAGCCATTCATATTGATTGAGAATATTGATAAGCCTGTTATAATTTTGGGTATTCAGTTTTTTTGAAAGTCCAGTGGACATTTTTAATCCTTTCACCACTGTGGAATTTGGAATTTAATCAAAATTTCTGTGTGAGTTTACTTTTGTGGTGGAGGATTGCAGTGGTCATTATGGAGGATAGGTCTGAGAATATCCTGGAGGGCTGGTTTAGTTATAGCAAATTTCTTCAACATATGAATGTCATTAAAGTATTTAATTTGTCCATCATAAATGAAACTCAGTTTAGCTGGATACAGGATCCTGGGCTGAAGGTTATTTTGTTTTAGGAGATTAAATGTCAATGACCAACCTCTTCTAGCCTGAAGGGTTTCAGCAGAGAGATCTGCAGTCATTCTAATAGTCTTCCCCTTGTAGGTTATGGTTTTCTTACATCTAGCTGCTTTCAGAATTTTCTCTTTCATATTAACTTTAGTGAAGTTAATTATGATGTGCCTATGGGATGTCTAGCTTGGGTTGAGTTGTGCTGGGGTTCTGAAGCTGTCTGCTATCTGAATTTCAGAATCTCTTGGCATGTCTGGAAAGTTCTCTTTCATAATTTCATGAGGAAGAGCCTTTGTGCTCTGTGAAGCACGTTCATCACCTTCAGGGATTCCTATAAGACAAATAGTAGTTTTCTTTGAATTATCCCAGAGCTCTCTGAATGAGTGATCCATTTTTATTCTCCATTTCTCTTCATCCCTGAGTGCTTGGGCATGTTCAGAAGCTTTGTTTTCAATGTCAGAGTTTCTTTCTTCTACCTACTTCATTCAGTTACCGAGGGATTCTATGGTATTTTCAGATCTTTGAGAGCTACAACCTCTTGCCTCAGCGTATCAAAATCTTTCATCATTTTATCTTTGAAATCATTGAATTCTTGAGACAGATTTTGAATAGTTTGAAATTTTAAATCCCTCCTTTCCTCCATTCTATTAATCTTATTTGCTATCCAGATTCTGAACATGATTTCTGTCATCTCAGCCATCTGTTTATGGATGGGTTCTTTAATTGCATCTCCCCCATCCTTCCCTGGGGGACTTGATCTACTCTGGTTATTCTGGTTACCAGAGTTTTTCTGTTGATTCCACCCCATACTGAATTTGCACTGTTGGGAGACCATCCCAAAACCATTCAGCCAGTGGCTGCCACTGGAGAAGATGCCAGCTTCCTCTGGTTGCCTGGAGAGATATGGCATGTCTGTGCAGAAAAGCCTCAGGGGTGTGAGCCTTATTGTTCTAGCTGCTGTGGCTGCTGCTCTTTGCCTCAGGGTACTGCCTTTCCAGTGTGTTTCCCTCTCAACTGACCATCCTCTTGCAGTTCTTAGGCAGCCAGGCTTGGGGTGCAGGGAATATGCAGGTCGATCATTCCTTGGGGTGCCCTGCTTGGGTACCATGGCGCTGTGGCCATGTGCCAGCAGCCACGTGGGGAATGTGCAGCTCAAGCAATTCTCCGGCTGCAGAGCTGGGATAGGGTGCTTGGTCCTGCAGTGATATGGGATGCTGCTCTTGGGTCTCCTCTCACTATCTCTTCAGGCAATGGGGGGAAGGGTGGACTGGGAATTCAAAATGGCAGCGTAATGTTAGTTCTATTTTTTTGCCTGATGAGAGGGTGTTTGGAGTATTAGCAGGATCCCTCTAGGTGAGTAGACCCCACTTTCTGTAGCTCTCACATGTCGGGTGAGATAATACATCCTCAGTTCATCACTCGCCTGTAGGAAACTCACAGGGGCAGAGGAAGAGAAAACACAGAGAAAAACACAACTTTCTTGAGGGAGAGACGGATACCCTTCCTTCAGGATGTATTATGTACCTGTAGATTGCTTTCTAGGAGTTGCAACTTGCCTCAGCAGAAGTGTCCTGCAGATATCACTCTTCTCTCGTGGCTGGGCTCCTAGTCTTCAACTTTGTTGGGTATTTTCTGGGCTTTATCATTCCCTCTGGACTGGAGCTTCTGTCGGAGGCTGGTACCTGTCAGCCATCTTGCCCCTCCCCCCTATTTATCTCTTGAATCGATTCATGGATCAACAATTGAGTATTTTAATAGATATGAATGATGTATGATCTATTAAGGGGGGGTTATGTTATGCTGATAACTCACTTTGTTTCCTGAAATATCTATAAAATAAATATGTTGACTCCTGTAGAGATAAAATCTGGAAGGCAACACTCATTCATTTACAAACATCATTGGATTTCATAGCAGATTACTAAAATTTGATCTAGAAATAACTATCAAAATTTTAATATTTCAGGAGTTTTAGGGAACAAATTTATCAAATATATCTGCAGAGTGTTTTACCATTATATTTCTGATCTTTATTTTCCCAATGAAATTCTATACTAAATCAGCCTTGAATATAACAGTAAAATGAAGAACAAATAATCTTTTCTTGCAAGACTGTGAATCAAAGACACAACTAGCATAGTGGGAATAGAGTCATTAGGATTTATTATACAATATTTATTTTCTATAAATGTCACCACTTTTAAAGTCAAATTATATCTAGCAGAAAAACTTAAGTTTTGAGGTTAGGCTGGAAATCCAGTATCAGGCATTTGTAGAATCCCTTCCTCCATTTGAGAGCTCTGGGCTCACATTAATCTGGGAAACACAGAGTAGGGCTGACTTCTAGCTATGGGAGTTGGATCCATATACCACACTGTTGGCTCCTGCAGCTGCTCCATGGCTGGTTTTCTCCATAAGGAGTTGCTGCTTTGTGTGAGGTCATGAGGGGGGTAGTAAGTGCTGTCCTTTCTGCCTGCTGTCTGCTGATACATGCTCAACCACAGAAAACTTGTCTCTGCTCTCAGTGCCATGCTGTTATGTTTCTTACACCATCAGCAACCATTGCCATCCTCTCTAGAAACCCTTTTTTCAAACCCTGGTTGAAACTCCTTAAGTCCTGTCTTTTTCCATTCTGATTTATGAGAAGCTACTTCTTTTTTCCAACATAATGAACACTGTGTGAGCCATAAAGTGCCTTATCAGACTACTGACAGTCTCAAAAAGTTAAAAATGTTTATTTCTGCTCTGATTAGAGCATGAGTTTAAGGAGTTTAAGAAAATTTTAAGGAAGTGTTTAAGTGTCAGGAAACATTATGAAGGACATTGGAATAGGCAAATGCAATTTCTGAACCTTGTATCTGGTACACCGTTCTCAGCTATGTGTGTTTGTGTTTTTTCTTGTTTGTTTTTTTTTTTTTGAAAGCTATTTTCAGAAAATTGATGATAATGTAAGTGATTTTTGTTCAGAGAAATACAAATACAATATGTTAGGTGGACTACCATTGATTATTGTCCTATAGACAGTGAGCAGTTTTCTATTTGCAATTTTATTTTAGAATTCCTGATTGCCTATATGTGGAAACATATTAAATTCTTTTATGAGGAAGTTATAACATTTTACTGGTTTCCTCATTTACTGAGTCAACAAAATTTTTGACACGTATTAACTTTATATTTGTGTAGGAGCCCTGGTTTTATCTTTAAAAAAATTATCTTTTTACATTAAAGGCACAATGCTGACTTCTCCTTCTTATGAAAGGGCTGTGGGGAACACTTAGCTTATTTTACCCATACTTTCAGATGATGTCTTTTATTTCTAATTTAAACAATTTGTTGATTTTGGCAAATTCAGATTTAAAGCTAAGCATGCCAATAATAAATTACTTCTCCAAGTATACAGGATTTCCCTTGGCAAGGATTGTTATTTTAGAATATTTTTTCCCCAATTTATGAAAGAAATGAAAGTAACCTTAAAATATTATAATACCTAAATATTTTATACCAGTGATTTAATTTTTTAATACTCATGCTGTGGAACAAATAATTCAACATTTATTATCACCAAGACTAACTTAAGCTCAGCTCTTTTAGTGAGGATATTTCCTTCTTCATTTTAGTATTAGACTCTACCTTTGAGTGTTACTGAGCAAGTGAGGGATGTGATTTATGGATAAATCGATTACTAATGAAGAGTTTTTGTGCTATCTCCTTTATAATCAGCTGGTTCATACACTTAAGAAAACAAACAAAACAATGAACAAAAACAAAACCCTGGTTCTTATCCTCTAAATAGTTACATTGTTCTTCCACTTACCTGAAAATATAAACATATAAATGACTGTGTACAGAGTTGCAGTACTGAATTTACTTGAGTGGTTCTATTTTTGTATTTAAATTTTTACTTATTTAATTTGAAAGGATTAGAAACTTATTAGTTCAAAATTAGAGTAGATATCACTTACACTGGGGGCAATAAACTAAAAAAAGAAAAAGTCTAATGGCTAAAAATTATTCAGTTATAAAAGTATAGGTATAATTTACAATATCATGTGTCTCAGAAAAATAAAAATATTAGATAATGAAGATCATTCCCCCAAAAGCAAATAAATACATAATTTTTATTAAATCATAATTGTATACATTAATGCATCTATGGGGTACAATGTGCTGATTTTATATGCAATTTGGAATGCTTACATCCAACTGGTTAACACATCCAACTCATTAACATAGCCTTCATCTCACTTCATTATTGTGTTAAGACATTTATATTCTACACTTAATAGATTTGACATGTACCCTTGCAATATGCACCATAGGTGTGGTCCCACCATTTACCCTCCCTCCACCCACCCTATCCCCTTTCTCTCCCTTCCCCCTCCTCTTCCCTGGGCTATAGTTGTGTTTTATCTTACATACGAAAGTGTGGGTGATTATAAATTGGTTCATAATAATACTGAGTACATTGGATACTTTTTCTTCAATTCTTGAGATATTTTATTAATAAGAATATGTTCCAGCTCCATCCATGTAAACACAAAAGAGGTAAAGTCTGCATCTTTTTTAAGGCTGCATAATATTCCATGGTGTACATATACCATAATTTATTAATTCATTCATGGGTCAATGGGCACTTGGGTTGCTTCCATGACTTAGCAATTATGAATTGAGCTGCAATAAACAATATGGTGCAAATATCTTTGTTGTGAAGTGATTTTTTGTCTTTGGATATACACCTAGTAGAGGAATTACAGGATCAAACAGCAGGTCTACTTTTAGATCCCTAAGAGTCCTCCAAATTTCTTTCCAAAAGGAATGTATTAGTTTGCATTCCCACAGCAATGCAGAAGTGTTCCCTTTTCTCCACATCCACACCAACATCTGTAGTTTTGGGATTGTGTTTTGTGGGCTCCTCTTATAGGAGTTAGATATCTCAAAATGGTTTTGATTTGCATTTCTCTGATGATTAAAAATGATGAGCATTTTTTTCATGTGTCTGTAGCCCATGTGCCTGTCTTCTTCAGAGAATCTTCTGTTCAAGTTTCTTTTCTTGCCCACAATGCAATGGGATCACTTGTTCTTTTCGTATTAATAAGTTTGAATTCTCTGTGGATTCTGGTTATCAAACCTTTGTCAGAAGCATAACCTGAAAATATCTTCTCCCATTCTGAGGGCTTTCTACTTGCTTTACTTACTGTGGTCTTAGCTGTGCAGAAGCTTTGTAGTTTGATTAGATCCCAACAATGTATTTTTGGTGTTGCTTCAATTGCCTGGGGCAGCGGGGTATGTTGCTCCTCCTTGTTTCTTCAAGTTATTACCCTGCACTGTCTACAAGTCTCTTTATAGTGTCATGTCTTAAGTTTAAATCTTTTATCCAGTGAGAGTCAATTTTTGTTCATGGTGAAAGGTGTGATCCAAGTCACCAGCCAATTCACCCAGCACCACTTGTTAAATAGAGAATCTTTCCCTCAATTAACATTTTTGACTGGCTTATCAAAGATCTCTATAAAGAGAACTATGAAACTCTGAGAAAATATTTAGCTGAAGATGTTAACAAATGGAAAAATATACCACACTCATGGGAAGAATCAACATTGTTAAAATGTCTATACTACTCAAAGAAATATACAAATTTAATGCAATCCCTATTAAAGCACCACTGTCATACTTTAAAGGTTTGGAAAAAATAGTACTTTGTTTTATATGAAATCAGAAAAAACCTCGAATAGCCAAGACATTCCTCAGAAATAAAAACAAATCAGGAGGAATCATGATACCAGACTTCGGACTATACCATAACTCTGATCAAAACAGCATGGTACTGGCACAAAAATAGAGAGGTAGATGTATGGAACAGAAGAGAGAATCAAGAGATGAACTCAGACAATTATTGTCATTTGATCTTTAAAGAATAAAAATTTTTAAAAAGCAACTAAGGATTTGAGATTAAAATCAAACCTGACTGGTATTGACCATAGCAATGTTTAAATAAATGATTCATGCAGCACAAAAGCACAAAACTTTCTCATTCACAATAATGTACAGTTATCTTTTCCTCAGTTATTTAATAGTGCTCTTAAAACAGTCTCCCTTTTAAAAACTATCATATTAGGGAACTCTGATTATTCTTACTATGAAGTTATTAATTTTATTTATATAGGCCACACAAGTTTAACTGACACACTTTACTTAAGTATGAGACTAAATATGTCATTTTTCTTTAAAAATTAATTGGATCATCTGTTTTCAAGAATAATCCCAGATACTTAGTTCATTAAAACAAATGTTCTATAATTAGCAGTCAAGCTTTGCTTTTGTGCCCCAAAGCATTATGGTGGAACAAATATTTTTGGTTACATGGATTGCTTTTTGGTTACATGGAGTCAGGATTTGATGCTTGAGTTAGGGATATAAGTGTGACTGTCACTCAGATATTGTTCATTGTACCCAATATGTAAGTTTTCACCCATTCCTAATTCCCCTTCCCCCCAGCCTGATTTCCACTGAGTTTTACTTTCTCTGCACACATGTGTGATCATTAGTTAGTTGCAATTAAAATGAGATTACATGTTTTTTTTTTTTAATTCTTTAAATACTTAGGATAATGGTTGGAAGTTCCATCCAAATGGTTTCAAAAGACATTAAGTTATTAATGGCTGAGCAGTATTCCATAGTATACATATATCACCTTTTGTTAATCCAAGATTTTAAATGATCATTGAGTGTTCACCTGAAGATTATCAATGCTGTATGAAGTATAAACTTTTAAGTGTGTCCACTTAAAAATAAGATACAATTTGTACTGAAGAGTGTTTAAAAAAAAACAACCCCCCTACATACAGTTCATTTCCCTCAAAGAACTTCTTAGGAATATAATATAAACAGTTAAGAACCATAACAGAGTCATGGTTCAAACTTCAACAAAGATTTTCTTTCTTTCTTTCTTTCTTTCTTTTTTTTTTTTCTGTAGAGACAGAGTCTCACTTTATCACCCTGGGTAGAGTACTGTAGTGTCATAGCTCAGAGCAATCTCCAACTCCAGGGCTTAGACGATTCCCCTGCTTCAGCCTCCCAAGTAGCTGGGACTACAGGCACCTGCCACAACACCCAGCTTTTTTTTGTTGCAGTTCGGTCAGGGCCGGCTTTGAACCCGCCAACCTCAGTATATGGGGCCAATGCCCTGCCACTGAGCCACAGGCACTGCCCAACAAAGATTTTCTTACAAAGGTTACTGGCTCAAGACCATATCCCCAAGTGATAACAGTATGAGATATGGTTGTAAGACTCTCTCTCTCTCTTTTAAAAAGGAGCATGTTAGGTCATAACTTTTGCTACAAATCCTTTCCCCCTCCCAAGGTAAGCCAGTCAGGTAGAGAACGCACATTCCCTGAGCATTGTTTAGGGTCCTTGTTTTTTCGCTTTGATGGTGATTTAGAAGGCGATTTAGAAGGTGATTTAGAAGGTGATTCAGAAGTTGATGTGCTTTCATTCAGAGCGGGATGAACTTAACAAAGTCCACTTTCCTCCATTAGTGACAAGCCACAGATCCCCAAGTGCACATGCAAAATGACCAGATGACTGGCTACTTGGCAAATCCTCCCAAATGGCAATCTTAGGTTGATAAGATGTAATTTCTACTTTTTTCAAAATTATTATACTGGAAAATTTTCAAAAGCTTTAGAATTACTCCTACAGAAAATAAATAACAGGAGTCTACAGGTTTATTTGATCTTACTATATTGTTGCCTCCTTATACTGATGTAACTTCTACTTTGCCCATTATAAATGGGGATGTATTGACACCAAAAGCAGATCCTCCCTGAGATTCCAGTCCAGCTCCCCATGTCAGCCCATTCTCATAGGACATATTTCTTCTACTGTAGCTGATGGCTTTTTTCATATCTATGCCTGACCAGATGTTGAGTATATAGCAAGCAAATACAGGAAGCACAAATCACGTGCTATTTTCACTGTCTTCAAGAACTGCACAAAAACTCCCATCTTCCAGCTGAAGGACTCTCAAGCCTGCTATGCAAGTCTTTTTATTTACTCAGCTTAAGTAGTCTCCAAAAATAACTAAGCATGAAAGGCCATTGCTGTGTAGCCACTATCACAAAGATGAGCTGTTCCAGGATTCTATGATGCATTGAATGGAATATCCAGGTTTGAAAAGCCTTTGGAAACCACTGAGATTTATGTTTGATACTGCCGGTCTTCAGAGAAGACCAGTGCTCCAGGAAGAATCACATGTGCAGGTTCCTCAGGAAGTCTAGCCACTCTTCCCAACCCTCCTGCCTGCTTCTGGTCCTCAATGGTCTCCATGCTGCTCAGGAAAGCATTTATTTCAAATGACTGTATTGTGCATACATTTCATTCTCCGTTCACTGGAATAGCTTTAAATAAAACAGAACAACCAAAAAAGAAAAAAAAAAAACCCTTACTGACAATGATATCAGTTATATTTTTCTTTTAACTCACCATTATCCAATCTTTTCATATCAAAATTCTGAGCTCTGATAATAACCATAAAATAGTGGTATAAGATATCCTGATATTCATAAGGAAAGAACATCTTTGTTTTGCTGATCCTTTGTCAATACTAAGTGTAGAACTTAGCACTATATTAATGGAAGGAAGAAAAACAGAAGAGTTAAGTAAAAATCTTAAAAATCTACAGTTAATTAGGATTATGTTAAAATGGAATTTATAGAATTTCATTCAATTGGCTAAATTTTACTTTTGGATATAAAGTTTAATGTATTTAGAACCTTGTGTTTTTTTTTTTTATTGAATGGTAACTATGTACATTAATGCACTTCTGGGGTACATTGTGGGGTTTTCACATGCAATCTGAAATATTTCCATCAAACTGGTCAACACAGCCTTCATGTCATTTTCTCA